>NC_084462.1:6814257-7124963 GCF_027409185.1 Cynocephalus volans | reverse complement strand
TGCTTACTTGCTTATTGCTGTGTCTTAATAAATACCATAAACTGGCTTATTAGTGTGACGAGTGGTTTCTTTTACCAGTGAATCCTTTGAACCTAAATGAAAGTAAAAACTTTTGGTAAAACAATATTATATTACATACATATAAATCAAGATAGAAAAACACATTATAAACTTGTAACAATGGCTGTAAATACATTACCTTACACATTTCTCATAGGCAGTAGGTTGGTCATGGTACATACACAGCATGAAACTACTAAGATAAGAGAATAGTAGGTCCAAATTCCTGACCCAGAGAATTTATGAGTATAATAAAATGGCAGTTTTATGCCACTAAGTTTGGGGCGATTGGGTACAAATCAATAGATAACTAGAACAGAGAAGCCACATTGGGAGAAATCAGTTGTCCTCACTTGAAGGGATGAAGTGGTGAAAGTCATTGCTCCCATGGCCCCTGACTCTAGGGCTAGGTTGCAGCTGCCACTCTCTGCAGCTGGCGGGGTGGCGGCGGGCAGAGGGGGACAGGGGTGTCCATGATTGTTTCCTGACAAAGGGAGATGGAGGAGGAGAAGCCAAAGTTTTTGTCTCCCAGCCTTGCCAGCTGCTCTTGCCTTCAGTCCAGTGTTTCATACATCAATCAGAAAACGTGTAATTATTATTTCCTTAAAGAAACCCAGTCCCACCCCATATCCCTCCACATTAATGTCCGCATGTCCAGACTCAAGCCTTTTGGCCAACTCAGTGAAGTTCCCCAAAGCAGAGTAGAAGCTGGAAACATGGGGGCCCCTTTGTTCAGTTCTGTAGTTTGAGAAGGAGAGAGAAGCTAGGGAGGTCACACTCTCCACCCTACTCTGGGCTTCTATCCCACAGATTATCTTCTCCTGACCTTTCGGGAAATGAGATGCAATTTTATTGCAACATCACATTCTTTTTTTCTCCACAATATTAAATTGAATTTTTTAGCATTACCGATTTATTTTTTAATTATTTTAATTATTGAATTGACAAACTATTTAACTGGCAAATAAAAATTGTATATATGTATGGTTTACAACATGATGTTTGGAAATATGTATACATTGTGGAATTGCTAAATCGAGCTAATTAACATGTGCATGTGCATTACCCCACATATTTGTCATTGTTTATGATGAGAATACTTAAAATCTTACTCTCGGCAATTTTCAAGAATTCAATATATTGTTATTAACTGTAGTCACCATGTTGCAATATCATACTCTTAAAAGCTGTCCCCTGCTGGGCTTCTCTCACTGTGAGTTTTTCACTGACACAACAAAAATTCAGACCACCAAATTCTAGCTCATAAAATAGAATTACCTATGATCCAGCAGTTTCACTTCTGGATATATACCCAAAAGAATTGAAAGCAGGGTCTTGAAGAGATATTTGCACACCCGTGTTCATAGCAGCATTATTCACAATAACCAAAAGGTGGAAGCAACCTAAGTGTCTATCAATGGATGAACGAATAAGCAAAATACAGCAGAGTCAGCCCTCACTATCTATGAATTCTGCATCCATGGATCCGACCAACTGAGGATCAATAATATTTTTTTTAAATTGTGTCTGCAGTGAACATGTACAGACTTCTTTTTGACATTATTCACTAAACAATACAGTATAACAACTATTTACATAGCATTTACATTGTATTAGGCCTTATAAATAATCTACAGATTATTTAAAGTATATGGTAAGGTGTGTATAGGTTATATGCAAATACTACACCATCTTATATCAGGGACTTGAACATCCATGGATTTTGGTATCCAAGGGAGGTCCTGGAACCAATACCCCACAGATATTGAGAGATGACTGTATATACATAAATAAAATATTTTTGGGCCTTAAAAAGGAAGGAAATTCTGATACATTCTACAACATGAATGTTATGTTGAGTGAAATCGGCCAGTCACAAAAGGACAAATACTGTAGGATTCCACTTATACGAGGTGCCTAGAGGAGTCAGATTCATACAGGTAGAAAGTAGAAAGGTGGGGCCGAGCCCGTGGCGCACTCGGGAGAGTGCGGCGCTGGGAGCGCAGCGACGCTCCGGCCGCGGGTTCGGATCCTATATAGGAATGGCAGGTGCACTCACTGGCTGAGTGCCGGTCACTAAAAAGAAAAAAAAAAAAAAAGAAAGAAAAAGAAAGAAAAGAAAGTAGAAAGGTGGTTGCCAGGGGCTGAGAGGAGGAGAATGGGCAGTTAGTGTGTAATGGGTGCAGAGTTTCAGTTTGGGAAGATGGAAAAGTTCTGGGGACGGACGGTGGTAACGTTTGTACAACAATGTGAATGTGCTTAATGCCACTGAACCATACCCTTAAAAATGGTTAAAATGGTAAATTGGATGTTATGTATATTTTACCACACACACAAAAAGTTCTCACTATGAATGAACTAGAAAATTCTTAGGGGCTGCATCTGATGGAATTGGGTGGAGAAGTTATACTCTGGTAATAAGAATATTGAAAATTGCAAAGCAAACGTGTGGGGAGCCAAAACTTTTAACCAAGTGAGGTGATCATTAAAGGACCTTGCAATGGCCACCCGAGAATGACTCCTGGCTTTGGGGCTTTCAAAGTGTGGATGAGTGTGTAGTCCTTGCCCTTAATGGTCATTGAATCCATAGGAAACTGGAGCCTTAGATCCTGGTCTGTGAACCAATAAACAGGATTCTGGTGTAGGCTCCCTGTTTTGAGCAAGTTACTGTTCTTCTCTGGAACTATTTCATTTATCCAGTTATTTAACAGACATTTATTGAGCACCTAGTAAATGTCATGCACTTTGAAGGGCTTCTGCTGTTATAAAAAGGTAATCCCACTTTCGTGGTTGCAGTGGATTGAATGGCCCTCCAAAGTCATGGAAGCTTAATCTCCATTGTGACCGTATTAGAAGAGTGGGAAATCCTATTATGGCAATTGAAAGGTGGGGCCTTGAAGAGGTGGTCAGATTCTGAGAACCATGCTCTAATGAATGGATTAATAATGGTGGTCAGGGGTGTGGTTCCGAGGACTATAAAAGGAGAGCACACAAAGAGTCTCTCTCTCTCTGCTCCACCATTTTCCGCCATGTGAGACCCCTGCATTGTTGTAAAGCCACCACCAAAGAAGACCCTCATCAGAAGTGTTCCCTGAACTTTGGATTTCCCAGACTCTGAAGTCATAAGCAATAAATTTCATTCTCTGTACAGATTTCCAGTTTTAAATATTTTGTTATAAGCAACAGAAATAGACTAATACAGAAAATTGGTACCAGAGAAGTGGGGTGCTGCTTATAACAAATACTTGAAAATATGGAAGCTGCTTTGGAACTGGGTGTTGAGCAGAGGCTGGAAAAACTTGAAGGAGCAGGCTAGACAAAGCCTAGATGCTAGTGAAAGCTCAGAAGACAAGAAAACCAGGGAAAGTTTGGAATTTCTTAGAGATTGATTAAATGGTGGTGAGCAGAATGCTGATAGAAATATCGACAGTAAAGGCCATTCTGAGAAGATCTCACATGTAAATTAGAAGGGACTTATTGGAAACTGGGGCAAAGATTGCCCTTGCTATGAAATGGCGAAAAACTTGGCTGCATTCTGTCACAGCCAAAAGTTTTATGGAATGTGGAACTTAAAGGTGCTGAATGAGGGTATTTGGAGGAAGAAATTTCTAAGCAGCAAAGCATTCTGGAAGCTGCATGGCTACTTGTAACAGCCTATGCGTAGGCTGACATAAAGCCAGAATTTATAATTCAAAGGAAAGCAGAGCAGAAAAGTTCAGAAAATTTGCAGCCTGGCCATGTGGTAGAGAAGCAGAGAGCATTTTCAGAAGAAAAATTCAGTGGTGCAGCCCAGCGACCTTTTGCTAAGGTGATTGGTACAGAAGAAAGGGATTATCGAGAGAAAGGTAAAAAGACCTTGAAAGCATTTCAGAGATCTTGGAGGCTGCCTCTTCCATTACATGCCCAGAGGCCTAGAGGGAGACAGAATGGTCTCAGGGAACAGGCATGAGGTGTCCTCCTCAGGCTCACTGCCTGGGGCCACCTCTGGATGCTGCTCCCCACACCAGCACTCTGGCTGCTTTGGCTGCTCTAGGCATGGCTACATTGGCCCCTGGTGTGGATGGAAAATACAAGTTGGAAGGCTTGGCATCATCTATGCAGTGTTAAGTTTACAGGCTCACAGCCCTCACAGGGCTATGGAGGCTTGGGAGCCTCCACGCTGATTTGAAAGCATGTATGGAAAAGCCTGGGGATCCAGGAAGAGATCTGTTGCAGGGGCAGCGTCACTGCGGCAGACTTTACTAGAGCAATGTCGAGAGAAACTGTGGGATCGTAGTTATAGCAGAAAAACCCCACCCAGCACCATGCCTAGTGGAGCCATAAGAATGGGACGACCATGGAGACCCCAGATCCGCAGTGCTACCAGCATGCAATGCTAGCCCAGGTGAGCTGAAGCATGGCCTCAGACCAGGAAAGCCATAGAAGCAGGCATGCCTCAGGACTTGGGGACCCAACCCTGCACTGGCATGCAGAGGACATCAAAGATGGAGTCAAGGTACACGGTTCTTCAGCTTTGGGATTTACTGCCTGTCCTGCTGGGGTTTGGACTTATTTGGGACCTGTTATCCCTTTGTTTTGGTCTATTTCTCCCTTTTGAATGGGAATATGTAGCGTATGCTTGTCCCACCATTGTATCTTGGAAGTAGATAAATTGTTTTGATTTCACAGATGGGTCTTTGGACTTTGGACCTTTGAGTTGAAACAAATCAAGACTTTGGGGATGAAATGAATGTATTTGTATGTGAAAAGGACATGAGTTTTGGGGGCCAGGGGCAGCATGCAGTGGATTGAATGGCCCCCAAAGTCATGGAAGCTTAATCCCCACTATGACAGTGTTAGGAGGGTGAGGAATCCTATTATGGTAATTGAAAGGTGGAGCCTTGAAGATGTGATCAGATTCTGAGGACCATGCCCTAGTGAATGGATTAATAATGGTGGTCATGGGTATGGTTCTGAGGGCTTTAAAAGGCAAGCACATGAGTCTGTGCTCCACCATTTTCTGCCACGTGAGACCCCTGCATTGCCGTAAAGCCACCACCAAAGAAGACCCTCACCAGATGTGTTCCCTGAACTTTGGACTTCCCGGCCTCTGAAACCGTTAGCAATAAATGTCGTTTTCTTTATGAATTACCCAGTTTCAGGTATTTATGTTATAAGCAACAGAAACAGACTAATACAATGGTGTTTACAGTCTACTTGGAAAGACAGATAAGAACAAATGAATAATATAGGTTTACATTTATAGATTGTACTGAGTATTATAATAGATGTAGACAGGATGATGCAATATAAAATAAGTGTACAGAAAGTAGGTTTTTCCTTTAGGTAGGGGGCCAGGGAAGGCTTGTATGGAAATACTTTTCAGCTGAGAATTTAAGACTTTGAAGTATCCAGCCATGAGAGATGTAAGGAGAATGACATGTCAGGTAGAAGTTATAGCATGTGCAAAGGCCCTGGGGCAGAAGAGAGCTCATGATGTTCTAGTTTTAAGAACTGACATGGACCACTATGGCTGGAGCAAAGTGAGCTGGTCAGAACATAGCATGAGAAGAGAGGTGCTGTGATCATGCAGAAACTTTGCAAGCCACAATGAGAAATTTGAATTTTTACTTAAGTGGAAAAGGAAGTGCAATGTGCTTTTGTAATACTGATAAAGGAGACAAGCAGATTCCTAAGCCCTTCATGTCTTGGGGCTTTTTACAACTCACATTTCAGTGCTTCATGTTTTTCCTTGCACATAAAATGAGTAGACAGTGAATAATTTTTTAAAGCGGATACTGTTAGATTCTGTGCAGTTCCCCTCCAGTAACTATCCATTGACTTCTCAAAGCTTGTGTAAAGTTAAGGAGGAGCAGGGTTGAGGACGGGGTGGGTCCTCAGCCTCATTGGTAGCCCTCTGTTCTAAGCCATGATCATTTCTCACCTAGATTATCACAACAGCTTCCTAAATAATCTCCCGGCTCCCACCCTTGCTCATTGCCTTGCCCATCTCATCTCAGCACAGCAGACAGAGGGATTCTTTTAAGCAGGGTTGCCAGACTTAGAGAACTGAAATACAGGATGCCCAGGTACATTTAAAATTTCAGATAAACAACAGATTTTATCTTTTAATATAAGTATATCCCATGCAGTTTTGGAGCTATACTTATACTAAAAAATTATTCATTTTTTACCTAAAATACAAGATTAATTGGGCCTCCTTTATTTAATCTGGAATCTCAATTTTAAAACCTAAGTCAGTTATAACACCAAGATCAGAGATTCAGAGCTCCTTACCAGCCAGCCGCCAAAACAACAACAAAAACAAAAACCTAAGTCAGATCATGCCCCATACTCTGAAATAACTCCTCTTTTCACTCAGAGAAAAACACCAGAACCCTTAAAATGACTCCAAGGCTGTGTAAGAGCCACCTCCTCCCCACTCTTTCCTGTATAAACTTGTCTCCCATTTCTCCCCCAGCCTCTACTCCAGCCAAACTAACCTCCAAGGTTATTCCTCAAACACCCAGACATGCTTCTGCCTTAGGCCTTTGCACTGGCTGTTTCCTCTTTCTAAAACACTCTGCCCCCAGATAAAGACATTGCTAACTTTCTCACTTCTTCAAGTTTTGCTCAGATGCTGCCTTCTCAGTAAGGCACACCCTTACTACCTATGTGTCTTAGTCTGTTTGGGCCGCTATAACAAAATACCATAGACTGGGTGGCTTATGAACAACAGAAATTTATTTCTTATTGTTCTGGAGGCTGGAAAGTCCAAGAATGAGGCACCAGCAGATTTGGGGTCTGGTGAGGACTCGTTCCGCGGTTCATAGACCGCACCTTCTTGCTGAGTTCTCACATGGCAGAAGAGGTGAGGGAACTTTCTGGAATCTCTTTTTTAAGGGCATTAATCTCATTCATGAGGGCTCTGCCCTCATAACCTACTCACCTCTCCCAAAAGGCCCCACCTCTTGATACCAACACCTTGGAAGTTAGGATTTCAACATATGAATTTTGGTGGACACAAGCATTCAGACCATAGCGCTGTGGTAGGCAGAAGAATGGTTTCCCAAAGATGTCCACATCTGAATCACCAGAACCTGTGAGAATGTTCCCCTACCATAGTAAGAGAGACTTTGCAGATGTGATCGAGAATCTTGACATGAGAAGATTATTCTGGATTATCCACATGGGTGCAATTTAATCACCAGAGTCAGGAGGTTCAGAGTTAGAGACAGCAATGTGATGACAAAACCAGGGGCTGCAGTGTGTGCTTTGAAGATGGAGAAAGGGGGCCGGCCCGTGGCTCACTCGGGAGAGTGCGGTGCTGATAACACCAAGGACACGGGTTCGGATCCCATATAGGGATGGCCGGTTCCCTCACTTGGGAGAGCGTGGTGCTGACAACACCAAGTCAAGGGTTAAGATCCCCTTACTGGTCATATTTTATAATAAAAAAAAAAAATGAAGATAGAGAAAGGGGCTATGAGCCAAGGGATGCCAGTGGCCTCCGGAAGCTGACAAAGGCAAGGCACGGATTCTCCCCTAAAGTGTCCAGAAAAGAACACAGCCCGGCCTACACTTTGATTTTAGTCCAGTGAAACCCACTTTGCACTGCCGACCTCCAAAATTGTAAGAAAATACATGTGTGTTGCTTTATGCCATGAAGTTTGTTGCTATTTGTTACAGTAGCAAATAGGAGACTAATATACTACCCAATTGAAATTTGCAGCACCCTTCAGTATTTCTCATCCTCCCTTCCTTTCACCTTCTTTTCTTACCCCATTCTTACCTTGCATTTTCTAGTGTATCATTTTTCTAGCATCTACAATAGAGAAATACAAAGGAGACCAAAGTTGGGAGTCGGGGGATCAAGTGAACCAACCGATAGGTTCTGCTAAAGATGATGTTACAGATTTTGGGGGCCACCTGTCTTTTCTCTCTTTGTGGGTGCCAAATAAGGAAGTGGCACTATGAGAAAACGGAGTCAAACAGGAATAAAGAACCTGTTAGTTTCATAGTTGCTGAAGAAGTTCTCGATGTATAATGAGAAGTTCTGGTAAAGAGCTAAGCTAGAGAAGTGACTTAGGCTAGAAGAACACTTCTTCCTTCCTACCCGCTTCCCCTTAAACCCAAGGGTCCTTTTCCCCAATGATCCCCAGACCCAAAGAGCCAGGCCACGAGAAGAATGGGAGGCTCTCCTTGCTGGCTCTGTCACAGACAGAACAGGACAAGGACAGGATGCATCACCTTTCAGAGCAGGAATCCGATTCAATGGGCATCTAACACTAACTGATCCCATTAGCCACTGACCAAGCATGAGGACAGATGTGTAGATGGGACCTCTTTCCTGAAGAGGTCGCTGAACTAGGACATTCACTTTCTCTACTGACGTCATCGGAGGCCCATCCAGGGAGGGCCTGGTGAGGAAGGCTAGAAGGACATTTGGCAGCCAGGGGATAAGGTTGATATCAAAATGCCTACTTTATTCCATCTATAAAAAGAGATTAGTGAGATACACTCTCTTTCTCCAGCTACAGAGCCCTAGAAAAGACCACGGTTTGACTGTCTCCTCCAAATCTCATGTTGAAACTAAACCCCAACTGTGACAGTATTAAGAGTGTGGGAAATTTGACTATGGTATTTGAAAGGTGTAGCCTTTAAGAGGTAATTGGATCATGAGGGCTATGCCCTCATGAATTAATTTCCTCATGGATTAATGGATTAATGGGTTATCACGGTGACTTTATAAGGAAAGGAAGAAGCACGTGAGCAGACTCTTGCTCTTTTGCTATGTGACGCCCTGTGCCACCTCAGGACACTGCAGAGAGTCCCCACCAGGAGGAAGACCCTCATCAGATGTGTCTCCTTGACCTTGGACTTCCCAGCCTCTAAAACTGTAAGAAATAAATTCTGGTGTTAATTTGTTTGTTTGTTTGTTTTATAAATTACCCAGTTTCTGGTATGCAATTATAAGCAAAAGAAAACTGACTAAGACAGTATTCAAATGCTACTTCTATCTCTTCCAGTGCCCTCTACTGAAACGGAGCATTTCCTGCTTTTCTACCCCTCCTGATTCTCTCTCTTGTTCTCAGACAAGACTCTAAGCTATCAAAATGCATGACAGATTAAGGGCCATTATCAAATGCATTGCCCTCACCTGTAGCCAAGGGCTTCAGTTCCTTGCTGGACTCTGTCATCAGTGAGGATGGGCTCAGTTGTGAGGAACTGATTACCTAACACCATCTGAAGCAATAAAGATATTTAATTATCTTGCTTAACAGGAAGGTTTTGCGCAAAAACTCAAGAACATTGCTAATGGCCAAGTCCTTTCTATTTTACCACCCTGACATCTTCAATGTTTGGCTTGTGCCTCCTGATCACAACAAGGCTGGGCAGCTCTGACCATCACATCCTGACCCAACCATGCTCAAGGATAAAGGAAGAGCACTCTTCGTTGCCTTTTGTCTTCTTATCAGGAGGCACGATCCATCCCTGGACCCCCAAGCTGACTTCTCTTTATTTCAAAGTGGCCATTACTGTCCTTTGCCTATCCCTAGACTTTATTTTTATTGTGGTAAAATACACATAATGTAAAAATGTACCATTCAAATTATTTAAAAATATATAATTCAGCGGCACTACGTACACTCACGATGTTGTAAAACCCATCACCACTATCTAGTCCCAGGAGCTCTTTAACACTCTGAAAGTAAATTCCACACCCACTAAGCAATTAGTCCCCATTCTCCTCTTTCCCCAGCCCCTGGCAACCACGACTCTGCTTTCTGTCTCTATGGATTTACCTATTCTGGACATTTCCTATAAATGGAATTATATAATATGCGGTCTTTTGTGTCTTGCTTCTTTCACTTAGCATAATGTTTTCAAGGTTTATTCATGTTGCAACATGTATTAGAACTTCATTTCTTTTTATGGCTGAATAGATTCCATTGAATGGATATGTTACATTTTGTTCATCTATTCATCCGTTGATGACCATTTGAATTGTTTCCACCTTTTGGCTACTATTTGGCTATTATTTGGTGAATAATGCTGCTATGAACATTAATATGCCTGCTTTTGTTTGAATCACCCTGAGACTTTAAAAGAAAGATGGAGCTGTGATGATCAGCTTACATAAACTGCTTGTCTCCTGAGGCTGGGCCCTTTTCCAGACACATCAGAGCTTATCGGCAAGAAGAGGGAATGGTTATTGAGTAGGGGATATTAACAGGAGGAGATATGGGCTCTGATAATTGTTCAGAATCATTAGCTTTCAGGACCTGAAGTAGGAAGTTGATCTGGTTCCTGTGCACCCTCACTCTTGCAAGATCCCCTGAGGTTCTCTTTATTCTCAGACCAAGGACTACCTCCTGCAGATGCAGTGGCCACTGAAGTTCACATGACACGAGAGCACCGGATGAGACAGGATTGGGCCTCAAAGGAGGGCTTGGAGGTTTCTATAGAGGAGAATCTCCAGACAGAGTTAGGGTTTTTGACAGATGTTCTGAAATACAGAGAGACGTGCGAGCTTGAGAAAGACAAAAGCTCTGGGTAACCTAGATTTGTGATTCTGACAATTCAAAGCTGTGTGGCCTCAGCCAACTCACTTGAGATTTCTGTGCCTCAGTTTCCCTCATTTGCTAAATGGATTAATAGTAGTAGCATCTCATAGGGTTGTGAGACTTAAATGTGTTAATTCACGCAGAACAGTTAGGACAGTGCCTGACAGAGATGAGGCATTTGATAAATGTTAGCTGTTATTATTATTACTATTATTATTATTATTATTATTATTTTGATCTAAACCCTTGACCTTGGGAGCTGTTATTGTTAATAGTAGTAATAATAATAGTAGGGAAAGGAGAGGGAGGAAGAAGAAAAGGAGAGAGAAAGAGGAGGAAGAGGAGGAGGAGGGAAGGATGAAAGGTTAATGGAGAAAAAGAGAAGGAGGAAGAGGAGATAAGAAGCAGAAGGGAGGAGAGAGGGAGAGAGATAGGCTGTGTCCAGAGGCTTTGGGAAGCAGGGCTGAGAAATTCCTCAGAAGCTGATGATCTGGGCAGCCCCTTTCTTCTGTCTTGCCCCTGGGCTCAGCCCTGCTCACATTCCTCCTCCTAAGGAACCACCCAGGAAACTGCTCCCGTCTGTCCTAACACCTCTGTTGCCAGGCAACCTCCTACTACTTCTCCAGTTTCCAACCCTCAGGAAGCATTGGGCCTCTGTTCAATCCTGGCTAAAGTCAGAACTTGCAGAGGACAGGGTGAGGAAAGAGAGATTAGATGAGAGATTGTAAAATTAAAATACTGTTGCTTGAACACATTATATACATCACCGTACATCATCATCGTCATAAACAGTTAGTATTTATCCTCCCGACAACCTATGAAATAGGTGATGTTATTATCTCAATTTAACAGATGAGGAAACTGAAGCGCAGAGAGGTGACACAACTTGTCCAGTACCACATAGTTAGGAAGTGAATCATTCAAGGACCAGGAGCAGTTCCTCTTCTTTCCTCACCACAAGCTCTACTCCTTTCTTATTCTAGCAAGAAAATACTATGAGAGAAGGTGCCTTCTCACTCCCAATACCCCTCTGTGAAGAAACATGAACCAATGCATAAAGTCATTTGCATAGCATGCAGAGAGACTCCACACAAATCATTTAGACATAAACCCATAAGCAGGCATACAAACACACACAAAAGCACACACAACACACATGCAAATTGGAAGACTCATAAGGATATCCACAAAAGCACCCGCAAATAACAGAGGCACAGAGACTACAGACACTCAGACAAATACTGACTCAAATTATACATACACAAACACGTATATCCAATCAGAAAAACAAATGCCTTGAGCCACAAATGCTTAGAAACACAGAGGGAAAACGCACAAATGAAGATATACAAAGACACACATGCACAGAGATACACCTGAGCACAGATGGACATAATTATGCAGACACAAATAGAAACCCATACAGAAACAAGTACACAAAAACACTGAGTCTTAAATGCACCGGGACACTATAAACACATGCAGAGAGAGACAAATATAGAAAGAAGTGCACACCAAGAAAATTTTACACATGCAAAACCTTGCACATGCATACACATGAACGGTGCATGCACCCACACCAAAAACATAAGCACAACCCCAAGACAAGTGCAGAAGTGACAGAAATGGGAGCAGGTATGACTCAGTAACGGCTGGGACTGGAATGAGCCCATCAAGGCCGTTGTACCAGGAATCAGACTCCCTGAACCAGACCGGATATATTAAGATTCTCCAGAGACACAGAAACAGTAAGACAGATACAGGAAGTGATTTATTATGAGGAATTGGCTCAGATAATTAAGGAGGCTGAGCAGTCCCATTATCTGCCAAGCTTCCCCTGGATGGCAGGATGCTATAAAGTTAAGAGCTATGTGAAGTCAGAGACATCTGGATTCAAATCGTTTTTAACCACTACTTACTCACTGTGATCTGGGGAGAGTCACTTAACTTTCCAGAGATTCAGTTTCTTCTAATATAAACTGGAAATAATATAGCACCTTCTTCAAGAATTTTTGTGAGAATCGTGCACACACACAACATGCATGGACATGTGTGTGCATAGTTATCATAATGCGATCACAATGGATGTTTGTGGTTATCATGATTATTACAGCTATTATGACTCTTACAAATCCTAGTCCACAAACTCAGATGACCAAGAAATGCCACTTTTTCCGTTTTCTTTGAAACAACTGAAATGAGATTTCAAGCACTCAATCAAGGCAGAGCAGGCAGATGGTAAATTCAGTATCAATCTTTGCTGTGCCTTGTCTAGGGTTGCACAAAGTTTAGGGAGGTCTCATAAGGCTCCAAGGCATTGGGAAGACACCTCCAGTCCTCGGTCAAGGGCCTGAATTTGTTCCCAGTTGAGAAGCCATTGTTTCAATCCTTATTGGATCTTTTAGGTCTGATGGTTTTGCTGTTTCTGGGTCATTGAGGGAGCACAGGAATCTTTCACGGGGCTCAGAATCCTTGTGCCTAGGATCCAGTCTCTGCCTCCTCCTTGGGAAACTATCATAAAATAGAACCTGGGTCTCAAACTCTTTTAGCCTCAGGGAACAGTCTCCCTTCCTGTTGCCTCGAGTGCACTTCTTCTCTCCCTTTCCTCTGTGGGAACAACTGGCATCAATTCTTCAGTGGGCATAGGGATTGTAAACTCAGATACTTACAAAAACTATTGAGGATGGGGGGGGGGAGCATCCTGCTGGTATACCCAGCTCCATCCAGGACAGTGATGCCAACAGTGTGGAACTGCAGAGCACCCGCCGGCCTGAAGGGGGCAGCCTCTCCTAGGCGCAGCTAATGAATTACGGTTATGGTCTTGCCACAGTTTCCACCTTTCAACAGAAATGGAAAACCTGGATTTTTGCGTGAAATCTTCTAATATTTAAAGATGTAAAACTAATTCAAAAATAAATTTGTTTTTGAGGAGCATCCACGCAGTAGAAGGCATCAGTGCTTCATTCCTTTCTAGGGAGGGATAGTATTCCAATGTATGGCTCTACCACGTTAGGTTATCCATTCATCCATGGAAGGGCATTTGGGTTGTTTTCTCTTTTGGCTGTTGTGAACAGTGCTGCTAGGAATATGCATGCACAAATATTTGTTTGAACTCCTGTTTTAAATAATATAAAACATCCAGAAAAGGTAAATCCATAGAGGCAGAAAGCAGATGAGTGATTCCCTGGGGCTGGCAGGAGGTGGAATGGGGTGATGAAAATTTCTTGGAACTAGACATAGGTGATGGTTCCACAATCATTGGAATGCATTAAAATGCCACTGAATTGTTCACTTAAAAATGATTAACAGGGGCTGGCCAGTCAGCTCAGTTAGTTAGAACACGGTGTTGATAACACCAAGGTTCAGGGTTCAATGCCTGTTACTGGCCAGCCACCAAAAGGAAAAAAAAGAAAAAAAAAAAAAGCTTAATTTTCTGTTATGTAAATTTCACTTTGATAAAATGAATAAATAAATTTGTAAACATTGTGAAGGCCAAACAGAACATGTCTGTGGGTCTTGTCTGATACTCTGGCCATGACTTTGAGTCCTCTGCTTTGGGCTTTACAAAATAGAGAAGCATTAGATAGAAAAATGCATACATACAACAAGATTCCATTTACATGAAGTTCAAAAATAAGGGAAACAAAACAACACATATTTTTAAGAATAAAATTAGAACTTGTAAAGCTCTAAAGAAATGCAAAGGTTAACACCAAGGTCAAGGGTTCAGATCCCCATACTGGCCAGCTGCCAAAAATAAAAATAAAAAAGAAAGAAAAGAAAAGGAATTATTTCATTCGAACTTCAGGTTAGTAGTTGTTTATCTCTTAGAACTGAAATTTGGGGTAAAGGTGATACCAGCAAAGGACTTATGAGGATACTTCAAAAAGTTCATGATAGCTGGCCAGTCAGTTTGGTTGGTTAGAGTTTGGTGCTGATAACACCAAGGTCCAGGGTTTGATCCTCACACCCATGAGCTGCCAAAAAAAAAAAAAAAAATCAAAAGGTTCATGGAAAGATTTGTATTACCTTTTAATTTTATTTTTCTGTGAACTTTTTGAAGTACTTTTGTGCAGGTAGCTTCCAGATTACTAGTTTTAGTTTTTAGCCTGGGTTCTGAGAAAATAAGTATTTGATTTGTTTTAATTCTTCAAATGGGATATTGAGTTTTTATACACTCTTTTGCATACATAATGTATTTCACCTTTAAAAATAAACGTTTATTGAATTTTTATGAAAAACATTGGATAGGGTAAAACGTTAATAATAGTCGAATCTGAGTAAAGAGTATGGGGTCTTCTTTGAGTAAAGATTATTTTTGCAACTGCTCTGTCAATTTGAAATG
Organism: Cynocephalus volans; assembly: GCF_027409185.1. NCBI lineage: Eukaryota > Metazoa > Chordata > Mammalia > Dermoptera > Cynocephalidae > Cynocephalus > Cynocephalus volans. The sequence goes on along the minus strand of NC_084462.1, from coordinate 7,110,011 downwards.
ATGCTCAAAAAAGTTTCAAACGTATACAAATAGGACAGGAAGGGTTGTCAATTTCAAGAGGCTTCTATTTTCTTTCATTTCAAAACATACAGGGTGAAGAAATGCAAGTTAATGCTATGATACATTATTCTACAGAATATGATTCAAATTTTCAAGGGGTCTCTGTTTGCTTCTCCCTCTTCTGAGAAGTCCATGTCCCCTCTTCTCCTTCGCCCCCCTTCCGTCTGTCTCCACCCAGAATGGACCATGAAGGGGGGGGGGCGGTCAGGGAGGATTGCCAGCTCCTTTTTCTTTTTTTGGAGGGGGATTGAACCCTGGACCTTGGTGTTATCAGCACCGCTGCTCTAACCAACTGAGCTGACCAACCAGCCCAGCCAGCTCTTTTTCTTTTGCAACTCAAGCCTTGCCCCTTCCCTACCCAGACCCCAGGTAGGAAAGAGGTTTCAGAGTGAAGACCCCAGTGGGCAAAGAGTCATTCCCCCAAGATCAGATTTCCCCCCTCCACACCCACCGTGGCAGATATCTCTTAGGACTTCCCTGAACTGGCTGGGCACAAAGTCAAATAGAAAAAAATTGCTGATGATCTCTTTTCCCAGCACTTATCTCAGTTTATAATTACACATTCATTAGTGAGATTGTGTGATTAATATCTGTTCCTATTACCAGACTGTCAGCTCATCAGGGGTCCCTTTTTACTCTACTGTATGCTGGGCCCAAAGTGCCACTCAATAAATAATAACAGCAAAAATGGAAATAGTTATGACCATGTGCCAGGGAATCTTCTAGGAGCTTTGCAGGGATTATCATCACATTTACTCCTCGCAGTGACCTGAGGAGGTAAGTACTGCAACCAGCCACTGATGAGCCGTCTTTAGGGATGAAGAAACGGAGACACAGAGAGGCTAAGCAAGTTGCTCCAGCATGGTGGAGCCAGGGTTTCAAAGCAGTCTGTCTTCAGAGCTTACGCTCTCGTTACCCAACACTCCCTGTCCTTGTTGAATGAGGGAGTGAATGCACATCCCCAGCTCTCTCTCCTTAGTGTACTCAGCACAAGGCTGAGCACAAAGTAATGAAGAGAATGTGTCCCACCCAAGAGTGCACCACTGAATCTGAGATGTAGGATGCAATTTCAGCTAATCACAAAAGGGTGATCCCGCATTTCCTAGATGACAGAGTAATCTCCCCAGTGAGGAAGCCCCTTTTAATCCTGGGGCAATTTATAATTATATTATAAATGCTATAACATTCATATCATATAATAGAAATATGATATAATATCTTGATACAAAATACATGATCATATATTGACATAATATATGTAACATATAGTAATACATAATTACATAATATATAATTATATTTATAATTAAATAAGGAAATTTTGGTCAAAGGGTAAAAAGTTTCAGTTAGACAAGAGGAATAAGGTTGGGAGATCTATTGTACAGCATGGTGACCACAGTTAATAATAATGTATACTTGCAAATTGTTGAGAGAGTAGATCTTAAATGTTCTCATCACAGAAAGTAAGTATATGAGGGGACGGATAATTAGCTTGATTTAATCTTTTTGCAATGTATACACATATCAAAATATCTCATTGTACAACTTAAATATATATACTTTTTGTCAGTTACACCCCAATAAGCCAGAAAAAATTAAAATTAAAATTAAAAGTTTAATTCAGGAAAAAAAAAAACAAAACAGGATTTCTCAGCTTTGGCACTTTTGCCATTTGGGTCCAGATCATTCTTTTTTGTGGGAGCTGTTCTGCCCTGTTGTCTTTGCACTAGATGCCAGTAGTATCCCTCCTTCCAGTTGTAACAACCAAAAATGTCTCCAGCCATTGTCCAATGTCCCCTAAGGGGTAAAATTGTCCCTCCCCATTGAGAACTATGGGGTTAAAAGATCCCCCTGGGGTCCATATTGGAGCTAGACTGGAGAGGGAGAGACCAGAGCTGGGAGGTCAGGGAGGAGGTGGGGTGATGGTCCAGGCAAGAGAAAGTATGTTTGAGCTGCGCAGACAAGAGGAACGTGGATTTCAGATAAAGTTGGTCAAGATAACATTTCCATCACAATAAGGTTTCTTCTTCTTTTTTTTTTTTTTTTTTTTTGGTGGCTTGCAGGTATGGGGATCTGAACCCTTGACCTTGGTGCTATAAACAGGCTCTAACCAACTGAGCTAACCGGCCAGGCTCATATTTCTTCCTATTGTACTTCTACAGCTGCACCCACTTCCTTTGCAACCCACCTTTTTCATAACTCCTGGCCACCATTAATCTGTTCTGTGTCTATAATTTTGTTGTATCAAGAATATCGAAAGGGTTGGTTCCTTCTGAGGACTGTGAGGGAAATCTATTCTAGGCCTCTCTCCTTGGTTTGTAGATGGCCATCTTCTTCTTGTGTCTTCACGTCATCTTTCCTCTATACTTGCCTGTCTCTGTGTCCAAATTTCTCCTTTTTACAAGGACACCATTCATATTTGATTAGAGCTCACCCTAATGACCTCCCTTTAACTTGATTACCTCCGTAAAGACCCCATCTCCAAATAAGATCACATGCTGAGGAACTGGGGGTTAGGACTTCAGCATACATTTTTTGGGGGGGACACATTTCAACCCTTGACAATGTCTGCATTCTACACTGTGTTTTTCACACCTTTGTCTGCCACGCTCTGGGTTCATTTACATGTGATTTCTGGGGCTGATAAGTAGCTTGTAACTGGTTTCTGGAGAGGACATGAATGCACGCATGATCACATCACAAACAGAATCCAAACCAGTTGTTAAATTTTCAAACCTTTAATTCCAAATCAGATCGGAGGGAGGCCAGACCCAGTGATTTCCCCCTCCGCATCCCCCACTTCCCTCAACCCTACCCCGAGGAGCTGCAGATCAATTGTTAAGAAGTCTCTCCAGCGAGTGAATCAGTTCAGACTTGGAAAACGAAGGGGTTCCCCCAACTCCCTCCCAAGACCCTCTGACTTCATCCCCCCACCCCCCATCCTAATTACCCCATCAGGTCCCCACCAGCCTTCCCTAGGGACCGTCGTGGCAAAAACCTCTTCCCATCCCACCCCCAACTGACCCAAATTCAGCCAGGAAAAATATATTTACAGAGGAAAAAGATGAGGGAAAAAAAGGCAGGTTTGTGGAAACAACGTGGGTCCCGGAGCTGGGAGAACAGTTTCACTGGAAGATGGAGCAAATGATTTTGTGAAGAACAATGGAGAAAAAAGAAGGGTTTGGCAGTTGCTTAAGTAAAGCACGCTGGTGGCTCTAGGTGACCTGTTGCACCCGCTTGGGACAGAGTGACCCCCAGGGCCAGGAAGGCATAGTGAGCAGCAGAAAGCAGCCTCCCCCCAGCAGTAGGACCAGGCCGGCCCCCAAGCCACAGCCCAGAGACCAGGAGTATTCGTAGGTCAGGGGTGGGGCCGGGGGAGGCTCAGGGCTGACTCTCTGGAGCAGGGCTTGCACGGAATGCCGGAACACCTCGAGGCTCACGAAAAGCAGCAGGCCTGTGGGGAGACAGGAAATCATGATGCTCAGGGCCCTGGAGACCCCAACATGGGTCTGAGCATCTCCCTCAGTGCACTCCCTTACATGCTAGGAGACCCACCCCAACAGCTTCCCACTCATTCATTCAACACATATTTACTAAACATCTACTACAGCTGCTCCTCCACTTACGATGGAGTTACATCCCAATAAAACCATTGTAAGTTGAAAATATTGTTAAATAGAAAATGCATTTAATACACCTAACCTACCAAAAATCATCGCTAAGCCTGGCCTACCTTAAACGTGCTCAGAACACTTAGATTGGCTTACAGTTGGGCAAAATCATCTAACACAAAGCCTATTTTAAAATAATGTATGGAATATCTCATGTGAGAAGGGGCTTTGGAGAGTCGACTGTAGGAAAAGGGTCTCTGGACCAGTTCCAGTCCCTCCAAAAACCCCTACTGAGCCCTGTTTGGAGCAATCTGACCTACTGAGACAAGCCACTGCAGACTGTGACTGATGGAGCCTGGGGTTTACGATCCCTGCTGCCACGCCTATCACCGCTTCTGAACCCTGGGTAGCAGTAACAGTAGCAGGTAAGCTCATTTCTTTCTTACTAGATATAGGGACTACACACACTCGGTGCTTCCAGAATATTCGGGCCAACCTTTTGATTCCTCCATTTCTGTTGTAGGGGTGGGAGGAATTCCATTCAAACCAAAGGTCACCTCCCCTCTACCTTGTATTCTTTTTGAAGTACCTCTCATGCACCAGTTTATGGCCATTCCACATTGTCCTACTCCTATTTTGGAAAGGGACATCCTCACCAAGTTGCAGGCATCCATATACTTTACTCCAAACCCACCTGAACCTCTTCTATTCTTATGCCACCCAGACTCGCTTCTCTCCTCTAACCCCCTACCCCTGATATAGTTAACCCCAAGGTCTGGGATATCACTATTCCTGTCGCTAAACCACCCCTCCCCCCCACTACAAATACAAGTTAAAAACCTTTCCCTGTTTCCTCACCAAGCCCAATATCCAGTCAGTAAAGAGGGACTCCAGAGACTCAAGCCAGTTATTCAACAACCACTCCAGTCCGGTCTATTAAAAAGAACCAACCCATCTTCCCAAAATCTGTCACCCACTTCTGGCAGCAGAGTAACTGACACCTGCCCAATCCTTAGTCCCTTTGACTCATGTAGGGAAGACCTTTTCTGTTGGATAACTTCCCCTATAATCCTCACCCCTTGGGAGACTATTTACCTGCCCTAAACCACACCTGGCTACTCCTGCACGAATACACTAACACCCACCTACCAAAACCCTATTCCAATCCCTTTCTCCCTCTTAACATTAAGCTGGGGGACTGTGTTCTCTCTCCTGAAAGACTTAAATCAAAACTTCTGCAACCTAAGTGGACAGGCCCACCTCAGGTGCTTCTAACCACCCCAACCACAACAAAATTGTCAGGCATAAGTGCCTGGGTTCATTTTTGCAGGTTAAAGACAGTACCAGACTTCAATTCAAAGTTCTCAGGACATCCTGAGAAGTATCATTCTCAGCTTCTCATGCCCACCTCTATCAGGCTGACACAGATACCTGAAGAACCCGCAGAGGAGTCAGAATCCAGAACCACAGAGGCCTGACTACTGCAGTTAACACACGCCCAAACCGTGAGCTGTCCCTGGCTGATGTCCATGTCAGCTGCAGGGGGTTTCTGTGATCTAATTCTATCTTTCCTTACAAACACACCCAAAGTCCCAGCCTCTGAGGACACACTTACTGCTGCCTACAAGGAGACTTCAGGGACTTCTCACCCACTCAAATAACCTAACAGCTGGACATAGAAGACTAGTCATCCTCGTTATGCTCTTTTCCAATCAAGCACACACTTGAACTTTTTCTAACAATGCCCCATTTAATTCAGCCTGGGTGCTTGCTAACAATACAGCCATGACAGTACACTGTAACTCCTTTGCTGGTTTTGTTCCTCTCAAAAAAGTTGGGGGTATATTCAAGCACTTCCCTGGTGGGGATGGGGACAGACTGGGGCCAATCTCACCCAAGATACCATTCAATATAACCCATGGGGAGTTAAGGCTACTCAAGATATAATGAAAGATCTCCAGAGTACAGGAGAGTCAACAGGACTCAAAAATTTGGTCCAAAAACCATTTAGATTAACATCCATGATCTTAAAGGGAGCCTTATTCACCCAAGTCACCAATTATCGAGAAGTTCTCCTTCCCTGGTGCATACGACAGAACAACACCAGTCCCTACACTATGCCAGTAGGATCGCTGCACACAGCTCAATGTACATATATCGCTGACATTCCTCCATAAAGATTACATAACACCTCAAGAGGACTAACAGTTATAGGGAGCAATGGACACTCGCTAAAATACATAAAAAACTATATATTAACCTCCCGACCTAATCCTCCTGCCCCATATCCACATCTAAATAAATCTAGAAACTCTCACTTTTGCAATGGGCGGCCTCCCATCTGACTCAATGACTTCATTAAACCAAACACCCCATGCCCTACTCTCTTTCGAAATTCCTAATATACTCCACGTTTTCTCGAACAACGAGGATCTTTGCTTACACAGGTTATCAATTCCACAACCCCACAACCTAGTGGCCTCCCATGCATCTCAGGGGTTTCATATCCTTGGCACAGAGTTTCCTTCATGGCAGGCACTATAATAGCCCAAACTGCACCACAAGATCCCCATGCCTCCCAGGAAACAGATCCCCAATATTTCATCTCAGCAAATATCGGTGCCTACTTGCCACCAGCACCGGGAGTTTCCTGGATTTGTGGACATCAGGGATAACCTCACTTACCTCCCAACTGGGTGGGCACATGCTCACTGGGCTACATCACCTCTGACGTCACTGTAGCTCAGGATAATACAAGCCTCCCCTTTCCCATGAGGGCTTGAAGCAAACTCCATAAAAGAGTCGCTCCCTTACTGCCCTTAGGTTATTTTTCCAGCAGGACTAGCAGGAGGCTCCAGGGCCATCACGGGTGGCATGTCAACTGGGCTACAGCACAGACTGTCCAAACAGATAGCTGATATATTATAAACAACTGGGGAAACCCTAAAAATCCTACAACAACAGCTAGACTCACTGGCCGAGGTGGTCCTACAGAATAGGAGGGCCTTAGACCTACTTCCTGCTGCAGAGGGTGGCACATGCTTATACCTTAAAGAAAGCTGTTGTTTCTACATTAACCACTCTGGCAAACTCCAAGAAAACATCCAAAATATTCTTGAAAAAGCTACAAACCTAAAAACTCCACCAATTGGATGATCTAAGAGCTCATGGCTATTACCCATCTTGCTCCCCATCTTAATTCCCTTTGTGATAATCTTCCTTCTCCTGTCCATAGGACCTATACTTCTACAGCAATTCTCCTGGTTCCTCCACATGCCCACCCAGACAATGACTCATGAGCAGGTAACTGAGATTCTACTGATGAGAGATATCCATTATCATCTCTTCCAGCCTCAAGGATTGTGACAAGGAAAACCCCCAGATCATTAGCCCCTCGTCGCCCCTTTTGTCAGCACGAAGAAGTTATAGAAAATGGACCGTCATCCATATATCCTGTCTAGGGGTCTCCCTAATAATAACTCACATCCTTTTTCTTTTTTTTAACCAAACACAAAAGGGAGGAATGTGAGACCTCATGGCCAGCTTAAGGCAATTGGGCTGGGCTGGAAGGAATGCTTCAGAAGCCTGACTGACCAGATGTTATTGGACCACAAGGGCTGTGTCACCTTGCATAACACTGATTTTGAAATTGCCCATTACTCTGCCACAACCCTCAAAGTCTTATACACCTCCTGCTTTCCTTTGTTCGGGGGAGCTCATCTCACTCGGTCTCCCCTCCACGCTGGTGGAATATAGCTTCTCGGCTGAAATAGCACCTGGCTGGTGTCTCTCTCCCTTGTCTCTGTCTTGCCGAACCTTGTAGTGCAAGTGAAAAACAGAACGGTTGTGTGGGTACTCAAAGCACAGTTTCTACTGAATGCATATCGCTTTCACACCATCATAAAGTTGAAAAACAGCAGCCTAAGTTGGGGACTGTCTCTATATCGCAGACACCATTTTGGAAGCCGGAGACAAAGAAGGAACAAGACACAAGTTCATCGAGACAGAAAGTAGCGCGGTGGTTGCCAAGGGCCAGAGGGAAGAGAAGAACAGGGAGCAGGTGTGTAACAGGGATAGAACTTCAGATGGGGGAAGATGGAAAGTTCTGGAGATGGATGGTGGTGTTGGTTGCATGCCAATGGGAACATAATTAATGCCACAGAACTATACACTTAAAAATGGTTACAATGGTAAATTTTACATTAGGTGTATTTTCCCGCATTTTTTAAAGAAAGCAAACACAGGAATCAAGAAACACAAAATTCAAATTAAGACTCGATGAAGGCTTTTTTTTTTTTTTTTTTTTTGGTGGCTGGCCGAGTTGGGGACACAATCCCTTGACCTTGGTGTTATCAACACTGTGCTCTAACCAACTGAGCTAACCTGCCAGCCCCTATGAACACATTTTTTTTGTTTGTTTGTTTTGTTTTTGTCTTTTTCGTGACCGGCACTCAGCCAGTGAGTGCACCGGTCATTCCTATATAGGATCCGAACCCGCAGCAGGCAGGAGCGTCGCCGCGCTCCCAGCGCCGCACTCTCCCGAGTGCACCACGGGCTCGGCCCTGAACACTTTTTTTGAAGACTGATGAAAAGAAAGGCCGTCAGGTCAGGCTGGAATGCAATTTGGTTTTTGAAAACAATAGCAAAAGAGAAGAAAAGTAAGAAACAAGACAAAGACACTGTCCTCATGAAGCTTGTATTCCACTTGGAGGAGGCACATGGTAAACAAATAAACCAAGGCTTGCAAAACTCAGACGCTTGCAGGGGACCATGAGGAAATACAAATACATGAATCAGGCCATGCTGGCAACAAGGACAGAGAGAAGCCACAGCTGAGCTTCAGTCGACCACAGCCCTTCAGAAATGGGGACCTCACTTGGAGATCTTCCGATTTTTCAAGAATAGCTGGAATTGTTTAAATCATTATTACCTTTATGGAAATTCACTCAACCTTTAAATGTCGGCTCACAGGCATCCTTATCCACTGCCTGCTGAACAGCACATGTACTGGCCATGCTGGATGCAATTTCTGAAGTAAACAAATGAGGAGACAAGATAATTTCAGAGGGTGATATACATTGGAAAGAAACTAAAATCAAGGAGAGTGACACTCAGGGATGGGAACTTTAGATGGTTTCATCAGGAAAAGCCATTTGAGCTGAGACCTGAAGGATGAAAAAAAAAAAGCCAGCCATACACAAAACTAAGCAATGGCTGTTCCAAGAAGAAGGAAGAGCTGATGCAAGGGCCCTGTGGTAAGATAGTGTGTTTGAGGAAAAGAAAGTCAATGTGGATGGAGCAGAATTGGGATGAGGGAAAAAGATAGTAAATGGAATTGCAAAGGTGGGTGGAAATCAGTTCTTGCAGACCACCTGATGACCGTCTGTGAGTCACAGATCCTAGCTACCTCTCCATTTAGATGCTGGAGTCTGGCTTCAACCTCAATCCCTAACCCTTCTTCCTCCCTGTACCCCATTCTCCTGTGGCTTTTAATCAGGGGCCTGAAGAATACAGCCTGGAGTCTTGTGTGTTGTGGTTCAATAGCCACTTTGTGATCTCTTCTTTGCTCCATGCAGCCCAGAATTATGGAACTGGAGGTGGAAAAGCATCTAGACAAGGAACAGACACCATTCAGTCCCTTCATTTCTTTGCGAGTTCATGCATTCTTCCTTTTATTCCAAAGATCTTAATTGAGCTCTTATTATAAAATATATGCAATATATAAATGAGACTAAAAAAGTACCTGTCCTGGAATTTCATCCAAGAAGGGAAGATGAATAATAATCGGGTAAATACAACACTGTGCGTTGACTTATGTCTGCCCAAAAGTTCATGTGTTGGGGTCCTGACCCCCAATGCCTTGGAATCTGACCATATTTGGAGACAGTGGCTTTCAAGAGATAATTAAGTTAAAGTGAAGTCATTAGAGTGGACCCCAATTTAATACAACTGGCCTTTGTAAGAAGAGGAAATTTGGACAGAGGTACAAAAGCAAGACCATGTGAGGACAGACATCTGGAGGCCAAGAAGAGAGGCCTCAGAAGAGGCCAACACTGCGGACATCTTGGTCTCAGACTTCCAGCCTCCAGAACTGTGAGAAGATAAATTTCCACTGTTTAAGCCACCTAGTCTGTGGTACTTTGTGATGGCAGCCCCACTAAATGAATCCAAACATAACTATATAATTTCAGGTAGTGACCAATTGTACAAAGAAAAATAATGGAGGGTAAGGGCCCAGCCAGTAATGAGGCTACATTAGACAGAGTGGTCAGCGATGGTCTCTCTGAAGTGGTGATACTGGATCAGAGACTTAAATAATACGAGGAAACGAGAGATATGAAGAGCTGGTGAAAGAATACTCCAGGGTGAGGAGACAGCAGTGCACGAGGCTCTGAGGAAGAAACGAGCTTGAAGTGTCAGGAACAGCAAAGAGGCTGATGGGACCAGAGCAGAGAGAGAAAGTGGTAAGAGATGAAGTCACACAGTGGCCAGGAGCCAGGCCACATAAGGCTTTGGGGCCATGTTATTCTAGTAGAAGAAATTTGTTGGTGTCTTTTGATCTGGGGAGGAACCATGATCTGATTTATGGTTTTAAAATATCACTCTGGCTGTTTTGTGGAGAATTGACTTGAGAAGGGTAAGAGGAGAAGCCCAAGAATGGTTAGGAGGCCACAGAAATTATCTCAGGAAAATATGGTGGTGGCTTGGGTTAGGGTGGTGGTGAAAATGGAGGGAAGTGCTTGTGTTCAAAATATATTCTGGAGATGGTGCCAATAGAATTCACTGATGGAATGGATATGAGGCATAAAGACAGCAGAAGAACCAAGCATGACTTCTAGATTTTTGGTTTAAGCCAGGAGTCAGCAAACTATGGCCTATGGGCCACATAGTAAGTATTTACGGCTTTCTGGGCTGTACAGTCTCTGTCACAACCACTTGATTCTATAGTGCAAAATCAGCCAAAGACAATACATTAATAAATGGAGTGGTTGTAGTCCAATATAACTTTATTTATGGACATTGAATTTTGAATTTCATGTAATTTTGACATGCACGAAATAGTATTCTTTTGATTTTTCTTCCTCAACCATTTAGCTCATGAGCTGAACAAAAACAAGTGGCAGGCAGAATTTGGTCCATGAGCCATAGTTTACTGACCCCTGGTCTTGACACATTAGCTTTGTGGCAAGAATCTAACCAAATGCCTTCATATCTCATCTTTTCTACTTAACCTTATGATGTAGGTATTATTATAATCCTCACTTTAAGGTGGGAAAACTGAAGCCTACAGAGTGGAGCTCGGGTCTGAGCCCAGCCAGGTCTACACAATAAACTACTATCTTAGCCACGCCATGATTCCTCCTCCCTGATCCAGCCTGACTTCCTGATATGACCTAAAAAGACACATGTGATCTGGCCCCTGCCTGCTTCTTCAGCCTCCTCTCAAGTTGCTCGTCCCACCCTTTGGCAATATGAAGTGGGACTTCTTTCAGGTCTTTAAATGCCCCAAACTCTTTCAAGCCTCAAGATCTTTACGCTTGGAATAATTTTCTGCTAAGCCCTTCCTGAGCCTGCCCTGCACATACTCATTCTTCACCTCTCTGCTTAAATTACAATTCCCCAGGAAAGCTTTCCCTGATCATTGCCACCTAAGTCTACAACGGGTCTCCCTGTTACACATTTTTCTAATACTGTTCACTTCTCATTTATAGCACCCATCACAGCGGGTAATTAGCAATACATATTGATTTATATGAGAATCGTCTATTTATCTCATTTCTATCTCCCCCACTAGACTATAAATCTACCAGGGCAGCAAATTTGTCTGCCTCATATCTCTAAAACATGGAACACCTGGCATATACACTATGACATATACATAGGAGAGAAGCAATATATCCTAAACACATCCCTTTACCTAGGGAGACCCCAAAAGCCCAACCTGCCCCAGTCCCTGATACTTAACATAACCATAGTAATTACAACATCAAATCCACCCTCACTTTAATTTGGTTATATAATTTGAAACATTTTTGTGACCAAAGCTTTCATAAAACACTTTTATGGTAAATTCCTACCAAGCTATAAATTCCATAATAAGGGATTATCTTGATCTTCATCATTCTATCCCCAGTGGTACCTAGCAGAGCATCTAGCACTTACGAGATATTAAAAAAAAAAAAAAAAACTTGTTAAATAAATGGATGGATGAACAGATGAATAAATAGACGGTCAGAGGTAGGGCAGGAGGAAGAGAAAGAGGATGGAAAAGAAGGAAGGAAAAGAAGTTGGGACTCCAATCCAGATCTTTTTGATTCCCTGTCGATTTCATTGGGCCATCTCTTGCACCAGTATACAGGTCTCTCTCCATGCTGTGGTCACACTGGCTTTCTTTCAGGACCTCAAGCTTACCAAACGCTTTCTAGCTTGGCTACCCATGATTTGACATCTTCAACGTCACCTCCTCCGAGAGGCCCCCTCTAATGCCCTGCAGTTCATAAGTGTTCTCACTACATACTCTCATAGAATGCTACTTTTTCTTCACAGCACTTACTGCAGTTTGTAATTATGGGATTACTTGTATTATTTCTGTGTCACAACTAGATGACGATCTCCATGGTGACAGGCATTTATCTGTCCTGTACACTTGTATAGTATTACATATACACACAGGTAATATTGTAGGTATATATAATATAAATATATGTACATATGTATGTATACCAAAAAATTAAATGAACTAATGAATAAATGAATAAAAGAACAGGGGATGACTGACTTTTCCCTTTTATCTAGGGAGATCTCTAAGGAACCAAAAGAACCGTTAAGAATGCGGTCATTATTATTTTCCATTCATGTGTGCTCTTCAAACACACATCATGTCTCTTTGACCTCATCTCACACCAGGCCTCTACCTCACTCATTAAGCAAGGCTACCATGTATAATTGTGCAAGCTTGTCCTGCTTTATGCTCTGATCTTCATTCTGTTCTTCAAACATGCCAAGTCTTTTAGACCCTTTGTTCATGCTATTTCATCACCACATTACTACCACCACCATCACCAACATTTCCACCACCATAATCACAACCACCATCACCATCATCACCATGACCAGCACTATCACCAATACAAACACGACCATCACCACCGCCACCATAATCTGTTGCCACAATTGTCACCACCATACTTTGAATAATTTCCATTTATCCTTCAATTATCAGCTTAAATATCACTTTCCTGGGGACTTTCTCTGACACGCCCTCACCACCACAGTGTGAACCCTTAATATACTTTATCATTAGTCTCACCGCAATTATAGTTGAATGATTACATGCGTAGTTATTGGTCACAATCTATTTTCACCAGAATCTAGGCTCTAGGAGAGCAAACACAGTGTCTGCCTTATTTAATCTTGTATCTCCAGCTCTTACATTTCCTGGATAAACACACAAAGGATAAAGAAATAAAGCTTATATAATTAATGACTTTCCTATCCACCTTAGAAAACACTTGATCCAGTAAGGAAACCAAGGCCCAGAAAATAAAAGGAATCTCCTTAAGGTCTCACAGTGATTTAGTGCACAGCCTAGGCTAGAACCTAGACCACTTGAGCCCCCGTTAAGCATTCATTCCACTCAGACTACAAAGACCCCACAAGAATATAGTTCCCAAAATGCAACGATGCAGTGCAGTAAAAAGACTTGCTTTTGAATATGAAGACCTAGTTTAAGGACCTACCTCTGCCATCATTGGTTGTGTTACCATAAGTAATTAATCTAACTTTTCTGAACCTCAATTTTCTTATCTGTAAAATGAAGAACAGTAATCTCTATGTAGCAGAGCTGTTGTAAGGATTTGAGCTAGATGCAGAATAAATTAAAGTTTTTATTATTATTCAGGACTATATTTCACAAAATGTAGCACTTACTTTGGACCCTCAACTCCAAGACTGCAACAATCCCTAGGTTTAAATCAAAAAGACTGTTTTGGAGACACTTCAATTCCTGACCAATGACAGGACTTGGAACCCTCTTCCATCTCTGAGCCTAAGACAGCCCTTGGGCTTCCCTGACCTCCCAGTATGCAACAGTGCTTGGGGACTCCAGGTCCAAATCTAAAACACTTTTTGGAGAACCTCCAATTCCCAACCAACAACAGGGCTTAAAACTCTTCCATTTTTGCTACTTCTATAGTTTTGAGCTTTCTCCAATGCCTAGTATGCAACAGTGCATAGAGACCCCACCTCCTGTCATGCAACAGTGCTTGGAGATTGCAAAACAGTGTTTGGAGAGCCTCCAGTCCTAAGCCAACAACAACGGGCTTGGAATTCTCTCATCTTTGAGCCTACTATGGCCCTTGGGAACCACCACCCACCTCCCAACATGCAACAGTGCTTGGAGATCCTCCCAGCATGAAATGTCCTCAGCCTTCAGGCTCTCAACCCTTACCTGAGAGGCCAAAGCAGATGGCTCCCACACGGAGCAGGAACTCTGCACCTTTACTGAGCACCATGATGACACAGAGGCACCCCAAGGCCATGACTGCCAGGCCCAGCACTGCTATCACCGCAGCTGCCAGATTTACCTCTGTGAGGAGGGGAGAGAGAAGAAGCAGAGAACACAGGATATAGAGAGTGGGGAGGGTTGCATTATAGGGACCCAGAACCAGGAAGATGGAAGATTTGGGACTAGAGAAGAATTTTCAAGTGGAAGATTATTGAGTCTAACATTTTACTTATATGAGGGTACTTCTGAAAGTTCATGGAAAGATTCATGGTATCTTAATTTTCTTTTCCACAGACTTTTTGAAGTGCTCTCATACTGGTTTTCTGGGGTTTTTTTTTAATTGGTTATGAATATTCATGGGGTACAAAGCTGATTGTCACCACTTGTGCCCAAGATGTGATGGCCAGATCCATACTGGCAGCATGCCCATTACCACAAATTGTGATTATACCCTGTGTCCCCCACCCAATTATCCCCCCAGTTATCCCCGACCTCCCGCCCCATCCCTGTCTCCCCCACCCCACTTTGTATCCCTCGGTTTGTTCTCTCCCTCTGCAAGTCCAATGCACCACTGTGGTCTTTCTTTCCTTCCTTCTTTCTCTCTTAGCTCCCACTTATGAGTGAGCACATGTGGCATTTTTCCCTCTGTGCTTTGCTTAGTTCAAAAAGATGGAGAATAACAAATAGTGGCGAGGATGTGGAGAGAAGGGAACACGCCTACACTGTTGGTTGGGCTGTAAATTAGTACAACCACTATGGAAAACAGTATGGACATTTCTCAAACAACTACCGATAGATCCTCCATAAGATCCAGCAATCCCACTTCTGGGTATATACCTAAAGGAATGGAAATCATCATGTAGAAGGGATACTTGTGCATCGCAGCTCTGTTCACAACAGCCAAGATATGGAACCAACCTAAATGTCCATCGATGGACAATTGGATAAGGAAATGTGGTATATATGCACCATGGAATACTAGTTTTCCATAAAAAAGAATGAAATTCTCCCGTTCGCAACAACATGGATGAGCTTGGAGAAACTTACGCTGAGTGAAATAAGCCCCATACTGCTGAAGGAACTAAGACTCGGAGAGGGTCAGTTATTTGCCTAAGGTCACAGAATAAAGAGGGTACAGAATCAGGATTAGAAGGAGATGGGAATTGCCAATTGATACTTTTGATCTTGTCATTATTTGTTTACAGGTGAGGAAACTCAGGCAGCTGGGTGTGTGGGAGACAATGAAGAAAGTGGTATGTTATAGTGGAATGACCCAAGTCAGAATTCTCCCTAGGTACTTCCTAGCAGGAAGATTCTGGTAAAGTCTCCGAACCCCTCCCAGCCTCGGTTTCCTCCTCTGGAAAATCAGGATCAAAATCCCTTATCTGGGGCCGGCCTGTGGCTCACTTGGGAGAACATGGTGCTGACAACACCAAGTCAAGGGTTAAGATCCCCTTACCAGTCATCTTTAAAAAAAAAAAATCCCTATCTGACTAGGCTGTTGTGAGGATTAGAAATCACCTATGTAAAGTTCCCAGTGTCATGCTTGGCACATGGCAGGTGTTCCATACATGTGCACCAGGATTATCTCACTATTCCAGAGGTAAGAGAGAAAGGCATGGAGAAGGTAAGGAACCACCATTTATTGAAGACCTTCTGTGTACAGTGTATGTTTTAGCTCCATCACCTCAATAAATCCTTACAAAGACCAGATAAGATTCATGACATGATCACAATTCCTTTACTGGTGGAGACATCGAGGCACTGGGGTGACCGAGAGGCTATGGTTACAGTAGAAAGGGGAAAGTCTCCAGTGTTGCATTGTCCAGCACAGTAGCCACTAGCCATATGTGTCCTTTTAATTTTAAATTAATTTAAATTAAACAAAATTAAAAACTCAGTTTCTCCATCCCACCAGCCACATTGCAGGTGCTCAGTAACCACCTGTGGCCAGTGGCTACCATATGGATCAGAATAAACATAAAACATTCCCATTTTCACAGAACATTTTCTATAGGAGAGCGCTGCTTTAGAGTCAGACTTATCTGAGTTTGGATGATACCTCTGCCACTTTCTGGGAAAAATAAATTTAACCATTTCTGGACTTCCATTTTTCTCACCTGGAAGATAACAATAAAGTCCCTGCCTGCAAAGTTATGGCAAAGACTGGACACTGTATAAATGCAACACTGGCTCTGTGCTTACCATGTGACAGGTTCATGTTTGTGAGATGTTAAAGTGGTATCTACAGAGGGAGGCTGTGATTTGCCCAAAGTTATGCAGCATGTGGCGTAGGCAAAGCTAGGAGAGGGAGCACCAGGCAAAGGAGGGCTCTGGAGAACCACGCCCCTACCATGAATTCTACTGCCACCACTCTCCCAAAACGGGACATCCACAGATTATAGAAGCTGAACCCATCCTGGGATAGAGCAGAAGGCAGAACAATGCTATCCAGATCTCCCCTATCACGGCCAGAATATCTCCCCACTCCTCTACCACTATGGGGTGAAAAGTTCTCACCTTTCTTTGTGGTTCTCTGGAAGATGCATGCATTCTCCCCCGTGGTGAAAAATTTAAAGTAGGTGCAGTTTGCTTCTGTGGGAGCAGGAGAGAGAAAAGGGGAGGTGATGACATGAGGTTCCTTGTGTAAGCTCACAGTTGGACACTTAACATAGCTAACAGGAGCCTAAAAATAGGACCTTAAGATCCTTGATATACGTAGGACAAAAATGACACTCGTAAACATATAAGCCACCTACTATCACACAGCCATCCAGCAGCTGGGATTCCAACCCACAGCTTAGAGGTTCAGATCTGTGGTTTCGAGTGGGCCATTAACCTCTCCGGGCCTCTGATTCTTCCTCTATTAAATGAGATAGTAATCTCTTTTCTGGCTCCTTTGTGTGGGTTTGTTGAGTGTTAAATGGGATTAGAAATGGATAATCACTTTATTCAACAAAGGACCCCAAGAAACAGGTAACAGAAGGCTAAAAGACTCAGAAAGGATTCCTGTCTCAGAAAGGATTCCCATCTAGAATACACAAATAGTTCCTGCAGATTAGCAAGGAGAGAGATAACACAGTTGAAAAACGGGCAAAGGATATGAATAGTAATTGACAGAAGAGGAAGCTGGGGTAACTTGCAAGTGCATGAAGAGATGCTTCACCTCACCAGGGATCAGAGAAATGCAACTTACATCAGCAGGGAGGTACCACTTCTGATCAATTAGATGGGCAAATATTAAAAGAGTAATATCAAGTGCTGGAGGATAAGAGGAAACAGCTGGAAGTATAAACTGGTACTAGTCTTTTTGGAAAGCTCCCTGACATACTTTATGAAATGAAGTGCCTTTTGGCCCTATTATCCAACAATTTTACTTCTAGGTATATATCCAGAAAAAACACACCCCCACACCCCCACACACACAGGAACATAGATATGGGTGTTCACTGCAGCATTGTTTACAAATAGCACGGAGTCGGAATCAACCTAGGTGTCCGTCTCTAGAAAAACAGACAAGTAAATGTGACAGATGCTCCCTATGGAAATCTCTGCAGCACATGGTAGCCAAGCACCAGAATAGCATAAAGCAAGATAGAGAGATCAAGATACACGGTGTTGAATTAAATAATTAAATAAATAAATAAATTCAAAAAGTCGAAACCTATAGCATGATATAATTTGTGCAAAACACATATGTATATAAACTAACAATATATTTTTTCCAAGTCAAAATACATATCCGTGAGCGTATACCAAACACATTAAAGAGATGAGTTAGGAAGAAATTTTTTAAAAAAGAAGAAGAAGAATGTAAAACAAAGCACAGGAAGGATCTTGCAAAGGCTAATAACGGTCTTGTGACATAAACTGAGGAGTATGATTCACTCAACTTTGTGTAGTTGAGGTCCAAAACTTTAAACTTTTTTTTTTTAAGGCATTTTCTAAACTGAATTTTAGAGCCATTACATCCTTTTGAATTCACCTAGTCTAACCTACTCTCTTATTCTACAGATGGGGAAACTGAGGGACAGAAAGGGAGAAGAGAGGTACAGAATAATAGAGGTAAAGGAAATAGGAAAGGGGCCAGGCAGTCTGGAGAAGCAGAAAAGGAACTTTCTAAATAGAAGAAAAATGTGAAGGAACAAGAGATAAACCGGGGAGTCAGGTGAAGTGGTGTGGAACTAGGGAAGGAGAAGGGAGTGAGGTCAGGTCAGGAGTAGTGGCAGGTGCGAGTTCTTACCCTAAGCAGCAAGAGGTAAAGAATGCTCAATGTCACAGGGAAGAGGGTGAGGATGTTCTTCGTAACAGTCGGTGGGAGAAACATGGTCGACATCCATGAGGGAACTGTGAAGTCCCTTCTGGAACAGTCTGGAGTGTCTAGCATCCCATTTTAGCTACTTAAAATTTAGAACATCCTGCCTCTTGACTCCCAATGGATATAGCATATACCATTTGGAAAAACACAGGGTGTGGGTCATTCCCCTCGCAGCCAAGGGGGTATGGGATGTCTTCTATGGGCAGTGGGAAGTGTGGGATATTTCTCTGAGATAATGAGGATTATGTATGAGTCATCCTCTGAGGGGCTGGGATTGCGGGATGATGGCTAAGGCCCTGTAAGGTGGTTGAAGACCTTTTGAACAATACAGAGAGCAGCAAGGGATGTGAGGGACCCCATCTTATGCAGTGAGGTGGGATGGGACATCCCTTTTGGTGCAAGGACCTTTGGAACATTTTTATGGACTAATGAGATGCGATATAGTGTAGGTGTTAGGAACCGAGCAAAGTATGTTTCAAATCTCATATAAACTGCCTGGATGCACAGATTGACCCACTAAAATTTCCTGCTCATTTTTGTCTTCTGTAGAATGGGGGTTATAATAGCTACTTACGGGGTGGGTATGACGATTAAGGAGTTCATGCATGTGAAGTCCTTAGAACAGAGCCTAAGTACCACATAAGCATCTAATATTTTTATTACTGGAGCATCCCATCTTGCTATCAAAGGCTTGGGACATCCTATGGATGTAAGATAGAACATCTGGAGAAGTGAAGAACGAAGGAAACCCCATCTGGAGCCCAGAGGAATAGGAGATATACTATGAGGGGCACTGAGATTACAGGACGTCCTTTGGAGAGTAAGAGTGTCAGAGATCTTGTATGGGTGATCAAACAAATGCGCTCGAGTCCTGAATGGACTCTGAGGGGTGTTAGATATTTTCCTTGAGTCAGAAGAGGTAGAGTGAGATCATATCCCGGTCCCAAGGAGTAGAGAATGTCCCAGTGGTATAAGTAGAGGGCATGGCATGTCCTGCCAGAGAGTGAGACATATGGGATAGCTCTCTGGCACAGCCAGGGGTGAAAGAACCACTCTGTGAGAAAGCGAGGAGTGTGAGTTGCCTGAAGAGAAAATGAGAAGGGTTGGAATGTCCAATCTGGGCATTCAGAGGTGAGGACAGAAAATGAAGAACATCTCCCGGGATGTATGAGGTGCTCCCTGGGACGCTGGGAGGTGTCTGTTGAGAGCTCTGTTTGGTGGAACCAGTAGGTGGGAAACACGCATAGACTCTACTTTGGGGTGGGCATCAAAGCGGTCTGTCTCCTTAGAGCTCACCGGATGGGAGTACAGACTGTCTCCAGGTCGGGAAGAGCAAACTGCCACCAGCAACCCAGACTGTCTCTCTAGGGGCACAGGTTATCTGTGGGCACAAGCACAGAGGGCACAGGCTGTCTCAGGGGTGCAAGTGTTTCTGGAGGATGCAAGCTTTCTGGGGAGGGCGCAGGCTGTTTAAGGGCACTAAACGCATCTGGAACCACGGACAGGGTCTGGGGACAGACTGTGTGTGGAGACACAAAGTTTCTCTAGGAACACAGGCTCTCTCTGGGAGTACAGACTGGCCTGGGGACCCAGTAATGCCTAGAAACATTGGCTGTGTTGGGGGCAGGAGCTTTGGGGGTCATAGGATGATCTGGAGGCACAGGCTGGTCTTACGGGTACAAGATGGTTTAGGGGTACATGCTGGTGTAAAGATACAGGCTGGTCTGGGAGTACATGCTGGTGTGGGGGCAGAGGCTGCTCTGAGGAACAGACTCCCCTTAGGGGCATAGACTCCCTCCGGGAGCACAGGCTGGTCTTGGGGTACATGCTGTAGCTGGAAGACAAGCTCTAAGGCACAGGTTCTCAGGAAGTGAGCCAGTTAGACACAGGCTATGGCTGGGATGCTCTTTGTCTCTCCCACTCTATCTATCTCTTTCTGGAAGCACAAGCTGACCAGGGCACAGGTTCTTTCTGGGGTGCAATCTCTCCCCTTGGGGTTCAGAGTCTCTCTGGGGACACAGGCTGTGTCTGGGGCCTCCCCTCCTGCCTGTGGGACACTAGACTCAGGGCGGCAGCCTCTCACCTCCGGGCAGCTCCGCGGGGCCGCAGGTCTCTCTGCCCGCCGGCACGTCGGCCTGCCACAGTCTCTTGGTGCACACCTTCCACAGCCCCATGTGGGCAGCGTCGCACACGGCACTGCCGTTGGCCTTGTAGGTGTTGAGTTCCACCCAGAACTCGGTGCCCACGGACAGCACTGACAGCGTGGCGCCCACGGTGGCCACCAGCAGCGCCAGCTTGATCTTCCCCTGACGCTCCGGCGTCAGCCCGGACCGCTGCTGCCCGCGAGCCCTCCGCAGGCCCACGGCCGCCCGCCGCCGGTCCTCCTCTTGCATGAAGAAGTTGGACCACATCATCATCCTTATGGCCGGTGGGGTCCGGGGCAGGTGCAAAGGAGGCAGGGCTGAGGAGGGGTCTTGAAGAGCGAGCGGGAGGCCGAGTGGGGAGCCGTCTGGGGTCGTAAAGCGGGTGAGGGGCTCAGTGTTCACTAGATTCTTTGAGATCCGAGTCCGCCCTGAAACCTGGCCTCTGGGGCTGAGCAGAGAAACAACGAGATCCCCAGGCTGGGAAAGCCCCCGAGGTTCAGAGAGCCACAAGAACGCAGCAAAGCACGTCGCACCCAGAGGGAAAGCGAGATCGCCCCGCGGCTCCGAGACAGGACCTGCATGCGCGCGCGGGGCGCCTGAGGGCGCCAGAGGAAGGAAAACCGCGTCCCCGAGGAAGCTCGGAGGGGCTGCTCCGGGGTCTCCACCGGGAAGAGTCACGAAGGGAACACTGCGTTCCCGGAGGAAAGGGACCTGAGCACCCACGAGGGCTCCGAGGTCGGGGTTCCCAGGAAGGGGAGCGGACACCCCCTGTGCGCGTAAGAGGAGATGTGGCCGGGGTTCCGCAGGGCTCAGAGTTTGAGAAGAGTGTATCCTCTGGGGTTCAGAAAAGGAAAAACCGTGTCCCCAGGGGAGCGCAGAAGACGAGGCCGGAACTCTGTGTGAGTCTCGAGAGAGGCCGTGGGATTGCCCAGCATTCGTAGGAGCTGAACAGTCCCGGCTGGGGTTCAGAGGAGAAGGACTGGACACCCGCAGGAATTCGGGGGGGAAAGATGGAGGTCTCCCCAGCCACTCAGAGAAAAGATCGGGGAAGGTCTGTACGGAGGCTGAGAAAGAGGATCGGCGGCTGGGAGGCAGCGGAGTCCAGACACGGAGGCTCCGGAGGGAGACCGGGGTCTCCACCGGGGCCCAGGCCCAGGGGCTGTGGTCCGCACGGAAGCTCAGAGATGGGGACACAGCACCCTCGGGGTCCTAAGGACGGCTGGAGCCCGGCAGGGACCCCGAGTCTCTTTGGGATCACTCCGCCCTCCCGTCCCCGGGCTCCCAGGGCCTGCCCAGCCGGGACCGCTCCAGGCTCAGCTCCAGGCCCGGCTCCACCACCCCCCCCCGGGCCGCCCACCCCGTCTCCCGGGTCGGGCCCCGCTCGCTCTCCTGCCTCGGCCGCCGGCCCCAGCTCAGCGAAGCGTCCCACCCGTCCGGCTCTGCAGCCGACGCCCGCTCCGCCCGCCGGCCCCGGCCGCTCCGCGCTCTCCCGGCCTCGGCCCCCTCCGCCCACCCCCGCACCCTCCGGGGCTATTTCGGGCTCGACCCGTAAATAATACCTGCACCTGTCGCCCAGCGCCTGTTGCCATGGGGACCCCGGGTATTTTAAGGGGACGAGGGGGGAGGAGGGAGGCTGCCCCGGGGGGAGGGGCTGGGGGCCGGGTCTTGAAGGGGCTGGAGCCTGGAGGGACTTTCATTTCCTTAAGGAGCTCGAGTGGGGGCTGAGTCCGAGCTCCAGAAATTCCGGAGTGGCGGGAGAGGGGGCAGGGCACCGAACCTGGACTTCTGGTCCGCAGTAGGCCGGGCTGGGAACCTGACTTGCTGGATTGTCGAGGGAGAGGGGGCTGGGAGGCAGAACCCCTGGGTCTGAGGGAGGTAAGAGTCGGGGCCTGGAGTCTTGGGTCCCTGAAGGAGGAGAAGCTTCGGGACCTGAACTGATGCATATTAGGGGAAGGGGGCCTGGGGACCCAGAATCTTGGATCTGAGGGAACAGGGACCTAGGAGTCGGGTCTCCCGGGTCTTGAAGAAGGAGGGGGCTGGGGTTTTGGTGTCTGAGGGAGGAGGGGGCCGAGGACTCAAGCTTCTGCGTCTGAGGCGGAAGTTAGCAGAGAGCCTGGACTCAAAGGTCCTGAAAGAGGAGGGGCCTGGGTCTGAGGTAGGAGGACCTGGGGGCCTGGACTCTTGAGTCTGAAGGAGGAGGATCTGGGGACCTGGACTCCTGGGTCTGAGGGAGGAGGTGCCCAGAGACTTAAGTTTCTGGGTTGGAGAGAGGAGAGGACTGGAGGTCTGGAATGCTGGAAGAGGGGTTTGGGGGACCAAACTCTTGGGCCTGGGACAGGACAATACTGGGGCCGCATCACTGAGTCTTTATGGATGGAAGGGCTGATTACTTGGTTGGGGTTTTCAGCTCCCCAGGACGTAGAAAGGGCAGGCCTCATGGAGGGGCCAGGTGTCCAGGCACTGGAACCAAAGTAGCAGTCCTCTTCATCGAGTTTATTAGACAGGGCACCCCTGGGGGACCTTCCATGCAGTTTCAGCTCCCCCAGGGGCAGTGACGAGTGACAGCCGTGTGGCATGGCAGCAGGGCCTGATCTTCAACCCCTCACCCCCTTGCTCAGCCCTTCTGTGGACCGCCCAGGTGGGACCCACCTTTCACCAACTCCTTCTTCACCCAAGGTTGGCTGCTCCAGGCAGGCCTGGTACCCGACCTGACCAGGGATCAGGATCACCCTGGCCTTCTCTGTCCACCCCTGCTCTGGCCTCTTCTGCTGGGCCCGCATTGCCCTGGGATGTGATTGTCTGTGTCCAGCTGTCACACAAGACGGGGGCAGGGGCCAGGTACAGAAGGGATTTATCTTGCATCCTGAGCACTACCCAGTACAAGGCCAGGTACACAGGTGGCTTTTTAAAATGTGCATTAGGACTGGCCGGTTAGTGCAGTTGGTTAGAGCTTGGTGCTGATAACCGCCAAGATCATGGGTTCAGATCTCCATACCGACCAGCCACCAAAAAAGAGGGGGAAAAAAGTGCATGAGGTGACTTGAATGAATGAATGAATGAATCAATGAATGACCTGATGAAGTGAGATGATGACACAGACATTCTCTCCCAAGCTAAGGAAGGTGCCTGCTGCATTTATTCAATGTCTGCCTGCCCATCAGAGCACACCTCCCTCTATATTCTAATTGTGCCACCTGTTTCCCCAGCAAGGGCAGAGACAGAGGCAGATGCAACTCTGAGATTGCAAGGCCCAGCACTTGGAAGTCCTCAGGAAATACTTCTGAGGACTGAATGAATTTTCATGTCTGAAAATGAAGCAAACCTGCTCCTTCCCTTCACCTCACTGGATCTTCCCAGGTCTTAAGAAGATCCAGAGGGGGAATACCAGAAAATACCTGGTGCTGGCAACAGCAAGATAGCTGGGCAGTGCAGGCCAGGCAAGGAGATCCACCAGAGCCACATCTTACAGCCTCACCTCTTCCCTGCCCTCTGAATTCATCTTCCCCTCCTGGCCCTGGGTGTCCCCATCTTTCTCAATCCTGCCTGCTATAACAGCTCTCTAATTTCATGGTGTATTTTTCTGTCTTCCATTTTCCTGTCTGCATGTCTCCCCTTCCTTTCTGGGTCATTTGCTGATGGAAAAAAATTTTTTTTTTGCCTGGATTCCCTTTCCCTTAGTCTACCCCAACCCCCACATGTTCTCTCTCCCTTCCACTCCAGCAGGGCTTCCATCCCCCACCCATGCACTGAAATGATCTCTTAATACCATCAATCACGTCCATTGTATCAAACGTAATGGTTGCTCTACTCTCTGGATCTTTCTCCAATTCTCAGCAGCATTCAGCACAGCTGGCCATCTCCTTCTCTTCTGTGCTTTTACCCTCCGTGACTCTCCTGCTTTCTGCCTACCTCACGGTCACTCCTCTCTGCTCCCTTTGCTATATCCTTCTCCCCCCCACCAATGTAGATGACCCCAAGGCTCTGGCCAGGATCACTTCTCTGTTCACATTCACCACCTAGGTCACCTCATCCAGTCCTATGGCTTTAAATACTTCCTATATGCTGATGTTTTAAAAGAATATCTTTCCAGCCATGACCTCTCTCCCAACCTCCAGTCTCATGTATCCAACTGGCTACTTGATACCCCGACTTGGATTTCTCCAACTTGACATATCCAAAAGAGAACGCTTGGTTTCTCTTATCCAAATCCTGTTTCCTTACCTCGGTTTCCCCTTCCCTGGCAATACACAGCAGCACCCACCCAAGATGTACAAGCCTAATTCAGAGAATTCCCCTCTTCCCCTTGTCTTGGTTTCTCATCGCCCCCTCCCCCGCATGACATCCAATACGCCACCCCTGTAGGCTCTGCCTCCAAAATTACATGCCCGATTTTCCATTTTCCTCCATCACCACTGACTCCACCTTGGTCAGGGCCACCGTCAGCCTCAACTGGATGAGGACTACAGCCCCCTAATTCCTTGCTTCCACTTTTGACTCCTGACATCTGTTCTTAGCACAACAATGTGATTGTTATTGTTTTGCTTAAATAAAAATATAAGCATGGCATGCCTGTGCTCAAAACACTCCAACGGCCTCCCATCAGACCTAAATAAAATTCAAATTTCTTCCCAGGGCTACAAGGCCCTACATGATTGGCACCCACTCTGTGTGTCTGACTTCATCCCCAGTTTGCCCCACCTACTTTACGCTGCCCACCCCACAAGCCTTCTCAAAAACCTGTTACTCCTCAGGGCTTTTGTGCTGCCTTTGAAGGCCAAAATGCTTGTCTCCCAGATTTTCTCAGCTCCCTTTCCTTTTCACAATCCATGTCTCAGTTCAAATGTTACCTCTGCAGTGAGGTTTTCTCGAAGTACCTTATCTAAAGTTCCCCTTCTCTGTCATTCTATTACCACATTCTTCTTCATTTTTAAAGCACTTTTTGGGCACTGAAATAGTCTTATTGTTTGTCCCTCCTGTGCGTTCCAAGAGAGTGGGATCTTATCCGTTTGTTCATCACCACATTCCTTGAGTCTACACTGTGTTTAGAACAGGTCAGCACTTAAAAATATTTCTCGAATACTGAAAAACAAACAGAAAACCCCAACAAATCATAGAGGATCATTCCTCTATGCTATACTTTCTTCTAAGTATCCACATTTCTTTCTGTGCATATCTCTGAATCTTTCTCTGTGGTGACTTCTCTATCTCTGAGGGGGTTTTTGTGTGGGTAGCTCTGAGACTTCTCTCCTTTGATTTGTGCATCTTTTTGTCAGTCTCTCCCTCCTGCCCCTTTTTCTCTCCTCTCTGGATCACCTTCCTGTGTCTTTGACTTTCTCTCTATGTCTCTGTGACTCACCTAGCTTTGGTCTCTTCTGCCCTGCCCCCACCTCCCCTCTTCCTCCTCCTCACCCTCCATCTCTTTCTTGCTGTTTGGTCTTCCAACTGTAGAATCCACTATGCCCTCTCCAGTTCTGTTCCCCTCCTCCACTGAAGAAACCCCCATCACCACATTTGTCTTTTTTAACTCCACCTCTCCCTGTGTCTCTTCTCTCCATTTATCATTCTCCCCACACTAAGCTCTTTTCTGTCTCAATAACTTGTATTGCTTTCCCTACATTTTCCAGCATCTCTGCCTGAAACTGCCCACACAGAATTCCTCCCAGGTCCCCTGACCTCCAGTCTTTCCCCCTTTCTAAGCTTTCTACACAGCCCCTAGAGGGAAATTCCTAACACCTAGATCTGATCCCATCCTCAGTTCCACCCTTCTGATGCCCCACGATCTCAAGATAAAGGCTTTCGAAGCCCCTAGCAGCATGACATTATTGCTATCCACTTCCTCCGCTGCACTCTGCGTCTGTCTGCACCAGACTGGGAGCCCCTTGAGGATCAAAATCATCCCTACACTCCTAGCATGACCCAGCATCACATGGGAGACCTCAGCAATTTGTTGAGCAAATGAAGGGAAACCATCCCTTCTGCCTTCTCAATGACCTTCAAATCCATTCCCTCCTCTCCACCTCCACAACCCTTACCCAACTCAACTGTCATCCTCTCTCACTGCCCTTGGAACAAAGCCCAAACTCCTCAGCCTGAAACTCAGGCACCTTTAGACTCTGGCTTGTAGCTACTTCTCCAGCCGCACCTCCCACTCTCACCTTGACTTCAGCATCCAGAGCTAAGCACTGTCCCCAGTACCTCAAGCTGTTCCACTTCCCCAGGTTTTTGCCCAAGTTGTTCTTTTGCCTGGAACATCTCCTTCATCACTTGGCAGACACTTACTCATCCTTTTAAAACCTGGACTGGCATCATGTTCTACAGGAAGTTTCCGCTGCAAACTGCCCTCTCCTGGTCACCCCGTCCTCTGTGTTCCAGGGTGCCCATTGTGGTCCCTGTTACAGCACCGATTGCTCTGCCTGGATTGCAGTTTTTGACTATGTGCTCCTTGAAAATAAGGTTGGGTAGGGCCTCTTTTACCTCTGAGGATCTGCATCCTAACACACCGCCTAGTACATTAGCAGACGCTCAAAAATGCCAATGAATGTCACTTGATGAATGGCTGAATTAATGAATGAGTGAAACATGAATCTCTAAGTCCCAGTGCTTCTCCTGTCTGTGCTTCAGTATTTGTGTAATTATGTGCTTCATCACAAGAGAATGTGAGTTTCAAGGGCCAGTGTCTGTGTTTGATGCTATATTTCAGCATGTCTCTGCCTCTTACTCTTGTCTCCCAGTTCCTGTCTTCCCTTCTTGCACCTTTCACGTTACACTCCATTTAAAGCCATTCCATGGCCACTGTCCCCCCTTAGAAGAAAATACAAACTGATCTAACATGTAAGTCTCTTCACAATTTGTCCCTCTGTACTCTCCAGCCTCATCCTGTTCCATCAGCACCTAGCTTACTACACTTCAGTGCACTCTGGAGGCGCCTTCCTGCCCCAGGGCCTTTGCATATGCTGTTTTCTGTCTGGGACACTTCGTCCCAGCTTCACCTGGCTCTCTTTGTGATCCTTAGTGTCAGCTGAAATAGCTCTTGCTCTTATACTGGGTTAAGCACCCCCCTATCATGGAGCATTTCTCAGCATTTCAGATTTCTCCTACCACCTAATTGTAATGTATTGTGTATGTTCTTGATTCTTTGATTAATCTCTGTCTCATGCACAAGATGTGAACTCTGTGACAATGTCAGGGACCCTGTTTTCTTCCCTTCTGTGTACTCAGCATTCAGCACAATATCTAGCACTTAAGCACAAGAATAAATTGCTGGTAATGAATGAATGTGTCCCTTTTTATGTCTGAATTTATGTCCCCTTCCCCAGTGCCTTCTTATGTACCACCACTGGCACACAGCAGGTGCTTAAAAAAACCCTTGTGGAGGGCCGGCTCGTGGCTCACTTGGGAGAGTGTGGTGCTGATAACACCAAGGCCCCGGGTTTGGATCCCTATATAGGGATGGCCGGTTCGCTCATTTCGGAGAGCCTGGTGCTGACAACACCAAGTCGAGGGTTAAGATCCCCTTACCTGTCACCTTTAAAAAAAAAAAAAAAAAAAAAACCTTTGTGGAAAAATGAATGAAAAAGTGAATGAATGCCTACGTCCATCCCTGGTCTCTGCCTTTCTGCATCTCTTCTCTTTATCTTTCTGCCTCTTTATATAGAGCATACATATAGTTTGTAGATATAACTATATATTCATGTGTTTTGGGCCCCTCTCCAGGAGTTGGGCTGGGCTGGGCTGGGCTGGGAGTCCCTCCCTCCCCTCCCCCCGCCCCACATGCACACAGCAAAACATTAAAAATAAAAATCTCAAAACTGCAAAAAACACCACGGCCCTCCCCCCTCCCCCTAAATCCCACAAAAAAATAAAACACAGCGTTCCCTCACGATGGTCTCCTCCCTTCTTCCCCCTCCACCGTAGGGTGAGGGGAAGCGCACCCCCACGACCCAGGGTTGGGGCGTGGGGGTGCGGGGGGAAGGCCAAGCAGTCTCCAGCGCGCTCACGGGGAAGAGCGGGGGCGCCACCGACCCCCGGCAGCCAGCCTCGTTGCACGCGCGCCCGCGCACGCGCCCCGGACACGCCCCCTTGGCTCCCCCGCCGCGCCCCTACACGGGCGTGGTTTTCCTGTTGAGCGTGTTGGTGTTGGAGGCGGCGGCCTCCTTGGCCAGGGTCCCGGGAGCGGGCGCGGCGGGCGCGGGCGGCGCGGGCGCGGGCGCGGCGGGCGGCCCGGTGACCGTGACCGTCACGCCACCGCCAGCCTCCTTGGGGAAGGCGTTGTGCAGCGTGAGGAAGCCGGACGCCCCCCCGCGGTCCCGCTCGGCGCCCGCCCCGCTGCCGCCGCCCCCGGCGCCCCCAGCCGAGCCGCCGTACGCCCCGGCGGCGCCGCCACCGCCGCCGGCCCCAGCCAGCCCGGCGGCCACGCTGCCCTTGGACGGGTCGCGGCTGAGCGTGTACATGGAGATGTCCGTGGAGGCGAAGCCCGGGCCCCCCGGGCCGCCGGGAGACGCGTCCCGCGACGGCGACGGCTCGCTGGAGCGGGAGCTAGAGCGGGAGCGGCGGCGGTAGCGGAAGCGGTAACTGGGCAGACGGAGGATGGCCGAGGGGCCGCTCCCGCCACTGCCGCCCGCGCCCCCGCCGGCCTTGAGCAGGTCCGAGCGAGACTGGCAGTGCGCCTCGCGGCTGCGTTCGATGTAGATGTTGACGGCCAGCACGCCGATCACCTCGGCCAGGATGAACGACAGCCCGCCGAAGTAGAAGGACCAGCCGTACGAGTAGTGGTTTTTCTTCTCCTCGTCCCGCTTCGGGCCCGGCTCGCCCGCGTTGGCCGAGATGTACACGATCACGCCGATGATGTTGCTCAGGCCTGGCGGGAACGGTCAGATGGGAGCCCCGAGGCCGCCCCGGCCCCGCCCCTCCCCCTCCCCGCGGTCCGGTACTGCCTCCCCCCCCACTGGTCTAAACCCCACCCCCAGGTGTTCTAGGCTCCTCCCCAGTGGGCCACACCCCCTGACCCTCCTGCCCTCCACCCCTGCCCTGGATGGGCCAAGTCCCACTCAAGGTGCTATAAACTCCTTGCTCGCTGGACCGGGCCCTGCCCTGGCTGGTCTAAAATTTGCCCCAAACTTGGTAGAGCGCGGTGTCATAACACCAAGGTCAAGGGCTCGGATGCCCTCACCCACCAGCCGCCAAACAAAACGAAACAAAAAATAAAATCTGCCCCACATCGTCTAGGGCCCACCCCTCCGTTGATCTAAACTCCACCCCCAGTTGGTCCAGGCCCCGTCCCCAGATAATCTAGGCTCTGCATCCCGGATGGGCTAAGCCCCACCCCTAGCTAGCCCAGGTCCCCACTCTGCTGGACGAAACACAGCCCTGGCTGGTCTACTCTCTACCCTAGGTGGTCTGGAACACCCTCCCGCAGTGGTCCAGACCCGGCCCTGGTTGACCCAAACCCCGCCCTAGATGGTCCAAACTCTTCCCCAGCTAGTCCACGCCCCACCCCCAGATGCTCTGAACCTCACCCCCAGGTAGTCCAGGCCCAGCACTTGCTGGTCTAAAATCACCCTTGATGAGATGGTCCCAACCAGGGTTTCCAGGCCTGCCCTAGTTGGTCTAACTTCACCCTTAATATTATAAACCTGGATTTTCCCCTGGCCCCCTACCTCTGCTTGTTTGAACTGTTAATGATGTAATCCCACTCTGACTGTCTAGGCCCTCCCATTACTGATCGAAATTCTCCCTTCATGATATAATCCCAGCCTGACTATCTATTCTAGGCCCTCCCGGGCCGCTCTAAAATTTGCCTTTATTAGAAAATTGTCTCCCCCTCTACTCTAGGCCCCATCTCCAGGTTGCCAAACCACGCCCCCTGAGGGTCTAGGCCAGGCTTCTCCCCCTGTCCCAGGTCTAACTAGCGCCGCCTTTCAGGTCCTCCAAGCCCCGCCCCCTACAGATCTAGACCCATCACCAAAGAACACCCTGCTCTTTAAATATGCTAAATCTTGGGCTAGCTCGTGGCTCACTCGGGAGAGTGTGGTGTTGATAACACCAAGGCCACGGGTTCGGATCCTACAGAGGGATGGCCGGTTGGCTCACTGGCTGAGCGTGGTGCTCACAACACCAAGCCAAGGGTTGAGATCCCCTTACTGGTAATCTCTTAATAAATAAATAAATATGCTAAATCCTCCTCCCTTCTCATCTGTATTCCACCGTTTCAAAGAAGCTCTGCCCCCTGGAATTTTCCAACACTACTCATTTAGGATAGAAAGGAAGTCTAACCCCTTAATAGTTTGCCTCTTGAGTCTTCCAGTCCTTGCTCTCTAGGCCCTAGATGTTGAGATGGCCAGTCCCTGATTCTGGCCTTGGTCCAGCCTCGTGAATCAGCCAGATTGACGCTCTGAGCCTTTAATGGTATAACCTCTCCCCCTGTGAATTTTCCAGGTATTGCACCTTCTTTTCTAGCCTCTCCTCCTCAAAATGGCAACGGACCCAGGCCCACTCTGTCTCCTAGACCATCCCCTTTAGTTTCCAGTTCCTGGGCCCGGATGGTTTCCGAGGCCAAGCCCTTTCCTGGAACCACCAGGGTCTACGAGGTCCCGCCCCTTTAAACAGACCGGCTCCTCCCCATCGCCTCCAAACCATCTCCCTCTCCTGGCTCCTCCCCGCAATGCTCAGCCCTCCTCCCTATCCGAAAGACTCCGATTCTGTCACACGGTCGCACCCCCTTGCCCAAACTCCTCCCCTCTGTCTCCAGGAACACGGAATTTGGAACCTAAGCGTCCGGAATCCTTGATTAAGCGCCAGACACCTGTCTGTACTGGTTCACTTCGGAAAACTACACCGACCTTACCCAGCGGGTGGCGACGGAGATTAGGAAGAGCCTAGGAAGGCTTGGGCCCCACGGGGCGCTCGGGGCAGGGTAGCTTTGCAGACGCGCGCGCGCGCGCGCACACACACACACACTTTGCAGACACACACACACACACTTTGCAGACACACACACACACACACACACACACGTGCAGACACACACACACACACGTGCGCGCGCGCGCGCAGGTGCACCGCCCGGGTCCGCCGCCCCCTCCCTCTGCCTCTCACCTGCTGCAACGAACAGGATTCCTGCGCCCAGAATGATGTTCCTCTTGGACTTGTAGACGCGGGAGGCTGCCACGCACACGCCCCCGAGCAGCAGCAGGATGGCGCTAAGGATGGGGAAGATGCTGGAGGCCCGGACAACTCCTGCGGGGGTGGAAGGAAATAAAAGGGGGGGGGGCGTTCAGACGCGGCCGCCTGCGACCCCGGTGCGCTGCGCCTCCTGCCTGCTTTGGTCTCCGTTTCTCTCGCTAGTTCTCTAACTCTCCTTCTCTGTGTTGTTATTTTATTATTTTGCCCCATTCTCTCTGCTGTTTTTAAAATTTCTGTTTCTCGACCTGATTTTCTCTCCCTCTTTTTCTTCGTCTTTTTCGCTCTTCCTCGGTCTATTTTTCTCTCTCCTGGCATATTTTCCCCCTCTATTTCTCTCAATCACTCTCACTATTTTTCTCTCAACTTATCTACTGATCCTCTCCCTTTCTCTCCTTTTCTTTTTCGCCCTGCCCTTCCCTTCCTCTCTTCTGCGAATCTTTTTTTCTTTCCCGAGCCCTCTTGCTGGCAAATCTGTTACTACCTCTCCACCTCTCCCCTCTGTCTCCCTCCTCCCCGTCCCTTTTCTGCCTGAATTCATCTGTCTTTCTGGGTTTTTCTTCTCTCTTTTCTTCTTCTTCCTGCCTCTGTCTCTCCCTCCCTTTTCTGCCTGACTTAACCTATTTCTGAGTTTCCTTTTCTTCTTTTTCGTATTCTCCTCCCCCCCCCCTTTTCTGCGTGACTTCATCCATCTTTCTCCCTCTTTCCTCTCATCCCCCTCCCCTTTATGTCTGGCTTCTTCTCTCTCTCTGGGTCGTTCTCTTTCTCCCTCCCCCCTTATCTCTCCTTTCTCTCTCTTTCATATCTCTCTCTTTCTCCCTTCGTGTCTCTCTCTCTCTGCAGTCCTTTCCACCCACCCCTAAAACGCCAGGCACCCAGATCTTGCCAGGTAAACCTGGCTGAAGTCGCAACCAATCATAACTCAGGATTTGCCGCGTTCTCTGGGTAGTTACCAATCGCAACACAGGCTTCCCCCGCCAGCTCCCGAGAGTGGCCAGTCCCCGCCGCAGATTGCCCCACAGCCCAGGGCGCAGTGGCCAATCCCAGCCCGGGAAACTACAACCAGTCACAGCCCAGAGTTACCGCGAATGCCAAAGAGACTAAGGCGGCCAATCAGCGCCCAGGATCCCCCCTCAGCCCGCCCCAAGGTGAAAGGAGAGGGGCGGGAGAGAGACCACTGGGCCAATCTGGAACCAGAGGATCTCAGCATCTGAACTTGGATTGGCTGGGAGGCGAACCTCTGCGTGTCGATCCAAGTGCCCCAGTCCCTCCTCCGGCCCCTTTCACGCCCTCCAGGCCTGGCAGGACCCCCGAGTCTGTCCCGGGCCCCCACGTACGGAGCAGATACTCCGCGCTGTCATGGTCGTAGTCCGTGTCCTCCGGGAAATGATTGATCTTGACGCAGACGCCTCTTTTCAACCCTGGAGGTGGGGTGGGGACGGGGGAGTGGGGGTGAGGACTTCAGGGCTGGGGGCGGGGCACCCCCCTTCCCCAAACCCCTTCATTCTCTGGGCTGATTGGGAGATAGAAAGTCTTAGCTCCAGAGCCTGTCTCGTGGTGTGAGATAAACTTTCAACTCTGTGGACTCAGTTTCCTCACCTGTTTAAGAAAGAAAGAAATGAAAGAAAGATAAAGAGAGAGAGGGAGGGAGAAAGGAGGAAGGGAGAAAGGAAGGAAGGAACCTATAAGGCCACAAAGACCTTTACACTGTAACCTGGACTGAGTCACCCAACTTCTCTGGGCTTCGGTTTCCCCCTCCAAAAGAAGGAGGGTGTTGGTTTCAATAATGTCAAGGCGACCTTCTAACTCTAAATGTTTGAGAAGTCTAAAAATGTGTGGTAACACAAAAGTGGGGCTACGGATGGCGATGAGGACTACATTTCCCATGAGACCATGTGAAGTCTTAAGTTCAATTGAGAGGGGAGAACAGCCCTAGTGAATGATGGGAATTGTAGTCTCTTCAGTCCTGAGTCTAAAGAGCAATTCCTAGTGTCTCCTTGCGGAACCTGGAATCCTCCGGAGAGAGGAGTTGAAGCAAGCAGAGGCGTGTGAGGGGGAGAAGTATACCTCTAGAAGTCATGCAGTCTCACCCCCTTGCATCCTGGAATCCCCTCTTGGGTTCCTCATTCTCATACCCTTTGGGGACCTATCTTCTCATCTGTGGGGACAGTTTCTGTTCTACTATCTCTAGCACATAGCTGGAGAAAATGAATATAAATATAAATACGAGTATAAATATAAGTATTTAAAATATTTAGTTTCCTCAACTCTCCAATCTCCCTCCAACCTCCAGGCCTTTGCCTATGCTGTGGAACGTTCTGCTCACATACTTTGCTGATGTAATACCTACCCTGCCGTGGACATTAAGGGCACCTCCTTGAGTAATGTTTCCCTAGACACACACACACACACAGAGACATTTATCCCACCAAAGCTGCATCAGTTACTCCCTGTGCTGCCCCCTTTAAAACATGCATCAAGTTGATTTATAATCTTTTTCATCCTCAAGAAGCTGGGAGTTCCTAGAGAGAAAGGGCACAGAGTGTGATTCCTCTGTGTGTCCTTAGCATTTCCTGGCACTGGGCCTAGCACACAGGAGGCCTCAAGAAATGAGTATTGAAAAAAAAAAAAGTAGTGGGTGTTGAATGAATGAATAGGTGAATGAATGTAAGGATGACAGAAGGGGAGATCAGAGGCAGACTGTGACAAGCACAGGAAAACAGGGAAAGGAATAGAGATAAAGGAAAGAATTGGGAAGAATGAATATAAGACAGTGAGTAATACCAGTAAGAGTTAACATTAAGTGCTTCTTAGGTAGATTAACTCATTTCATACTCCCAAGAGTCCCATGAAACAGATGATGTTGTCAGTGTCTTATGGTGGCCAAATGGTAGGTATTGGAGCCACATGGCTTCAATAGGAAGCCTGACCCCACCACTTCCTTATTCTATGACCTTGTTGGCATTATATAGGCCAACTAGCTTCAGTTCTCTCACCGATAAAAAATGGAAAAATAGGACCTACCTTATGGGGTTGAGGTGAGGTTTGGATTCAGGTAAAAAGATTTAGCATTTTGCCTGGAGCACAATTAAGTTCTTAGTTGATAGCAGTTGATATATTATACCCATTGTCCAGATGTGGAAACTGAGGCATAGAAAGGGTTCGTCATTTCACAGCTGATGGGTGGTAGAAGCAGAACTCAAACACACAGCAAAATAAAAATTCAAACACACACAACTGGAATGTAAACATCTGGGCTGTTCACCACTGTATTCCCAGCATCTGGAACAATGCCTAGCACACAGTAAATGCTTAATAAATATTTTTAATGAGAGAATGATTGAATGGGCCAACAAGCACATGAAAAGATGCTCAACACCACTAATCAGTAGGAAAATGCAACTGAACCACAATGAGATACCGTCTTGTACTCATTAGCATGGCTACTATAAAAAATGAAAAATAAAAAAAATAAGATAAGTATTGGCAAGGAGGTGCAGAAATTGAAACCCTTGTGCACTGTTAGTAGAAATATAAAATGGTGCAGTGGCTATGGAAAGAAGTATGGAGGTTTCTTAAAAACTAGAAATAGAGGGCATGAAAATCAAGTACAATGTATTTTGAGAAGTAAGATAAAATAAAATTAAATTTAAAAAATTAAAAATAGAATTATCATATGATCTAGCAATTTCATTTCTGGGTATATACAACAGAACTGAAAGCAGGAACTTATGTTCATAGTAACATTATTCACAATAGCCAAAAGGTTGAAACAAACCAAATGCCCATCAAATGATGAATGGGTAAAAAAAATGTGACATATACATACAATGGAATATTACTCAGCTTCAAAAAGAAAGAGGATTATGACACATGCTATAATATAGATGAACCTCGAGGACATTACACTAAATGAAATAAGCCAGTAAAAAGGACAAATATGGTATGATTCCAATTATATCAGGTACCTGAAGTAGTCAAATTCATAAAGAAAGAAAAGAAAATGGTGGTTGCCGGCAACTGGAGGAAGAGGGAATGCAGAATTGTTTAATAGGTACAAAGTTTTGGCTTTGCAAGATGAGAAGAATTCTGGAGATTGGCTGCAAAACAATGTAAAAGTACTTAATATTACTCAACACTTTAAAAATGATTAAGATAGTAAATTCATGTTATATATATTTTACCGTAATTTTAAAAAATGAATGAATGAATGAATATATGACTCCCAAGTGCAAACTCTTACCCATCAGCACATCCATCATGATGTGGTAGGTAAGATTGTGGGTTCAAGTTGAGCATGTAAAGGACATGGCACACAGAATATCTCAACAGATTAGTGTTGACAGTAATAATGATAACTAGCTTACTGAGAACTAACCATGCACCAGGCACTGCTCCAAGTATTTGACAGGCAGTTAATTAAATCACTCAGTAGTTAGGACAAACCCTAGGAGGTAGGCAGTGACAGTATTCCTGTTTTACAAATGAAGAAACTGAGGCATAGAGAATTGAAGTAGTTGCCTAGTCCCACGTGGATGGCAAGTCATGGGGAGAAGATTCAAGCACAGCTTGGTTTAGGAGGTTGGTAGGGTGGCTCCAGTGGTTACAGAGCATGGGTTCTGGAATCAAACTCTCTGCACTCACATCCCTGTGCTGCCACTTCCGAACTGTGTGGATTTTGGAACCCAAAGGTTCCTGAGCCTCTACTTCCTCATTGGTAAAATGAAGATGATCGTATGACTTTACAGAGTTTCGGTGAGATTTCAATGAACGTTAAGCACGAATACGTGGTAGTTATGCCAAATGCCTCTTTCTATAATCTGACCTGATTGTGCTAGGAGGTTTTTAGGTACAAGGATGGCAGTGACATGGCCGTGAGTCTCCCCCAGGTCCTTCCTAGTGCAGAACTGGGTAGGCGAGGGTTAAGGGGCAAGGTTGCTGTGGTAGGACACATGGAGAAACCAGTTCTAACAGGCTCTGCCCCTCACATGCTTGGGTGGCCCAGGCTGAGTCACCTCCCCTTTCTGGCCATGGGCTTTCTGCTCTGACAATCTAGAGAGATAATAATACCTTCCCCCTTGGTGCAATTGTGAGGATTCAGTGGGATAATAAGGCAGGCAAACGGCTTAGCACAGGGGCTTTATGTAGTTGACACTAATAAATGGGGCTGTGGGTCCAAATCTTGAGTCCTGAGAGGACCTGGGAGTGTATCTGAGATTCCTAAAGAGGGAGCTTGAGCTGCGCTGTCTAGTGCAGACGTCACCAGCCCACCAATGGCTCCTGAGCTCTTAAAACATGGCAATTGCGATGTGGTGTAAGGGTAAAATATGCACTGGGTTTCAGACTCAGTGTAAAAAAAGAAAAGGAGAGAACATACATTTTGTTGATAATTTTTTATAGATTACTTGTTTAAGTGAAAATATTTGGGCTATGGTGGGTTAAATAAAATATATTATTAACATTAAGTTCACCTGTTTCTTTTTATTTGCTATAATGTAGCTACTAGAAAAATTTTAAATATATATGCAGCTCCTGTTACATTTCTATTGGACAGTGCTGGGCTGAAGGCTGGGACATCTGGGTTATGGAAAAGGAACTTAGGGCTTGGTCACCTGAATTCCTAATAATAACATTAAAAAGAACAAGAACAATAGTAATAGCAACAACAACAAAATATAAACTATATAACCTAACCCTTATTTTGTGCCACTTAGCCTTTTAATTGCTTTACGCTTATTAACTCATCAAATCCTTCCCTGACCCTGTGAGTTGTGGGCTATTATGATCCTTATTTCCCTGATGATGCAAAGGAGGCACAGAAAGATTAAATATATGGCCAAGGTCATCCTGCTGTAGGTGGCGAACAGAAGGTAAACCAAATTGGTCTTGTTCTCAGAGTTTGTCTCAATCATTACATTCTACTGCATCTCTCAGAGAGACACTCCAAAAACAGATAGAGGTTGAGCCCAAGAATTCCCAGGGACACAGTGACTTCTGGAGGCAATGACTCAGAGGGTCCCGTTTCTACACTCCTGGATCCCCGATGGGCTGGAAGCTGTTGGATTTGTTGCTTTGTTCTCCTAGGAAACAAAACAGACCTGGATTCAAATGCAGACCCTACTTCATATTAGTTGTGTGACCTTGGGCAAGTCACTTCACTTCTCTGAGACTTCACTTCCTCTTCTAGAAGATGGGAGTAATAATTGTATCTATTTTGCAGGGCCACTGTTAGTATTCAGTGACAAATGAATGACAATTATAGCAACAATAAAGTCAGCCTTCACTGACCCCCTCTTTGAAACACTAACTTCCTTTGGCTTCTGGGATAGCCACTTACCTGGTTTTCCCCAAGTCTCTGTGGCCACTCCTTTCTCAACTCCCTTTGCTGGCTTCTTGTCATCTCCCTCACATTTTCACAATGTAGCTTCAGCCGTTCAACTACTTTGTTTCTGTCTCTTCTCATTCTCTAAGCCCCCTCATCCATCCATGTGCTGATGACCCTCAAAATTGTATCTCCAGCCTGGACTCTTTCCTGAACTCTAGCCTTATATATCACATCTCTAACAGTCTAGATCAGGGGTCAGCAAACTATAGCTCACAGGCCAAATTCAGCAAAGAATGGGTTTTACATTTATTTTTCTTTCTTTTTTTTTTTGCAGCTGGCCTGTGGGGGGATCCAAACTCTCGACCTTGGTGTTATAACATCACACTGTAACCAAGTGAGCTAACCAGCCAGCCCATTTTAAATATTTCACATTTTTTTAAAAATAAAAAAATGACTGGTAAGGGGATCTTAACCCTTGACTTGCTGTTTTCAGCACCACACTCTCCCAAGTGAGCCATGGGCTGGCCTGACATATTTTACATTTTTTAAATGATCCAGAAAATATCAAAAAGGAAGATTTTACGGCACGTGAAACTCAAATTTCAGTGTCCATAAATGAAGTTTAATCGGAACACAACCACTCTCACTCACATATTGTCTCTGATTATTTTCAGGAATAATTGTGACAGAGACTGTATGCTCCACAAAGCCTAAAATATTTCCTGTATGGTACTTTATAGACCCTTCACTATGCTGACCCCGTCCTAGATGTTATCTCTTAATAGGCATCTTAAGTTTAACATGTCCAAAACTGAGCTGTGATATCTGTCCTTAAAAACAAATTAGAGGACTGGCTGGGTAAGCCAGTTGATTAGAGTGAGATGTTGTACCACAAAGGTGGAGGGTTTGGATCCTCGTACCGGCCAGCCACCAATCAATCAATCAATCAAAAGACAGAAGAAAATAAAAGAAATAAATAAAATACCTGCTGTTCCACTTTATGAATGGCTCTCCCGTTCTCAGGTGCTCAGGTCAAAACCTTAGAGTGGTGATTCTCAACTAGGGGTAATTTTATCACCCATGGGACAGTTGACAACGTCTAGAGACAATTTACAATTTTGGTTATCACAACGGGGTAGTGCTGCTGGCATCTAGTGGGTAGAGTCCAAGAATGCTGTTGAACATACCACAATGCACAGGACAGCTTCCCGCTGACCGGCCCACATGGAATTATCAGACTGTCCTAAAATGTCAACAGTGCTGAAATTGAGAAATCCTGCTTTAGAGACACCCCTGACTCTTCTCTCTCATATCCCACCACTGCTCCATCAGCAA
Source organism: Cynocephalus volans (assembly GCF_027409185.1). Taxonomy (NCBI): domain Eukaryota; kingdom Metazoa; phylum Chordata; class Mammalia; order Dermoptera; family Cynocephalidae; genus Cynocephalus; species Cynocephalus volans. Next base: position 7,070,533 of record NC_084462.1, on the reverse strand, counting down.
TTCCCACCTGTGGTAGCTTTAGAATATACTACGAATTCAAACCACTTCCCAAACTCTACTGCTGCCAGCCTAGACAAGCCACCTCCTGTTTTCCCTTTTGCCTTCCCTTTAGTTATTTCTCAACACAGCAGCAAGAGCCATCCTGTTAAAATTTGTCAGCTCATGTGACTCCTCTGCTCAAGAACCTCCAATGGCTCCCATCTTAGAGTAAACAGCGAAGCCTTTTCTGGGACTGGGACCCCGTTACCTCATTGACTGCACCTCCTACTACATTCTCCCCCTGCTCACTCTGCCCCAGCCACACTGGCCTCCCACTGGTGATCAAGCACACAGGCACACTTCCACCTCGAGGCCTTTGCATGTGCCGTTTCCACAGCCTGAAGTACTTTCCTCCAGATGTCCACATGCCTCCATCTCTCCCTTCCTTCAGACCTTCACTCAAATGTCACCTGCTCAGTGAAGCTTTTCCTAACCTCCTTATCTGCACACACATACCCCCAACGCATCCATCCCTTCCCTGCTCCTTTTCCTTCTTAGCACTCAGTTCCATCTAACACCCTAGATGTTTTATTTATTTATCTCTATTATTATCTCTCTCTCCCACTAGAATATAAAATATATAAACAACAGAAATTTTCATCTGGTTTTGTTGTTGTTGTTTTTGTTGTTTTCCACTTCTGTAGCCCCAGAATCAAGAACAGTGCCTGGCACATAGCATAAACGCAATAAGAAAAAAAAAAAAAAAAAAACCGCAATAAGAACTGGTTGTTCAATGAATGAATAAATGAATGAATGGTATACTTAATACATGCCACACACTGTCCTACGGGTTTCATGATGCAAGCCCCACACTTGGCTTTGGACCTGGTGCTCGGTCAGACCAGCGAATGGACATGAACTCAGACATCCAAAGGAGAAAGGAAGTAACGTAACCAGAGAAGTGGGTGGGATGTGAGGCGATAGGGAATGGAGATGACAGTGGGGAAATGGCGACCCCCACTTGATCTGAAAAAGCAGCTGCTACTCAGATTCAGCCAATTGTGGTTAGTGCAGACACAAGCCTGTTTTGTTGGAGCTTCTGATAGCTCAAAAGATGCCGGAAATCAGATCTTCAATGTGAAGTCTCCCCATTTTTAAATGCTGGCAACTGATTCAGATTTTGGTTTCAGTTTTAAACACTTCACAAGCCAGACCGAATGGATCTGCAAACCCCATCCATCGGACCTGAGTTCTTCTCTGCTCTCACAGCTGGGTGACTGTGGGTGAATGCTTAACCTCTCTGAGTCTCAGTTTCCTCATCCCTGATGGGAAGGTGGCACCCACCTCATAGGATTAAATGAGACAATTAGCATTATTCCTGGCTTGTTATGAGTGCTCATCAAGACAGAGGAGGAAGGGACAGAAGAAAAGAGGGAAAGGACTGGCCGTTTGTTTAGTTGGTTAGAACACAGCCTTGTAACACCAAGGTCGAGGGTTCGGATCCCCATACTGGCCACCAAAAAGAAAAAGAAAACAGAAAAAAGGAGAGAAACAAAAAAGAGAAGCAAAGGTATTTCAATCTTTTAGTGCCAAAGGAGCAACTTTGGGATTGCTAGTCCCATTCCTTCGTGTTGTAGAGGATGGCTGTGAGGCTTAGGGAGGTGGAAAAACGGCTGTCATGGCTGGGGGGAAGGATGGACAGATGAACAGTGGGATTGGCATCCAGGACTCTTGCTTCTGAGCTCAGCACTTCCATGATGTGCACGAAACAAATATTGAGGCTAAGAGTGGGAAAAAGAAGGAGGCGGGGGGTGGGTGGAGGTGGGGGGGAAAGGGGCAGAAGTCTTGGAAAAGTAGGGGAGACCGGAAGCAGAGGGATCTAGGTAGGAAAGGGACTGTGAGTGGGGCCATGAGAGAGAAGACTTAGAGTCAAAAAATGAGGCATCGAAGGAGAAAGAAGTAGAAGAAGACGTGAGTAGAGGGCAGCTGAAGTACAGTCATCTAAAAGAAAAAGGAGGGAAAGGACCAGGACGGGAGGGTGGGAGAAATCCTGATGGGAGATGAGAGGGGGGTGGTCACTGATGGGAAGAGACAGAGATCTGGAGGAGGAAAAGTGACAGGAGAGAAAAGAGCACAGGTTCGTGACTTACGTTTAGATAAGGCATAAAGTTTGGGGGGAGCCACAGAACCAAAGAGAAGAGGAAAGAGATGGAGAAGAGGAGGAAGGGGCCATGATGGGGGACAAGAGAAGCAGGGGAATTCAGTGACGGGGGACAATGTCGGGAGAGAGGAGATGCACCGGGGCATGAAGGAGATGAGATGGGCCGGCAGCTTTACAGGAGGAGCAGGAGCAAGATAAACGACGAGAGAGAAAGAGCAAAGACAGAGGGAGCCCTAAGATGAGCAAGGCCAGGCCTGGAGAGAGGGGATGGGAAGAAATGCAACAGGGGCCGGAGGGGGAGGCCGTGAAAGAAGGAAAGACAGGAGAAGGGGGCGCGGAGGGATGAGCTGGGGGGCGCAGACGGGGTGCACCGCGGCAGGGGAGCTCTGGGTGTGGAGCGGCGTCGAAAGGAAGGGACAGAGGTTCAGGGGCGACGGGACTGAGGAATGACACGCAGCAGGAGCACCTCGGGCCGAGACGGGGGCACCGACGGCGGCCGCAGGAGACAGGGCGACTGGGGACAGGGGAGCTCCGAGTCTGCAGGGCCGTCCCGCGTCCTACCTTCCAGGCAGCAGATCCTCCAGAGGCCCGAGTGCGTGAGGCCGCCGGGGTCCTTCTTCTCCGAGGAGCCGGCGGCGCCGCGGTGCGCGGGCGCGTCGTCGCCGGCGGTGAGGTTGGTGGTGTTGCAGATGAGGGCGCGCGTGTACAGCCAGTAGTCGGTGCTGATGGCGATGGTCATGAGGCCGAAGGCGGCGAAGGCGCCCACCGTGGTCAGCAGCACCTGCACGCCCTTCTCGCACCACAGACCCCTCTCTTCGTTCCAGCGCTTCAGCGACTCCAGTTTGACCACGGGCAGCCGGGGGGCCGTGGGCCACCACCGGGGCAGCGGGGGCGGGGCCGTGCCGGCGGCTGGGGGGGGTCACAGCGCAGCCAGAAGCAGGGGGGCCCGGGGCCAGAGGGGTCGGGGCGGGGGCGGCCAGGAGGAGGTGGCGGCGGGGGAGGGGTCAGAGGGCGGCCATGGTCGCCAGCTGGGGGAGGGCAGGGAGTGAGACCACGGGTCAGACCGGAAGGCACACGTGCGGCCCCCGCCCCGCCCCCACCCGCCCCTCCCCCACCCCCGCCCCGCCCCCCCAACTGCGCTTCTGTGCAAGAAACTCCTTCCGCTCCGGTCACCACCGCTTCCCTCTCTCTGAGAGAATCTGTCTCAACTATCGTCCTCTGCCCGAGAAAATCGTCCCACTAGTTCTACTTGGAGAAGTCGCCCAACCACCCCTCACACTGGCAGGACACACCCCTCGTCCCCTCTGTCTCCTCTCCTGTGGGTGCTACTGTCTTCATCGCTTGGGAGGTCATCCCGCACCCTAACTCACCCCCTCTGCTTTCCCCTCCCAAGGGTTTCTCAGCACCACACTCCCCCCCCCACTTTTTTTTTTTTTTTTTTTAAAGATGACCGGTCAGGGGATCTTAACCCTTGACTTGGTGGTGTCAGCACCACGCTCAGCCAGTGAGCCACCGGCCATCCGTATATGGGATCCGAACCCGAGGCCTTGGTGTTATCAGCACCGCACTCTCCCGAGGGAGCCACGGGCCGGCCCTCCGTTTCTCATTTCTAACAAGACCCCACCCATTACCGCTTTTCTCTCATACGTCTTCCCCACTCTTCTCTTCACCTCCTAGGACTTCTACTCGAGAAAAGCCTGTCCCTTTCTCCCCAACTTTGCCTTCAGCATCCACGACTTAGGATTCCCCTGCTGCCCGCCGCCTCCGTCCCCAATACCATCCCTTCCACTGCTTCTCCTTTGGAGAAATGACCTTCATGAACTCTTCCTGTGTGTTTTTGTTATTCAACAACTCCGACTTTTCTTCTACAATTTCCTCTACTTAGGAAAAATAAATCTCTCAATCTCTCCTAGCTTAAAAAATCTTTTCAATTGACCCTTACAATTTGCACAACTCAGAATAACTGTATCACCCCACAGTCTCCTCTGAACGGGAACTTCTTTCTCCACTCAGTCCCCTGTCTCAGGTCATAGGTTTGCAACCTCCAATAGACCTTGAAATTGCCAGAAGACCTTTAAATATTCTGACCCTTAAGTCCCACCTAAGAAATTCCAGCTTTATTAATCTGGGGTATGGCCTGAGCACCTAGGTTTTTAAAAACTTCTTTTTGTGTGTGTGGGGGGGGTGGGGTGGGGGGATTCTAATATGCAAGCAACCTTAGACCCACTGGTTTGGAAGAATGTCCCCCTTGCCCATCACGTTCCCTCTAACAGCCACCACTGTCTTCCCACAGAATGTTCATTCCCCCCACCCCACCCCTACCATGTCTTTGACTCAAGGAAAACCCTCCACTCTTTCCCTTACTTAAAAAAAGTCTTCCAAATCTAGCCCCCGCTCTTTCTACAACTTAAACAAACTCATCATAACCATCACTTTCTCCTCCATTAAGAAAAATTTCCTCCATGAGTTCCACAGCATTTCTACTCACAAGAATCGCTTCCTCCAGACCCCAAATTTTTCTCCACTCAGAAATATCCCAGTCTCTGACCTGTACTTCTCTGCTGTCCAAGAAATCCCCGCACTCTGCCTGGCATCCCCACCCCACCCCATTCCTTGGCACTTTCACCATCTCTCACTGCCCTCAAATTCTCTCTTTATAGCCATCCTCATCTTCTTCACTCAGGGTGCCCCCAACTCTATATCTCCCCAACCCACTTGGAACCCCACTCTCTCTTCAACTTACAGGAAACTGTCCCCCTCAACTTCTCTGACATCATGAAGAATCCCCTTCACTCTTGCCCACTCCCTTCACCCACTATAGCTCCCAGAATCTCCTCTACCCAGGAAAATCCCCTCCACAGGGTCCCGATGGCTTCCCTTCTTTGGAACAACCCCCAGTCCTCCCCCTCCCCACGACTTCACCTGTGCAGGAACAGACACTGTAGTCCCCAACTTCTTCCAAATTTAAAAAGATCCCCCCAATAAACTGCACCCCTAAGAAAAATTTGATTCACAAGACTACAACTTTCTTCTCAATGAGGAGTAATTTGCCACTCTGCGCCCCTCTCCCCAAATGTCTGTTCATTTCTCTCTTCCATATTATCCCCACCTCCATGCCCCCAGCCCTGCCTTTCCCATCCTACCCCAACACTCCTCCTGGGCACATATCCTTTGCCTGCTTCTGCCACTCTTTCCTACACTTCCTCCCCAAGCCCCCTATAGTTAAGATCCAAGAAGCCTTAGTAGAGGGGGAGGAAAAAACACAAAACCTGGGTCCCAGTACAGGGTGACCTTGGCCTCCCAGTTTCTTCCCTGTTTCCACACCACACCCCCCCCCCATCAGCTGGCCCCAGAGCAGGTCTGCCTCAATGAGGGGCTCCTGAAAAAGGTTGTCAATGGGGGGGGGGGTGTCTCCATGGCAACTGGGCCTAGTGCCCCACACACTCTGTTCCCTGCCCCACCTCAGCTCCCACCTGCCCACACATTGCCCCTTCCTCGGGCCACAGGCCACCGTTCATCAGCGCACAGGATGCTGGCACCCCCCCAGCCTCCCTCTCCTCAGTATTGCCCCTTCCTCCCCTTTCTCTCCAGATGTGGAGTTTCCTCTCTTCTTCATCTCTCGGCCTCTTCTCCCTATATCTGTGCCCCTCATCACCAGCATTGCCACCTCCACGGTCTTAACAAATTTCTGCTTCCACCCGGGGTTGAGCCCATGACCCTGGGACATACCCGTTCCCCTGCTGGGCCCCCTGTAACCCGGGATAAGAGGGGAAGGGAAGGAGGGAAATTCTCCATCAAAAAAAGATTTGAAAATCTTTTCATTTTGTCAATTTGGGGGACTATCTATTTGGCTTTAGGGACTCTCCGTTCAGTCCAACTGTCAGCGGCTGCGAAGGAGGAGGGAGAAGGGGACCCCCGTTCTAAAGCTGCCGGATGTGAGAGGGGGTCACATCCCCTCTTCCTCTGAAGGAAACCAGCTCCTTTCTCTAGAACTGGGGGAGTCACAGAACCTTAATTCTACATCCACCCACCTCCGATTAATAAAAAGATCTGTCTCACCTCTGTGAACGATAGGTCAACTCTCCGGTGCACTGGGGAGGGGAGGTCCAGCCCCCCCGGCGGCACCCCCCCCACAAAAACCCTTTTGGTTCCCAATTCTTGATGCTTCCCCCTCCCCCAGCAGTGAGGGACCCAGGCGTCCGAGCTGGTTGGGGGGTGGAGATGAGGAGGCCTGTGGGGAAGGGGGGTGTTGAGGTGAAGGGGGGAGCTGAGGGGCAGCTCTGAGCTTGGGTCCCAAGGGAGTGAGGGTCGGGATAAAAAAAAAAAAAAAAAGGTGAGGAGACAATTTGGTTCCCGTGTCGCTGGGTAAAGTGCGGAGCTGGAGGACGAGAGAGGGAGGGAGGAGAGGGGGAGGGGAGCTGCTGAGGGATGGGGGAGCCACGGGGAGGAGATGGGTGGGGGAAGGGAGATGAAGGGGGCAGGGTCCGGGTGGCAGCACGAAGCTGGGTGAGAAGACAGAGATCCAGAGAAGGAGACAGAGGGACAGAAAGAGACAAGGAGGAAAAGAAAGAGAGAGACCCAAAGACTAGGCAACAGAAATGGGGGAGGGAGAAATTTGGGGGAGGCAGTGACTGGAGGCAGAAGGAAGTTGGAGAGAGACACACACAGAGAGAGAAATATCCAGAGAGAGAAGAGGACAGGGACAGAGACCCGAAGAGAGAGACCAAGAGATGGGGCAGTGATGGGGTGGGGTAGGGGAGGATTGGGGCGAGGGAGGGGACGTAGGGGTCAGGATCTGGGGAACAGAAGGAAAGAAGGGAGAGGGAGAGAGTCATCCAGAGAGGGGGGGAAGGAGAGACAGACAGAAAGAGAGAGACTGAGAGGATGGGAGGAGGAGAGAGGGGGAAGAGGGAAAGAAACAGAGGAAGGGGGAAGGGAGAGAAAACGGGGATGGGGCAAGGTCTGGGTAGAGAGAAGGATGTTTTAGAGAGAGAAGAAGATGCACAGAGAGAAAGAGAGAGAACAAGATAGTAAATGAGGGAAATGTAGGGGAGAAGGGTCTGAGTGGCAGAAGGTAACTGGAGACAGAAAGGCAGGTGCAGAAGGAAAGAGAGAGACCCAAAGAGAGAGACAGATGGAGAGAAACTGAGACTGGGAGAGAGAGAGACCCAGAGAGCCAGAGACAGACGTAGAGACTGAGGAGGCACCAGAGGGAAGCCCGAGAAAAATAATGGAGAGGGACCAGGCTCAGATGCATTAAGGAGGTCAGAGATAAAGGATACCCCTGCCTCCCCACCCCCCCGCATCCCCAGCCCCAGATCCCTACCCCCACCCCCATTCCAAAGCCACCACCCCCACCCCCACTAGCCTCCATCTCTCTTCAGCTTCGCTTGCCGCCGCCACCGCCTCTTCCTGTCGTCATAGCAACAGGATCCAGGCGCCCAGCCAAGGCTGGCAGCGGCGACCGGAAATGAGGGGAGGGCCTTTTAAAAAGGACCCCAGGAATGCTATTCTTTCCCAAAATCCAAGGGAAAGCTCTACTTCCCAGGGTCTTCCCACCACCACCCCCTTCAAGTGGCAAGAGCAAAGATCGCCACCAAATGCAATTATATTAAATTTACAAGGATAGCAAACCTTTTGAGTTTTGCCAATAATGTTTTTTTTTTTTTCTTCTTACTCTCTACCCACCTCTAGCTCAAATCTGATGGGAACAAGAGGTAAAGTTAAGATTGTCCCAAGATGGGGAAGGGGTTGGGAAGGAAAGTAGGACTTGAAAATCTTGGGTGGAAATAATACTTGAAGAAACCCATCTGGGATTGGGTGGGAGGGCTATGTAACAATTTTGAGAAGAATGGATTTGTCAGTTCTAGAACTAGCCGGTGAGTAGGGGGTGGGACAACTTGAGTTGGAAAACCTGAGAGTCAGAAAGTTTGGTCTTGGGTCCGAATCTTAGAGACGCCCCTTTAACCAATATGTGACCTTGGGTAAAACACATTCTATCTTCTAAACTTAGTTGTTGTCGCTTATAAAGGAGAAAAAAACTGCCTCTGATTAAATGAAAACATTGATGAAAAAAGGTCTGTTCATATTGCTCTAGGCAAGCAGCTTTTTCAGGACTGTGTCCTCATGCAAATATTATAAAAATCTAAGAGCTAGCCAAGACCGATCATTGCCTTGGGATAGGCAGTTTACATGCTTTATTATCCCATGGGATTCTTACAGAAACCTTCTGATGTGAGCATGATGTTTCCATATTACAGATGAGCAAACTGAGACTCTGAGATGCATAGTCATTTGCCCAAGATCACCCAGGGGGATAGAAGGCAGAGCGAGGAATGGAGTAGCCTCTTTGCAGGGAGTTTCAAAGATAGGTGAACTTTACAGAGTTATTTAACTTTATTGGGCCTGCTCCCTCCTCCTGGGAGGTGGCAGAAGAAAGGAATAACCTGTGTTCCCCTCACATGTATTTACCTAGAGTTTGCTCATGCCCTTTCCTTGGAGGAGCCATATCTCTCTGTACCCAGCATCTCAGATTTCTACTGGAATTGGTTTACATCCGTTTACTTAATTCTCACTATGCCTCATGGGGGAAAGGAGTTGAGAGAAGCATTCTGACACCCCTGGCTAAGAAGCAAAAAAACTCAGTCCCCAAGAGAGGGGGCCTGGGATTCATTCGTTTGAGAAATAATTGTTCATCCTCTGCTGTTTTGCCAGGGAGAGAGAAAGAGCAGCAAACACTAACGATAACTGACATAAATTGAGGCTTAACATTACAGACTCAAAGTGGCTTGTAGGCATCGGTTCGGTCTTCAAAAGAAGCAGGTCTGTTTATTAGCCCCCATTTTAAAGATGCAAAAACTGAGGCTGAAAGAGGTAAGCACATCATACAGCTTGGAAGTGGTACTGGTGGAAATCAAAGTCAAGGGGAGAATTATTGTATCCTAAACAGAAAAACTGAAAATTAACAACAAAAACAGATATCTTCAAATGGTGGAAACAATTTTGGAGATAAAATAAGCCAGAGTTTCTCAGCTTCAGCACTATTAATATTTGGGCTGGATAATTCTTTTTTGGCAGAAGGAGGAGAACTGGCTGGTAAGGGGATCTGAACCCTTGACCTTGGTGTTATCAACATCATGCTGTAACCAAGTGAACTCACCAGCTAGCCCTTGGCTGGATAATTCTCTGTTGCAGGGGCAGCCCTGTGCATTGTAGGGTGTTGAGCTGCATTCCTGGGCTCCACCCACTAAAAGCCAGCAACATAAGCAACCCCACCCCCACCCCAGTTGTGACAACCCAAAATATCTCCAGACATTGCCCAATGTCCTCTGAAGGGGGGCAAAATCACCGCTGGTTGAGAGCCATTAAAGTAGGTTAATTAGCAACTGGAAGAAACATACTTTATTTTCATTTTAAATTAAAATATATTTTCTAATCAAATCAATATATGCCCATGGTTTCCAAAAAAAAAAAAAAAAGAAGAAGAATCAAACAATACCCAAGGGATTATAATAAAAATAATACAGCATGTTCCATTCTGAATCCTGTTCCTTATTGGAAAAGGCTTTTAACGTTTTTATTCTTCTCTTACTTGCCTTGATGTCCCTAAATAATAGTTATCTTCTGGCTGTATCAACACTATACATTATCTATAGACTTTTTTCTGATAGGTAATGATCTAATTCATGTAGATCTGACCTTCCCCCCACCCCTTCCTCCTCATGTAAGTATTTTTAGTTCTTCTATTGGTTGATTTTGTGACACTAAGTGATACATGATTACATCATGATTTCTTATTTCAACAACTGAAAAGAGTGTATTTCTTCTTTTCTTTAACAGCTTTATTGAGATCAAATTCACATTCTATACAATTCACCCACCTAAAGTGTATAATTCAATGGTTTTTAATTACATAGAGTTGTGTAATCATCAGCTTTAGGTCAATTTTAGAATATTTTCATTAGCTCAAGGAGATACCATGCACCCCTTAGCCATTACTCCCAATCTCCTCACCCACTCCCAGCCCTAGGCAATCACTAATGTTCTATCTGAATAGATTTCCCTATTCTAGCATTTCATAGAAGTGGGACCATACAACATGTGGTTCTTTGAGTCTGGCTTCTTTCACTTAGCATAATGTCTTCAAGGATCATTCGTATTGTAGTATATGTCAGTACTTCATTCCTTTTTATGGTTGAATAATATTCCACAGTTAATATACCGCTTTTTCTTTCCCTCTTTCTTTTTTTTTGGAAGCTGGCCTGTATGAGGATCTGAACCCTTTACCTTGGTGTTACAAGGTCACACTCTAACCAACTGAGCTAACTGGCCAGCCCCGTGTTTATCATTCATCTATTGATGGACATGTAAGTTGTTTCCACATTTTGGCTATTATGAGTAATACTATTGTGAGCATTTGTGTGCATATATTTTCATATCTTTTGAGCATATATCTAGAGGTGAAATTGCTGGATCATATATATGTTTATTCTTTTAAGGAGTGAGATACAATCTCCTGACTCTTTTTTTAAGATAGAAATATTGAACCCACTGATCACCCCTTTCAGCTCATGAAAGGACCCTTCAGAAGGGGTGTCACAGAAAATAAAAATTATGGGCTCTTCTAGATCTCATTCTTCCATTTACTCATGTATTCATCTCACATCAGCCAAGGCCTCCCCTGGGTTGACCCAGAGACCTAGAGACTGTAGACTCAGAGATCTAACTTGGCTAAGCCCCTTCCATTCAGAATATCTTCCACCCTCACTTCCACCTGTGGTAGGCAGAATTCTAAAATGACCCCCAGGATTTCCATCCCCTGGTGTACATATCTGGTAGAATCCCCTCCCCTGAGTGTGGGCAAGGCCTGTGAATAGGATGAAATATCACTCCGATGATTAGGTTACAGTAGACTTGAAGTCAATCAAAAAAGAGATTATTCTGGGTGGGCCTGACCTAATTAGGTGATCTCTCAAAAGAGAGTCAAGAAGTCAAAAAGATTCAAAGCAAAAGAGATTCTCCTAATGTTCTTGAAGAAGCAAACTGCCACATTCTAGAGAGGGCCATGTGGAGGAGACCTGAGCATAGCAACTGCCAATAAGAGAAAAGGGAACTCAATCTTACAACTAGAGCTTGGAAAACAGACCTCTCCCTCGTTGAACCTCTAGATGAACATGCAGCCAGCCAACATCTTGATTTCAGCCTTTGTGAGACCCTGACCAGAAGACTCAGTTACACTGTGCTGGACTCCTAATCCATGAAAACTGTGAAATAATAAATGCATGTTGTTTTGAGACATTGAGTTTGTGGTAATTTTTTACACAGCAATAGGTGACTAATAAAGCCTGTAAATCACATTGTACTGTAAAGGCCACACAGAAGCTGCTCATCAGTGTTGCATTACTCCCTCCTCAACGCCTCTCTCTCCCTCACTTCTGACAACCAGTCTGTCCCGTGTGCAAACCCCTCTTCTTCCTGGATCCCTTTTATGTCCATTCCCTCCTCTCTGTCTTGCTTCTGCTTGGACTGTGCCACCCACCCACACCACTGGTCTTCCTCCAGTCTAATTTCTACATGGCCCCTAAAGGCTCTTTCTAATACTCAGAACTGACCCTGTTCCTCATCTGCTTAATATTCTCCTCTGGCTCCCTATTGCTCTAAGGAAAAAATCTAAGCTCCTTACAAATTGCTCTTTGCCAAGAGCACCAGCCTCATCTTATACCCTGCCCAATGCTGCTTCCTGCAAACTGCAGTCCTTTTCTCTGCCATGCCCAGCTCCTTCATGCTTTGGGGGTTTCCTGTGTGGCTTCCTTGCGTGGAATCCCCTTCTATCTTTCAGCCATATGACAAACCCTCTATCTACACTTGAAGTCTCAAGTATAATGCTTCTTCCTCCAGGAAGCCTTCCCTGACCTCTCAAGCCTGCATCAGGGGCTATCTCTGTACTTCCATCATGTCCTCTACTGCCTCCATTAGAGTACAGTCTCCTCACACTGTAATTGGCATAGGTGTGTCTTTCTTCCCCACCACAGTGGGAGCTGTCCAATGACAGACACAGGTCTGATTCACTCTGGTGCCCTCCACAACCCAGCTCAACCCTGATAGACCTCGGTCCACAGATGCTGAATGAATGAATTAGGGAATGAATGAACCAATGAATGAAAGAATCAGGGAATAAGTAGATACATATTCTAGGGTTCCTTCCTACCCTTTAGCAGCCAATTTCAAACTCATGTCCCTATCCAACCCCTCTCCCCGCCTTATATCCTGAGTGTGTGTTTTTTCCCAGGTGCTTGAGTGTTTCTCATCAACAACAGCTGGGGCCTTTGTGTTTTCTGAAGAGGAACAGAGTGTTGGTGGCATGTCTTCCTGCTGTACCCGGAAGAGATGATCAGCTTTTCTAAAATGCCCTCATTCAGGGTGAAGTGGAAATATTCCAGCTCTCAGGAGTCAGGTGGCCTGAGTTCCAATTCCTGCTTTTCTTTGTCTCCCCGAGGAACCCAGAGCCACACACTTATTCTGTCAGCACCTTTCTCTTCCCCTCTAAGAGGGGTGGGGGTGGGGTGAGGAAATGCAGTAAGTGATCTCCTGGAATGGAATGTTCTAGGACTGATTCAAAATCACACATCCAAGGAATTCTGGCAGAGCTTTTGAGATGTCAGTGAAGACCCTGAAATTATGTGTCAAATTTGTGAATGTGAATTTTTTTTTTCCAGAAGTTCCTAGCTTTTATCTGATTCACAAAGGGGCCCCTAATCCCCTACAAGTTAAGAATCCCTGCTTATAAAATGATCTAGCAAAATCTCATTTGTCAGTGTTATAATACCAAGGTCAAGGGTTTGGATCCCTGTACCGGCCAGCAGCGAAAAACAAGACCCAAACAAAACTCATTTGTTTTAACAAAAATAAAGGTAAATAAAGGAGACAGAAAGGCAGGGGAGACTATGTAAGGGCATGGATAATGTCTAGAGCAAGTTTTCTCAATCGTGGCACTAGTCGGATCTTAGACCAGATGATTCTTTGCTGGGAGGGGGTCGTCCTGTGCATTTTGGGATGTTTGCAGCATCCCACTAGATGTCAGTAGCACCATCTCCCTGCCCCCCAGTTGTGACAGCCATGGACATTGCTAAATGTAACCTGGGGATAAAATCACCTCCAGTGACCACTGGCCTGGAAGAAGAAAGTAACAGTAGTTACCTCTGGGATGTGAGACTGGAATTGAGAAGAAGCAAAGAGGAAAGTTGCTTTCTTCTTTATACCCTTCTCTGCTGCTTAAGTTTTAAAATTGTGACTAAGTATTAAATGTATAATAAAAAAATGAGCTTACTGTTAAAAGAAATCACTTCCATTCAATGGACCACTACACAGCCCTTAAAAGAATGAGGTGAATCTCTTCATTGGATATATTGCCTCCGTGTACACAGCAGATTTTCTGAGTCATGGCACTAGTCACGTCCTCAAACCTCTGGTCTCAGTACCCCTCTATACAGTTAAAAATTGTAGGGGACAGCAAAGAGCTTTTTTTTATGTGTGTTATGTCTATCAATATTTCACATATTTGAAATTCAAAATGAGAAAAAATTTAAAATATGTATTTATTGAAGTAAAATAATAAATTCATTTCATGTTGACATAAGCAACTTATTCTAATGAAAAATAACAAGAGTTTCCAAAACAAAAAAATATATAGTGGTATTGGTTTATATTTTTGAAAATCTATCCCTATTTGGCCTAATAGAAGAAAGTTGGGGTTTTATATCTGTTTCCACATTCAGCCTATTATGTTCTTATTTGCTGTGAAGCCTCCAGAAGTCTCCAGACTCTATAGACGCATGACAGAATGAGTGAAAAAGGAAAATATCTTAGTATTGTTATAAAAATGGTTTTGACCTTGTAGACCTTAAACAGGTCCCAGAGATTCCCAGGGTCCCTGGGCCACACTTTGAGAACCACTGGTGTGTAGCATTGTTCTGTAAATGAAATACGGTGCAGAGCAGTGTGTAAAAAATTGTCACAAATGAACAGATAGACAAATGATACTAAATGGGCTCCATAATATACTGTCAGTTGAAATTGGAAGGTAGAGAACTACGTGCATTCTATAACAAATGTGTAAAATAAACATGTATACGCTACATATTCACCTGTGGGTGGATTTAAACACATGCATTTATGTTTGAATATGCATAGAGTATTACTAAAATTGTACATTAAAAGCTAATAATAACTTGAGGAGAGGAAGCATTTTTTTTTTTTTTTTAAAGATGATGGGTAAGGGGATCTTAACCCTTGATTTGGTGTTGTCAGCACCACACTCTCCCAAATGAGCCATGGGCTGGCCCTAAGAGGAAGGATTTCTGAATGTTAGGACTTCCTGACTTTATACATATATACATATATGTATTCTTTTTTTTTTTTTTTTTTGGAGGCTGGCTGGTAAGGGGATCTGAACCCTTGACCTTGGTGTTACTAACACCACACCTTAACCAAGTAAAACAACTGGCCAGCCCCTGACTTACTTTAGACAGATAAAAATGGAAATTTTCACAGTATTACTTTCAAACAAAAAACAAATCTTTAGCTATAGGATTCCATTCCATTTTCAAAATTTAAAGAACAAATTAAACAAAAGAAAAACTAGCTTAATTTTTTTAAAAAGAGCATAAGCTTTAGGATTTTAGGTTGTTACATTCCAGATAAAGTCAGCAAATACCCAGCACTTGAGTCACCACAGCCCATCCTGCAGGCATGGCAGACAGGACCAGTCGATGGGGACATTCTTTCCCACTGAGCAGATGTTCAGAATCCTTCTAATACTGTGCTCGCAGCAGCCACTACTAATCACTTAGTCTTGACAAAGAAGCTGAAACATATTTGCCATCTTAAACCTCAAGCATGACCTCCAGAAATTCCTGGAATCATTGAAAGTGACTCAGAATATTTTCCTCAGGGAGTCTGATCCTGCTGAATCTGAATTCTTTCCTTCTAACCTACCCCCACCAACCTCTGTGTTCCAGAGGGATTTGGAATCCTTCTAAATCATCCCCCTCATTTTTTTTTTTTTTTTTAACAGAAGAGGAAACTGAAGCCCCAGAGATTAAAAAACTTGCTCAAGGTCACAGAATGAGTTTGCATTGAATCCATAGCAGTAAAATATAGCAGCTAAGGGAGTCCACTCGGGTCAAACAGGCCTGGGCATTGATTTTCCTTTGCATTTTACCAGCTGGATGATCTCTCCTCCCTGAATCTCAGTTTCTTCATTTATAAAATGAGGCTGATTTGAATACTTAGTTCATGAGATGGTTGGGAGGATCCAATGAGCTAATAAATGAGTAGCACAGCGTATGACACCTAACATGGCTTGATAAATGTGGCTGTGGTTATTACCAGTTGTGGTTGCAGAAGTTCTTCTGATTGCCCCTCAAGACAAGGAGAAAACTGAGGGGCTGGCACTGTGTTTCCTTTTCAGTACACTTCAAGACCAAGCTTATCAAACTCTTAGGCTGTTTTCAATCCCTCAGAATAGTGGGCGAGATCAAAGATCTTGGAACCCACTTCTGAACCTCCCTCCTGCACTTCCCAAAATGGGGTAATAATTCCTACAAACAGGGCTGCAATGAATGTCTAATGAGATCATGTACGGGAGGAAAGTGTCTGGCTCATGGTAGGTGTGCAATAAATGGGAGCTGATATTCCTCAACAGAGGACCAAGCCAACCCTTAGAAAAACGTGCTACTCCTTGGTGCAAGAAGGAAGCTCAAGCTTTGGAACCAGGTGAACTTGGTGTCAGCTAATGGCTCTGCTGATTTCTACCAGTGTGATCTTGGATGAGTCATTTCACCTCTATGGACCTATCTGCAACATGAGACCAATAAATTCAACATGCAGGCTTGGGAAGAAAGTTAGGTGAAGCAATGAATGTAGAAGGAAGGCAAGGAATAGTAACAGTACTATAAGTGGTCATAGTAATACCAAGAGTTAATTTTTATTGATCCTGACTGGTGTCATTTGCTGTTCTCCATGTCTTACAGGGACTGAATTATAAAGTACTGCTGTTAATAATTATGATGATTAAGTAATTTAACAATGACATATCTAGTCTTATTCCGCGGCACTTTAGGTCCCCAACCCTATGGGGCCTAAAGACCTCCTGGATCAATCTCCCTGTATCCAATCCCCTCCCTGTGGGCAGGCGGAGACGTGTTTGAAATAAAGTTTATTGAAGTTTTTGTTGGTATTTACATATGATACACGGTAAATAACAGAGCCAGGCCCTCCCACCCCACCCGCTTCCCCATCCTCTAGTGTCCCCCTCCCCCCAGCCTCGTTAAAAATCGCTGCGTAAAGACAGGTTAACTGCTGCGTCCCCCTCCCCCTCCCACCTCAGATGCAAACTAAAAGCCCCCGTCCCTCCCCTGCCCCCTCCCCCCACCCCGGGGGCCATCCTTGTTCCAAGGACAACACTGTGCTACCTCGCCTCTCCTCCCCTAATAAGGGGGGTGGGGGAGTTTCTGGTGACCTCCCCTCCTCCCCCAAAATCTGTCCAAGGGGATGGACAGGCCCTTGAAAGAGGCCAGAGTTGTGGGTCTGAAACGGGAAGAAGGACGCCAATGAGAGGTGCCAGAAAATGGAAGACTTAGAGGTTTGGGGGGGGTATTGACCCCCGCTACTACCCCTCCCTCCCCCGACGGGACCTCGAGGGGGGAGAGGCGGGCACAGGTGTGGAGATGGCGTGGGGGATTCCCTCCACCCTGGGGTCCTCGTCCTCGTCGTTTGGTGTGCGGGGCTGGATGCACCTAGGGGCTTCGGATGAGCGGGTGGAGGGAAGAAAGGAGAGAGTTAGCGAAGGAAGAGGAAGAAAAAGAAGCCAAGGGTAACTGGGAAAGCAAGAAGACCCGTTAGACAGAGCCCCCTAATGGGCAGGTGACCTTCAGGAGGCAGAAAAGAGCCTGGCCGGTGAGAAGGGATGGCGCCTCCCAGGGGAGCAGAGAAAGTGGCGAGGGAAAGACGAGGCGAACCCATGGCTCTCAGCCCCCCGCTGCACCCCGCAGCTGCGGGAGAAGCCACAGCGCCCCTCCCCCTCCCGTGCCCCCGCCCCGGAGGACCCTGCAGGTCAGGAGGTGAGATTAGGCAAGGAAAGAGGGAAGTCCGGAGCAGCGCGGAGAAGACGATGGCCGGCGTTCCCGGCGGCTGCTGGCACCTACTCTCCAGCCCAGAGCCCCTGAGGTGGGGCGGGAGCTTCGGGGCCTCTGGGGAGCTGGGGGCCAGCACCGCCCGGGGCCGGGGTGAACTGAGCAGTTGGAAGGAGGGAAGAGCGAATTGTTTGGGAGAGGAGGGGCCAGAGGAAAGAGGCGGGTCCTAAGGGAAAAGGGGCAGGCAAACAAAGGGGAGGAGTCATTTGGAATGGAAGGGGCCAATGAAGAGGAGAGGTCGGGAAATGGGGAGGAGCCTTGAAATGATGGACAACTATGGGGCGGAGCCACTGGCAAGGGGGCGGGGCCTAAGGCTGGCGCCGCGTCCTCCGGGTGGGAGCGAGGGGTCCCGCGGAAGAGAGGGGGACTGCGCCGCTGGGAGACCCGCCGGGAGCACGAGGAGCAGGGGAGCTCCGGGGGCGGGGCCTCAGCAGGGCGAAGTGGAGATGTGCAGGTGGTCGGGGTACTTGATGGCGGGAGGGTAGTTCTGAGTCATCTGGATGGACACGTCGCTGGAGATGTCGGAGGGGCTGCGGCCTCGGCGCCACGCCTCGGGCTGCAGAAACTGGCCCGAGTAGTCGGAGCAGTCGCTGAGACGCGGGCGGTAGAAGGCCGGGTGCGGGCGGTACATCTCCTCCTCCGCGTAACGTTTGGTGAACAGGTACACGGACATCACGCCAGCCCCCTGCAACAGGGCACGGTCAGAGTCCCTTAGGAGCCCCACCACCTTACTCCAGGACTCAAGAGTCCTGACCCCCAGCTCCCTCCTCTACGACACCCAAGAGTCCAAGCTCCCAGCCCCATCGTCTCCCAGGAACCAGGTATCAGGATTTCCGGCCTCTCCTTCCCGAAGACCCCGGGAATCCAAGCCCTCAGATCCCCCCATACCTGAAGACGCAGGAATCCCAGACCCTTCCTCCCCCAGGACCCCAGGAGTTGGATCTCCCAGACCCCTCCTCCTCCAGGGCCCAGGGGTTAGACCTTCAGCCATCACTTCCCTCATAATCCAGAGTCTACACCCCCAGCCTCCTCTTCTTCCTGAACCCAGGAATCAGGACGTCCGGATCCCTCCCCACTCAAAACTATAGAGTTTGGGCCCCATCGACATCACCTCTTTGAGTAGAAAGGAGGAAGCAGCGAAGGCAAAAGACCACCCGTAGCGATAATGAAAATACTGCTCGGAACTGCTGGGCCTGTTCATGACTTCGTCATTGATGCTGGAGATGTAAAGAACCAAGCCCACCACCAAGGAGAGGCCTGGGGGAGCAGAGAGGGTGCCCTCGGGTCCGTTAGAAGTGGGACCTCAGCCCCGCCCCATCTCACTGCCTTTCCCTCCTCCCTGTCCTGTCCTGGACTAACTTAAGTCTTTGGAAGCCCCTGTGTGCTGGACTTTAGTTGGGTTACAGGGAGCCCAGAGATAAAACAATAACCCTCCCTCCCCCCATCAATCTGCCGTCCAGGAGTTCACAATTGGGGACGGTAAATATGGACACTGACCAATAGTCATGTACACAGTGATATGTGCTATAGGGGAAGTAGCACAGAGCTCTGCGGGAGTGCAGAAGAGACGCCAAACCCACCTGGGGCAGGGCAAGGGGGATCAAGGAAAGCTTCCTTTTCCTGAGTCCTAAAAGATGAGACCCAGGGAAAAATAAGGGCATACTATCACACCGTTCCCAGTAGAAGGTACAACATGGGCATAGGCTTGGAGGGAGAACTGGTCGAGCCATGTAGCTGTAACATGGGCTGTACCCACAAGAAATGAGGCTAGAGAAGGGGACACGGGCAAGGCCATGATAAGCCTCAAATACCAGGCTGAGGAGCTTGGCATTGATGCCAAGGGCACTAGGGATCCATAAAAGATTTAGGGCAGAGGGAAGACAGGGCCAGATCAGGGTGGTAGTAGATCCTTTGGGGGCTGGTTGGTGTTGCGGACAGATTAAAGAGGAAGTTGTGATATTCAAGAGGGAAGAGGATAAGGCCTGAGCTGGGGCTGTTGAAAATGATTGTAACAACATCAATAATAATAGCAACTACTTATATAGGTTTGGGTCTGTGCCAGGCACTGTTCTCAGTGATGTATACATAAACTCATTCAACCCTCACAACAACCATTCGAAGTAGATACACTTTTATCTCCATTTACAGTTGACAAAATAGAGGCACATAAAGAGTGTGAAGAAGAGAGGTCCAGTGTGAGAATTTTTAAGATGCAGTTATCCTTTCCTCTAGGTGAACTTTCCTTTAAACAGTAGCCATGCCAAGAGTGGCTTAAGGAGGCTATAAAGTCCCTTGCCCTAAATTAAACTAATCCTTATCAGCATCTTCCCACAGAATCCTACAAATAAACATTTGTATGTCCATCACACACAGAATAAATCCAAATTCCTTCCATTGGCTATGACAGGATCAGCAAACTGTGGTTGAGGAGTAAATCCAGCCCACCTCTTTTTTGGAGGGGGGTTGGGGGGTGGTTGGCTGGTATGGGGATCTCAACCCTTGACCTTGGTGTTGTAACACCGTGCTCTAACTAACTGAGTAACCGGCCAGCCCTACCTCTTGTTTTTGTATGACTAGCTAAGAATGGCTTTTACATAATTGAATGGCTTTAAAAAATCAAAAGACGAATGATATTTGTGGCTCATAAAAAGTATACGAATTTCATTTGGCAGTTCCTCAAGAAGTTAAAAATAAAATTACCATACAACCCAGCAATTCTACTCCTAGGTATACAGTATACCCAAGAGAATTAAGAACATATGTTCACACAAAAACTTGCACACAAATGTTTGCAGCAGCATTATTTATAATAGCCGAAAAGTGGAAATAGCCCAAATCTCCAACCACTGGTGAATGGATAAACAAATGCGGTATATCCACATGAAAGAATGCTATTCAGCCAAAATAGGGAATGAAGTACCGATTTATGCTACTACAAGGATGAACCTAGAAAACATGCTAAGTGAAAGAAGCCAGACACAAAAGGCCACATGTTGTGTGAAACGTCCAGAATAGGCCAATCCATACAGAAAGTAGATTAGTGATTGCCAGGGAATGGGATGGAGGGCGTAATTGTGACTGGCTATTAAAAGGTGTGAGGTTTCTTTTTGGGGTGATGAACATGTAAAATTAGCTAATGGAGATGGCAGCACAACCTTGACAGATGAAGAACCACTGAATTATATAAATTTTAAATTATGTAAATTATATCTCAACTTTTTAATGTATATGAATTTCAAATTTCAGTGTCTATAAATGAAATTTTATTGGAATACAGCCACACCCATTTGGTTTTGGGGGGGTGGGGGTTGGCAGCTGGCCAGCACAAGGAACAGAACCCTTGACCTTGGTGTTAGAAGGCTGCACTCTACCCAACTGAGTTAACTGGCCACCTCCAAACCCTTTTGTGTATATATTACCTTTGGCTACATTCATGCTACAACCGAATATTGAGTACTTTCGATAGAGACTTGATTGCTCGGAAAGTATTTATTATCTGGCTCTTTACAGAACACTTTGCTGACCCCCTAGACTATAACGCCTACATGGTCTGGTCCCTGCCAACCCCATCTCTAATCAGCTGTACCTCGCTCCCTCTGCTTTCTTACTCTCAGACCACCTGATTTTCTTACTCTTCCTTGAACATGTGAAACTCATTTCTGCCTCTGGGCCTTTGCTCTTGCTGTTCCCCCTACTGGGAATGTTCTCCTCCCAGATTTCTGCATGTTTGTCTCTGTCACTTTACTCAGATTTCTCTTCACTTGTCACCTCTTTAGAAAGGCCTTCTGTGAACTCCCTGTTTGTTTTTTTAAAAGCTCTCTCACTCAAAATAAGAGAAATGCAGATGAACACTACGATGAGATACCATTTCTCATCAATCAAAAGTTTAAAAGCTTCACAACATACTCTTTTAGTGAGGCTGGGGGAGTCGATACTTTTACACATTGCTGCTAGGAATACAAAATGGTGCAGTCCTCCTTGTGGGGGGAATTTAGCAATGTTTAAGAAAACCACGCATGTATTTATCCTTTAACCCAGCAATCACACTTCTGGTAATTTACACTGAAGCTATCCCTCCAACAATATGAAAAATACATATACACAAGCTAATTCACTGCAGCATTATTTGTAATTGGAAAATACTGGAAACAACCTAAATGCCCTAACACAGAGGATTGATACAATAAACTATAGATATCCGCATAACAGAGTGTCATGCCTCTGTAAAATAAAAATAAGGAAGAACTCCATGAACTGACAGGGAGTTCAGCAATAGTTCTAGGCTATATTATTAAGTAAAAAAAAGTAATATGCAAAAGAGTATAGAGTATGCTGCCTTATAAGCAAGGGAAAGGGTACATAAGAATACATACGTACATTCACTCATTTTTGCAAAAGGAGACACAGGAAGGAAAACAAACAAATGAAGTTGATTAACTACAGGGAGTAGAGGAGAACATGAAAGAAGAGACAGGCAGGACGTGGTCCTTCTTGCAGCACATTTTTTTTGTCTCATTTTGACCTTTAGAATTATGTTAATATTTTGTATATTCAAAAGATATAATCAAGGAGGATGGGGAAAAAACTAAAATTAAATATAAACAGAAACAAATGAATCTAACTTAATTTTTTTTTTTTTTTTCTTTTTTGGCAGCTGGCTGGTAAGGGGATCTGATCCCGTGACCTTGGAGTTATAACACCGTGCCCTAACCACGTGAGGTAACTGGCCAGCCCATAAGTCTAACTTCATGTCACAGGAATGATATAACCACTGTGTGTGTGTGTGAGTGTGTGTGTGTGTGTGTGTGTGTGTGTGTGTGTGTGTGTGTGTGTGTGTGTGTGTGTTGGGGAGGGACTGGCTGCTGACTGATCCCAAACATCTTTTGAATACAGTACTTTGATTTTACACAAGGAGGTCTTCAAAAAAATTCAGTTCATAGAAGGATTCATATTATCATTTAATTCTATTTTTCCACAAACTTTTTTTGTTGTTGGCTGGCTGGGGGATCCAAACCCTTGACCTTGGTCTTATAACACCTTGCTCTAACAAACTAAGCTAACCCACCAGCCCCCCATGAACTTTTTGAAGTATCCTCATATATCTCAGTCTAAAGAAACTTTGAATCTTACTTAGTAGGTTTTTTTTGTTGTGAGTGGTCTAGGGGTAGCCGTTCCGAAATTATTTTGTGCACATTGTAGGGTTGAGCAAACATGTAAATATACTGATACTTTAGGGAGCTAGAGTTTCTCATTCTGAAAGAAGGGATACAAATACAGACCAGGATAAGGCAAGAAAAAACCCTGTGGCATTTAGCTATCATTATTAACTGTTATTTAAATATATATAATTTTCCAGTTTTATGTCCTGAAAGATCCTGGAAGTAGTGACACTCTAGAAACAGTGAGCACACCTAACACCCCAGCTCTTGGTCTCTAATGTCACCCCCCACTAAAAGGAACTAGGGTTCCCAGAGGAAATAGTTGATTTGAAGCCTGGGGTAGGGGCAGTAAACATGTACTTGTTATGTCCCAATACAAGGAAGTGCTTAAAAAATGATGGGAATATGTCAAAAAAAGACACAGAAGCTAGCTTGAAGGGTTTTCCTGATACTCAAATTGAGGGCAGTTTGAACATCACAATGAATAATAAAAGTAATGGCAGGGCTGTCCAGTTAGCTCACTTGGTTAGAGCTGGTGCTGATAACACCAAGCACTAGGGTCGAGGGTTCAGATCTCCATACTGGCCAGCCACCAACCCCCCCCCCAAACCCCAAAACAAACAAATAAGTTTCTTCTTGACAACAGTAGTCCCATGCTCCAACAGAGGGAGGGAGCATTCCTAGGGCTACAAATTGGAGTTGAGGGGAGGGGAGAGGGAGAGAGGGAGGTTGGGGGATAATTGGAACGGGACAAAGGGTACAAAAGCAATTTCTGGTAATGGGTATGTCCCCAATATGAATCTGGCCCCCACATCATGGGCAGGAGGGGGGACCATCAGCTTTGTATCTCATGAATATTCTAAGTAAATAAATAAATAAATAGATAGATAGATAAATAAATGGATGAATAAAAAAGTAATGGCATATAACACACTAAATTAAAAAAAAATGAGTCCAGACTGATGTTTTTTTAAATAAATAAATAGGAGAAAATGGAAAGTTTTTTTCCATAGTGTACCAGTTTGTACATGTAGGGTAGGTGGGACAATAGAGTTAGAAAAAAACCCACCATTCTGCAACCCTAGTAGTAGTATTGGATTCAGACAAGAATAACCAAGGGATGATAAATTGAGGGATGACAGCATCTCCACATAGAATATCTAGAATATCATAGAAATATAAAGAGATTAAAAGCTTTACTGTGAAGAAACCTAGCAGATACCACTTTAACCAAGTCATTGAAGCTAACATCATCAATGACAGGGCAGACTCACACCCTGTGCTTCCTGTTAAGAGAGGCTGGGCAAACCAGTACATTTATGTAGTATTCCTGCTGAGAATGCGTAACCCGAATCCACTCCTGAGAACGGTTGTGGGTCATGCTACAAAGCAACTGGCTGCACTCTTCAAAAACGTGAACATGAAAGATTTTTTTTTTAAAGGCAGAGGCACTACATAACAGATGAAAGAAGACTAAAGAGATATAGTAAGGAAATACAAAGCATGATTCTGGATTGGATTCTGAATCAGGGAAAAAATGACTTTTAGAGACAGTATTGGGACAATTGGTGA
The DNA here is from genome assembly GCF_027409185.1 of Cynocephalus volans. Classification (NCBI taxonomy): domain Eukaryota; kingdom Metazoa; phylum Chordata; class Mammalia; order Dermoptera; family Cynocephalidae; genus Cynocephalus; species Cynocephalus volans. The sequence goes on along the minus strand of NC_084462.1, from coordinate 7,046,471 downwards.
AATTTGAGTATGGACTGTATATTAGCTACGGTATTGCATAAATGTTACACTTCCTGAGTCTGATTATTGAACAGTGGTTAGATACAAGAATGCTCTTGTTCTTAGGAGATGTTTGCTGAACTATTTTGGGGTAAAAGTGTTTGAAACTTGTATTCAAGTGGTTCCACCAACACACACACACACACACACACACACACACACACACACACAATGTGTATACATACAATATATGTATGTGTATATATATGTGTGTGTACATATGTATGTATATATATTTAGGTGTATACATGTATCTGTATTATGTATTATATATAACAAATGTTATATAATATACACACACTCATATCTATACATCTATATAGACAGATCTAGACCTAGATATAGATATAGAGAAATAGGAAAAGGCAAATGTGCAAGATGTTAAGAGACTGGTCTAGGTGAAGGATATATGACAGTTTATTGTATTACTTTTGAAACTTTTCTGTAGGTTTAAATTTCTTCCAAAATAAAAAGTTTAACATAAAAATAGTGTTGAGTATCTCACAATAGACAAATTTTCAAGGTGCCAAAGCGGTACCCTGACAATTCCTTATTTGTGGTCAAGAAAAACCCTACGTCGTCCATGGAGAGCTCTGATGGACAGCCTTCGTCAACGGTTCGAGCTTTGTGCCACTCCAGTGGGACAACCTAGCGCTATTTCCTCCCTGAAATGATGTGATACAAACTACACAGCATCACCTCAGACTTATCTTGCCAACCCCGTGTAACCTAAATGGAATCAAACCTGTAGGCTAGACATAACTTCCAGGTTACAAAAAAAATACAAGGAAAGAGGAACAAATGAAATAATGCCATGAGGAAACAATCAAATAAATCCAGAATTGGGAATATTCTACAGGATACCATGTCCTGCAGTCTTCAGAAGGATGATGACATGGATGGGGCTAGTAATACTTGGCCCAGTGATCAATCCCTATTATCTCAAAAAGAGAGACATTGTGTGTCTCCTGATGTAATGCGGTAGGATGTAAACAGCACCACTTATGTATGAAGTGTTCTTGCCAAAAGTTAAAATTACAAAAAAAAAAAAAAAAAAGATTAAATTTGGATCTGCCCAAGCTTCATCTTTGTTTATTTACAAGAAAACACAGGGATAGATACACATATTAAACCACAATAAGGGAACACAACTGGAAAACTCCAGGATGTGGAAATTCTACACGACAAATGACCAGATTTCTCTAAAAAAAATCAATGGCAAGAAAAAAAATAAACAAAACAAAACTACAGGAGAGGGACTATTTTAGATTAAAAGAGGCTTCAGAGATCTATCCACTAAATGCACATGCGGGATTTGGATCCTGATTTGTAACAAACTAACTGTAAAAAGGCATTTATGAGAACAGTGGGGAAAACTAAACACTGACTAGGTATTAGATGATATTAACAATTATTCTTATTTGTTTGGACTTGATAATAGCATTGGGCTTATGTTAAATAAAAGAGCACTTATAACTCAGAGGTATACTGAAATATTTACGGATAAAATGAGTTGACATCTGAGACTGGTTTTGAAATAATGTAGTGAAGTGCAGAAGACGGACATGGCAAGATGACTAAAAAAAGATTTGCCATATGTTAGTAATTGTTGAAACTGAGTGAAGGGTACATAGGATTTCATTACACTATTCTTTCTATATGTTTTATAATGAGATATATTTTAAAAGTCAGTGTTTTTTTTTTTTTTTTTTTTTTTTTTTAAGGGCTGGTTGGTTAGCTTACTTGGTAGAGCATGTTGCTGATAATACCAAGGTCAAGGATTTGGATTCCCTTAAAAGCCGGTCGGGAAAAAAAAAAAAAAAATGGGGAACTAGTTCAGACGAAAAGAGACTTAAAAGACACTTATTAACTAAATGTCATGCATGAATGTAGGTTGATTCCTGGTTCTGGGGGGAAAGTTTTTAAAAGACATTCTTGATACAATTGGGATACAGTTTGACAATGGATTAAGTTATATTATGGAATTATTGTAAAATTTCTAGGTATGAATATGGTACGGCGGTATGTAGAAGAATATCCTTATCCTTAAACGATGCATACTAAATTTTTTTTTTTTTAAAGATGACCGGTAAGGGGATCTTAACCCTTGACTTGGTGTTGTCAGCACCACACTCTCCCAAGTGAGCAACCGGTCATCCCTATACAGGGATCCGAACCCATGGCCTTGGTGTTATCAGCACCACACTCTCCCAAGTGAGCCACGGGCCAGTCCTCTAAATTTTTTTTAAAGATGAACTATCATGATGCCTGCAAACTTACTTTCAAATGGTAAAGCAAAAAAAAAAAAAAAAAAGTGTATGTGGTAGGTGTAAAAAGAGAAGGGGAGGGGGGAGAGAGAGAGAGAAATTTTAAAAATTGGGATGATTCGGGTGGGTGGGATAAAACAATGACTCCCCCCGTCACTCTCCTTGTCCTTAATCCTTAACCTGATTTATTTTTCTGTGTAGCACTTATCACCACCTAACATTGTATTCTCTATTTGTTTCTTTTTTATCCTACATCTCCTCCAATCCCGATAGGATACTGGGAACTCCGTGATGCTAGGAACTAGTCCACCTTGTTCTCTGTTGAATTCCTAGCACCAAGCACAGTATCCAGCACATTGTAAATACTGGTTGAATGGATGAATATAACTTGCCATGTGGCTGGAACTTCTAGAAAAGCTCATTAGCTGCTCTCCTTTTTTTAATCCACTGTAAATCACATCATTCTTCCATCTCTCCTAAGAATTAACCTTTCCTCGCTCTGAGCTTCCATAGCACTTTCAGCTTCTAGTATTCCATAGTTTTGGCACTCAGGAAGAGAGAGCTCATAAACTTTTATGTGGTAGAAAGGCATCTGAGATAGGTCTTGAAAGATGAACGGGTTTATAGAAAGAGAATACCCCAAAAAACCCAGAAACCACACTCACTCAGGTATCTAAGTCAAACACAGAATAGTGATCTTGATTCCTCTCTCTCTCTCTCTCTCAGCCATCAAGGATGGTCACTCACTAAATTATGTCCATTTCACTTCCTGAAGCCCTAATAAATTTAAGTCTTTTTTGCATCCCCACATTCTTTGCCCCAGCTAAGGCCTTATTCTCTATGTCTGAACCATTGCTCCAAAATCCTTATCTCCAGGATTCAAATATTGGTTCTTTCGAAAACCCAGAGCAGACTCTATCCCACCCTGCTCAAAACTCTATTTTGGCTCTCTGTTGTCCACAGGAAAAAGTATTCATTTCTCAGCCTGACATGCCAGGTTCTCAGTGATATAATTCCTGTTGACTACTCCTACCTCACTTCCTACTCCAACCCTAGACTTAAGGCCCATGCTTCACGTTACAGTTCTAAATAACATTCTCCAATAAGCAGAGTCAGGAGCAAGGATCGATGAGAAAGAAACAAATATTTCCAATGAGGAAGACTTTTTTTTTTAACCTTTTAGTAAGTTAATCTTGTCATTCTTTCTCCTTCCTGGCCATGTCACAGTGGCTCTGGTTCTCTAAAAATAACCACATTTTCCCTTTTTCTCCTCTCCTCTTTTTCTCCCTCCCTCCCCCCTTTCTATTTCTGCGATACAACTCTTTTACTCTCCTCCAACCACATCAACTACATCAGCTTTGTAATTCTTACAGCACAGTAGGCAAAAACCACCTACATTCCAAACTGAATAGAACCAACCTGGCTTTAGAATAATAAAGTTTTAGGACCATGGAGAGCTGCACTTGAGTTTACCTCTGCCTTAGATGCTTTATGGGGCCTTAACACATGCTGTGAATTCCATTTCAATACAAGGCACTTTCCTGTCTTCACTTGAAAAATTCCCCCTCACCCTTTTAGTATCAATTTAAATGTCATCTCCTCTTGGAATCCCTCCTGGTCACTTCCACCCTCCTCGTGCTACCCTACTGAGCCAAGTTAATGTATCCTTCCTTTTCTCAGAATACCCTGAGATGTCACTCATCCATTCTACAAATACTTCAGTGAGTATTTCATATCAGCAACACATCTAGGCTCCACAGACACAAAGACGAACATGTTTGAGAGGTCCCTGCCCTTTTGGTACTTACATTCTGGTAGAGAAAGAAAGAAAACAAGATCACAATAGTAAGTGCTATGAAAAAAACATAAAATAGAGAATGTGATAGTATAGTGGGGGCAAGGCAACGTTAGGTATTGTTATGAGAGAAAGCAACTCTGAAAAAGAAAAAATTTGAGCCTTGTGAGAATCAGGGGGAGGAGACTTCTAAGCAGGGAGAAATAATGAGTGTAAAAGTCTGAGATGAGGCTGAGATGAGCATTTTCAAATAGTAGAATGAGGCCAGTGTGGCTGAAGTTATAAGCAATGCCGAGAGTGTGAGTGGATTAGGAGATGAGGTCAGAGATTTGAGCATTAGCCAAATTATGAAAGACCTTGTAGACCAGAGCAGAGAACTTGGATGTATTCTAAATGCAAAGGGAATTCACTGAAGGGATTTAAGCAGGTGTGTGACAAGCTTTGATTGACGTGCTGTTAGGTGCTGTTCTGTGATTAACTGCCTTTGGGCTTTTATTTAAGATTTAGTTGTGTCTTCAGTGCCAAGGGCAGAGCCTGGTATGTAGGATGTCTGAGGAGTGAATGAATGAGCAAATGCACAAATCATGTTTGAGGATCAGGGGTTAATATGAGGTATGCATGAGCAGCCTCTGATGACCTGGAAAAAGTAAGTCAATGCCACTCTAGCTTCCTCCCCACTTCTCTCATCAACCATATCCAGTCAGTAATGTGGTTCTATTGATTTTTCTGTCGATATCCCTCTCTCACGCAGCTGTCCAATCGCCTTTATCCTCACATCTCCAGCCCCTTATCTGCTATTGCCTGGACCAGCGCATAAGCTTCCTCCTCAGTTTGTCCTTTTCCAGTTTCTTTCCTTCTAGTCCATCTCTGACACAGGTCCCTGAGGAATGTTTAACACCCAGGTGCGACTCTATCCCTCCCCTGACCAACCCAGCTTTCCCACTACTTTCTCCAGAAATGAATGTCAATTCCACCAGTGACTAGACCTTGGGAGACTCCTGTCTCTCTCCCTTTCTCTCTCTCACTCTCTCTCTGAGCCTTAGTTTCCTCATTGGAAACATGAGGCAGTTGGACCAGGTCATTCCATTCCAAAATCTAAGATATTGGTACTATTTCCATCCTTAACCTCCCCTTTTAAATCTCCTTTATGATTTTTAATTTTGGTGGGTTAGTATAGTGCCATGGTGAGGAGCCTGGGTTGGAATCTTGCTTCCACGACTGAACAACTTAACCTCTGGGTGCTTCTGTTTCCTCAATGGTAAAATGGGGCTATCAATATGACCTGCCTTATAGGGTGAAGAAAAATAAATAACTTAATTTGTATAAAGCACTTATAACTGCCTGGACCCACAACACTCAATAAAGTTGCTTGTTACTACTTCTACTACTACTATTACTACATTCACTCATTCATTCATTCATTCATTCATTCTTTTATTTAAAACTACTACATGTTGGGCCAGCGAGTGGCTCACTCGGGAGAGTGTGGTGCTGATAACACCAAGGCCATGGGTTCGGATCCCATATAGGGATGGCCGGTTAGCTCACTTCAGAGAGCGTGGTGCTCACAACACCAAGTCAAGGGTTAAGATCCCCTTACCGGTCAACTTTTCTAAAAACAAACAAAAAAACCCCTACATGTTGAGCACTTATTGTTAACAGTCTAGGCACTGGGTTGGGCCCTTTACATTCATGATCTAGAATACAGGTTGACAAAGGATGATTTGGCCTGCTGTCTGTTTCTGTATGGTTTGCAAGGTGAGCACGGTTTTTACTTTTTTTGTGGCTGGCCAGTATAGGGATCTGAACCCTTGACCCTTGGTGTTACAAGGCTACACTCTAAACAACTGAGCCAAATGGACAGCTTTACATTTTTAAATGGTAGGAAAAACCAAAAGAATAATAATATTTCATGACACATAAAAATTACATTGAGTTCAAATTTCAGGGCCCATAAATAAAGTGTGATTAGAACATAGCCACTCCCATTTGTTTACGCCTGGCAGCTTTTGCAGTGCAATGGCCAAGAGTAGTTGCTTCAGAGTCCTCATGGCTCACAAAGCTTAAAATATTTACTATCTGACCCTAATCAGAAAACATTTGCCAATCAGTGAACTCAAGGAAGAGGCTCAGGCAGTGTGGTTCAGTCTCTCCCAGATTACTCTATTGTTGCATCAGAGGTCTGACTTCCAGCCCTGACTACACCATCGATCCTCAGCTTGACCTTGAGCAGCCAGTTCCTGGTGCGGTGGTATGAGCATGGGTTTTGGAATCAGAACACCCTAGATTCCGATCCCAGTTCTGCTGTTGACTAGCTGTGTCGCCTCTTTGAACCACTGTTTCCATTTCTCTAAACCACAAATAATAGGACTTTCCTTATAATGTTTTAAGTGCTTTGAATGAAAATCCCCATGCAGTCTACTCTTGCCCCACTTTCTCTCTCTTGGCTACTATTTTTCCACCTGAAAAATGATGAGACCTTTTCACTCTGACACTCTAGGATCGTGATATTCTTCATGTCTTATTTTAGTTCAGTGTCTGGCTCCACATGCTGTGATTCAAATTTGCATGGAGGTTGCACCCTGGTTTCCCTGGAAAAGGTCTCGTCAGGTTAGGTTGAAGGCACGGGGGAGGTTTAGCCTAGAGAAAACTGGATGAGGAGCAGGAAGAAGACTGGAGGAGGGGGTACTTAAAGATCCCTCTTCAACTACTTGCACAGCCAACTAGAAGGAGGGAGATGAGTGTGGGTCCCAGGGGGATGGAAGGGAGATGAGACATACAGCAGGGTTCGTTCATAAAATATTAACTGAATTACAATGACTGATTTGAGTTTAATTAAATTCTGTTGAATTAATTCAAATTGAACTGAAGAACTGAGTCAGAATGAATTAGGGTTAGTTGGACTGGATTGATGGAGTTAAATGTGTTTGAGCTGAGTTGATTTGGGCTGAGCTGGGCTGGGTTAGATGAAGTAAATTGAACTAAGCTGAAATGAGGAGGAGGGTAACACTCCAGAAAGTACTCTACTCTGGAACTATGGACACTTGAGTCCTCTGGTACCAGTTTATTCTAGTATCTTGGGCAACTCCCTGTACAACTGTGGGCCTGAGTATCCCCATTTTATCAAGTTAGTGCTAATGATAACTCCTAGGTAGAGATGTTATAAGATAGGTGTGAGATCACACATGCAAAAGAATCTTGTATCTCGAACTGAAAACAAAACCTGAACTCTAGCTAATGACACACATGATGAAGTATTTAGGGTGAAGTGTACTGATGCCTAAAACTTATTTTGAAATTCTCCCCCAAAATAAGATAGACTGATGGATGGGTAGCAATATAGATGGTTGGATGGATATAGGGTCATGCAAGTCTAATGGTATGTAATGACTCTAAGTGGTGGCAATATGGGTATTCACTACAAAATTCTTTTAACTTTTTTATTTGTTTGAAAAAAAATTAAAATAAAATGATGCACAGAAAATCAAGCACACTGTAAACTGTTAATTGCTAAAATATCAGTGGTAGTTAAAAATACAGCCTCTGGAGGCGAATTGTATGAGTTTGATGTCCAGCTCTGCCTCTCACTTGTTGTACGGCCCTGAACAAATGACTTCATCCCTCAGAGTGTTTCCATATCTGTAAAATGGGGCTATTAATGGTATTGACCTCATTGGGTTGCTGTGAGTATCAGAACAAAGCCTGGTACTTAATTAGCACCCAATAGATATTTGTTTTAATTTGGTCCTCCAAACAACGCTGTGTAATGGGCACTGCTATCTCCATTTCACGGAGAAGTAAAGTGGGGCTCAGAGAGGTTCTGCAAGTCGTCCCAGGTCATACAGCAAGGAAGTGGCTTACTAGGTGGAAGAGGAACCACAGGTTCCTTCCTGGTACTTGAAACAGTCCCCTAGCCCACAAGTCCTTTCCTTGGGCTCACCCGAGAGAATGAAGAAGATGCCAGAAACGAAGGCCAGAATGGTCCTCTGTGGGCGGATGTGGCCGATGTTGCTGATCACGAAAGCCGTGAACACGAGGAAGAGACTGACCATGGGGAAGGGAGTGGCTGTGCGCACTGTCTCTGGGGAATGGGGGACATGGAAAAGCAGGCGGTGAGGGGGAAATCTCCGGCAGGACACCTGCCCCAATCCCTTGACCTCTCCCCTCTCCCCGCCTCTGCCTCGTTGGCCCCTCCCCTTTCTTATTGACTCCTCCCCTTCTCTGATACTCCCCCGCTGACTCCGCCCCCTGACCCAGGCCACGCCTCCTCTGATTTGATCCCTTCTTTCCTGCTTACTCCTCCCCACTGTCCAGGCCCCACCCTTTCAGCCTGGCCCCTTCTCCTTACCCAAGCACTCTGCCTTCTTTCAAGCCTCTGCTTCCTCCCTTCTACTCCACTCCTTCCCTAGTCCTGCTGTTTCTCCCAGGATCCACGCTGTGATCATGCCCCCTTGTTCCCTAGCCCTTATATCCCCTCACTCAGAATATTCTCTGTGTTTTCCGTCACCAAGTTGATCTCCGGTTCAAGGAAATATTCTGAGGCCACGCAGCGACCCTTCTCCCGACCTGGGGGGGAGATAAAAATGCAGGGCCAGATGAGAGGCTTCTAAGCTCTAGAGAGGCTGTGGGGGACAGGATGGATAGTGGGGAGACCCCAGGCTGGGGATGTGAGGTCTATCCCAAGGGTTATAGTGTGTTTTACTCATAGGGGGTGGGCAGGATGTCTGGGAGCTTCTCTTGTGAGCTGCCCTGCAGACCCCTGGATGAAGGTGGACAGGACTGTAACTCTGGGTCCTAAATGGTGGGGTGCTGTGGACCAGTCCCTAAAGAGGATAAGGTCTAGGGTGCCAGGATTCCTGAAGCAAGGGGTTTATGTGGTCACTGGGAGGCATGGAGTCTTTTATTCTGTGAATTCTGGACACTGGAATTGTCCAGGGGACAAGTTCTCAATCTACACTACTGATTCTAAGGGAGGACTCCAGAGTTCTCCAAGGAAGTTAGGAACCTGGAGTTTGTCTGAGCACTGGGGATCCTAGATCCAGAGAATAAAGAGCAATGTAGCTCCAGGTAGAAATTTGAACTTCCAGAAGAAAAACAGGATCATGGTTTCTGGATTTCTGGAACTCAAGGGATGGGACTATGGACCAGGACTCTCAGGTCCCAGGCAAGGAATAAACGTTGAATGGAGAGCAGATGAGGGCTGTACCTGCAAAGAAACAGACTCGCCAGAGGCCGGCGTGCAGAGCCATCTTGACCTCCGTGGTCTGGTTCTGTGGCAACACTGTTCCCTCTTCCATGTACAGCCAGTAGTCAGTGCTGACTGCGATGCCCACCAGGAGCAGCCCACACGCGCCAAACACGCTGCTCAGCAGGGTCAAGGCGCGGCTGCTGCAGTGACTCATCCTTAGTGGCGGGGGGCGCCCTGCGGGGCCTGTGGGATTGGAAGCTGCGGTGGAGAACTCCGATGGAGCAACCAAGAATAAGATGTCTAATCATAACCTTCAGCTCAGAGATTGAATATTGACTCCACCCATATGTCTGCACCTGGGTCCCAAATATCATGACTCTGACCAAAAATTCTAATTCCAGATTCTCAACCCCAGAACCAGGTGCTCCCCAACCTTAACCTCATGCCCTGACCTGAGGCATTAATCTTAGAAATCAGACCCCACCAGAGTCCTTAACCTTGAGCCTGGGCTGGTGACTCAGAAACTATTTTGCTGATCAGTGGCTTTAATTGTACAACTAGGCAACTCCCATCCCTGAATCTGTACCCTCATCCAAACCACCACCTGTGAACAACAGACTCCAACAAGGGCCCATAATCTCAACTCTGAACCAGGACTTAGGTCCATAGACCTGGGGTATTGGGCTTGAACACTGGATACTGTTCATGATCTGTCTAGACGCTGTAACCCAGGCCACCCAATCCTGACTCCAAGCTCTGACCTGATACCCTGGTCCCTTTCCTTTGGACCATGTCTCTGACTGCATCCAGAAATCCCCAAAGTGGGTCACTAACCAAGGATCCCTAATCCCACACCCTGGCCTCAGACCCTTGACCTCAGGCCTACCTAAGACTGCAAGCAGAGGCCTCCACCTAAGTTTAAACTCTTGGACTTTTACCTTGACCCTAACACCCAATTCTAAAACCAAGAACTTGGCCCATGACCTTCTAACTCTGATCTTGTGCCTTGACCTCAATTTTGTACCCTATCTGAAATCATAGCTCACAACCCAGATCCAAAATTCTGGAAACTTAATTCCACCCTTCCAGATCTGGGTAGGCCCCTGAACCTAGGATGTCGAAACTCTTTTGCAGGTGGCTGGATCCCAGAACATTGAGACCCTGAGACCTGGAGCCAGGATATTGACTAGAGACTCAAGAATATTAAAACCACGAGTTGGGACCCTCCAACCTAGCATGTCAACTAAAGCACCCCAGTTAAACAAGGGAACTTCCTCTTTCAAAGTAGGAATGAGTGCTCTGAATTCTAAAATCCCAGTCAGGAATTACAGGATCCCATCACATGATCCCCCAATTCCCTAGCAGGTTTTCTGGACCCTGATTTCCCATGCTAGACTTCCAGTCACAGACCCTCTTCAACATCCAGCATGGAACCTGGATCCCTCCAACACTGGACCCTCCAACCAAGAGATCCCCAGTTCATAGATATGGCCTCCCAAATTCCAATCCCGAACCCAGAGATTCCAACTAGGGAGCTCTTCAACCCAGAACTCAAAGACTCCAAATCTCTTAATGTGCAACCTTCATACTCTTCCCCTACCCCCACCCCCCACCCGAAAGAACTTTCCCCCGAGCCATACAATCCCGTGATTTGGGAGACTCAACGTGGGATCCCCAGCCTATCTCAACCAGAGACCTCGACATCCCTGAATACCAGTGATCCCCATCATATTTTTAACTATGAAGTTTGAGACTCCTAAACACTCCCGCAGAATATAATCGAGACATGAGGCTCCACCTTTCTTAACTAGAATCCTCCTGGCCTCAAAGCTCTGCCCACCCCCCAAAAGACCCCGGAGTCCGAGACCACCTCTCCGCGCTCCCTCCCGCTCTCCCAGAATCCAAAGCTCCCACCTCCGCCCCCACCCCACCCCCCAGCCTCCTGGAGGACTCAAGGATCCGGAGTCTGGCAAAGCCCTGGCCAGCTTCCCGCCCCTCCCCCTCCCTGTGGCTCCGACGCTTGACCGCTAGCCGCCTGCTCTTTCCCCAGTCCTCTCAGCTCGGAAGCAAGCATCATAAATCCCGTCACCCTGACTGCCTTGGTCCCAGGTAGCTGACCTCAGCCTCCCCCATTGGCCCCTCGGACTCCCATTTGGGACGGCCTGCCCAGACCCTCTTCTCGTCCAGCCCTTCCTCCTTTGGGACCCTCCCCACAGGCCTGAAGACTGCTTCTTTCCTTCCTTTCACCCAGCCTTTCGTGCATCCAGGCGCTCGGACCCCCGCGGTCCCATTCTTCAAGTCCCAAGTGCAAACTCCATCTTCCTTCGCTCTGTAACTCCCCCTTTCTGGGGACCCCGTTCCAGACTCACTCCCGGCTGTCATCGGGGCCGGGTGCTCCACCGTCTACCAATGCCGTCGTCCTCAAGGACCCTGCCTGTGTCCCCTCCTCCCCTAGTGCCAAAGCTGTCTGCGACCCAGACCTCAAGAGTGCAGTTACCCCGCTCTGGCGCCCTAATCCCGTCCTCCGGGATTCGCCAGGCCCCAATGTCCCTCCGTCACCCGTAGCCGCCCGAATTCGGGTGTCCTGGCCGCCAGGACCGCACCACCGAGCCACTCCGGTCCCTTTGAGCCCTGACCCCGGCTCGCAAACACCTCAGGCGGCGCCCTCCTGCCTTCCGGGACCCTCCCCTCGTAACTCACCTCGCTCAGGGCTGGGCGGACGCTCCGGGCCGCGGGCCCCGCAGCCGCATGACCGGCCCCGCGGCTTCCCCCGGCCGCCGCCGCCGCCGCCACCGGGGTCGCCGGTGCCCGCGCCCCCCGCCCCAGCCCCGGAGCCCGGCGTCCCGGCCCCCTCCCGGCCTCCCACCCCCCACCCCCCGCGCCCGCGGCCTCACTCGGCGGACGGAGCCGGGAGCAGGGACCGGCGGCCGCTCATTGGCTACTGCGGAGGAGGGGAGGGGCGGGGAGGGAGCGAGGGGAGGGGCGGGGAGGGAGCGAGGGGAGGGGCGGGGAGGGAGCGAGGAAAGGATGCGGGAAGGGAGGGAGAGGGGCCTCGAGGATGGGGGGAGGCCGAGAGCGAGAGAGAATAGAAACAGAGGCGGAGAGCCCGAAAGAGACAGAGGCACAAAGAGAGGCAGGGCAGAGACCGAGTCACGCGGAGACCGCGAGTCGCAGAAACCCAGAGACTCGCAGGTCTGGAGACTGGAAGAGCCAGAGACAGAGACCGAGTCTAAGACCTCCCCCCACCTCCCGCCACCGAGGCTCAGAGATTCTGAGTCCCTGGAAGTGGAGAAGTCCGGGACCCAGGAAGAGACAGGGAGACGCTCAGAGGCCTTGGGCTGAGAGGTGCTGAGATCCGGAGACCTTGATTGCGAGGAAGAGACAGACGGACAGACAGACAGAGACAGAGAACCTGAGAAGGAGAGACAGCAGGGGCAATCCTGGGGGGCGGGGACGGGTGTACCCTGAAGAGGACTGGAGTCTAGCCAGGCCTGGGAGGAGCCTGGGGTCTGGGCGGCTGTAGGAGGCGGGAGGGGGCGTCCCGGGCCGGGGTCCCCAGAGCAGCGGGCGGGCGCAGAGCAGAGCCAGGTCCTGCAACCACCGCGGAGCCGGGAGCCGGGCCAGCCCCCCCGCCCCCCGCCGTGATGTCAGCGGGGCCACTCTTAAAGGGGCAGGCCGCCCGCCGAGGGTCGGAGCGGGGGCTAGGGCCTGAGGGCAAGGGATGGTGTGGTACAGCGGCAGCTATGGGGGACACAGGGGGAGCCCCAGCATCCAGCTGGACCGAGGCCCGGAAATCCAGGAGCCTGCAGGGAAGAAGAGATGCTGGACCCTCGAGGGAGCCTGAGAAGCTTTGGGGCTCAATCCCCTCCAAACGCACAGACACAGGCACACCACTCTGCTGGCCTGCCCCTGTCCGGGGACTACATTTCCCATCAGCCCTGGCGGCGAGGGACCGCACTTGGGGGGAAGGGTCTGCTGCGATATCTCCTGGGAAATGTAGTCTATCTGGACTGTCCCCTCCACTCCCCCCACTTGCAAGTAGGTCAGGGGAAAGAGGGTCGGAGGACTCGTCTGCCCGCCTTCTGCCTCAGTCGCTGATTCTTAAACTCACAGGTTCTGGTTGTTTTGGTTTCTCTGTGTGGGGTCTCTTCTAACTCTCAAGGTCTCTCAGTAGGAGGCCAGCATTTCATCTCCCCACTCAGGACTTCTCCCTAGTCTCGGGGTCTCGGTGTGTGTCCGTGAGCTTGAATGTTGCTCTGGGTGAATATCTGCGGACTGGGTCTCTGTCTCTACCTGATCCTCATAATGATCTATGTGTACATCTTGCATTGCACACGTGTCCATTTTGGTTCTCTCTGTGGCTCCCCCCCCCCCTTCTCTGTATCTCAGCTCTCCTAGGGGTCTCTACTCTTTTGCTCTCTCATGCTGTGGGTATCTTCTCTTTCACTTTATGGGTCTCTGTGCTTTCTCTCTCTCTCTGCTCACCGCCCCCCTGCCTCTGTCTCTCTGTATGTTTGCTTCTATGTACAATCATTCGCCCACCCCCACACCCCCTTCAGTCTCCAAGCTTACAAGAAAACATCCCAACACTTCAGCTTCAGCAACCCAAATTTATTCTCCAGCAGGTGTGGCCGGGTGGGGAGGGAGAGTCCCAGAAAGTGGCAGGCACTGGGGAGGGAAGGGGGTGGTTCCGAGCAATACTGGAGCCATGCACGGGTTGGGGGGAGGGCAGGTGAGCAGTGATAAGTTTGGGATGGGGGAGTCTAGAACAAATGCTGATTGAGAAGAGTTGGGGGTAAGAATCCTCCATACATCCTAGGAATCCCCAGAGCATAGAAGAGGGGAAGTACCGGAGCAAGGGGGCACAGCCTCCCACTTACTCTAGAACTGCAGTGGAGGTGGGAAGGGCCTGGAGGTTGGGTGTTGTTCTGGAATCTGAGTCTGGAACAGCCAACCCCATGAGACTACTTCCTGGGGGCGGGGGGGACGGAGAGGAGAGGCATAGAACTGACAAGATGGAGTCTAGAACACCACGAAGTTGGGATGGTGATGGTGGTTCTGGAACTGGTTCTGAGCAGAGTCCAGAATGCTCAGGTGGGGAGAATATAGAGCTCAGCACAGCAGAATCTAGAACGCGGGAAGGCTCTAGAGACTGTATGGAGTTTAGAATGCCAGGAACGTTTGGGAGAGGCATCTAGAACCCGTGGGGGCAGAGACCAGAATGCTGGGGTGCAGGATCTAGTACTGGGAACGGGGTGGTGAAGTGAGGGCTACGGCTGGCGTAGCGGAGGGGGACGTAGGGACACCTAGTGGCGGAAGGTGAGATTACATGACTGGCACAGGCACTGGGCTGGTGGGGCTGCGAGTGTCCGGGTGCACGAAATCGGGGTTAACGTAGGTGAAGCCCTGGAAATCGGCCTGGTCGATGCTGGCCAGTACTAGGCGGTCTGGCGGGGTCAGCGCTGGCGCCGCCCGCGTGAAGAACTTGTCGAAGTTCTCGCCGCTGCGGCCACACTGTGGGAAATGTGGGGAGGAGAAGTTAAGATGGGTATTGAGTGTCTGTGTCCCCCTGTATCCCTCTCCCGTCTCCTGCAGAATGTCTACACATCCTTCACGGTCTCTGCACCTCCCTTTAAGGGGATCTCCGCAGAGGAAACCCCACCCCATCTCCACATTGAGGTACGATGCTCATGGGTACCCCCTTCCACTACGGACCAAGGTTTTGTTGTGCGAGGGTGACTGACCGGACGGGGTCTGAACGGAGGCGTGATCTCCAACCGTTCCAGCCGTTCCCAGTCGATCCAGCGGAAAAAGCCATGTGCACGGATGGTGGGTTCTCCATCTGGCCCTGAGCCCAGACGTTTCCCCGGGTGCTTAGTCAGGAACTGGGGGGGGGGGGGCGGAAAGAGAGAGAGAACAAGAAAGAGAAAGACAAAGACATAGGAAATAAGAAGCACAGGCATAGAGATGCAGAGAGAGAATAGCAATGGTAACCAGAGACCGGGGGCGGGGGGTTGGAGAGTAAAAGAAAGAGTGAAAATAAATGAGAACGAGAATAGAAAAAATCCAGACCCAGAGACCCAGGGACAAAGAGAAAGAGAAAAAATCAGAGCATGAAGGTGTAAGAGGCAGAGAAACCCAGAAAGAGAGGAGGGGAACATGGAAAGAATTCCAGAAGGGGATGGAGAGAAGAGAGAGAGACATTGAACACCCAGAGAAAGGGGAGAACAAAGATTCGGGGGGGCGGTACAAAGACCCCAGGGAGAGAGCGGAGACCCAGAGAAGGGAAGAGACATAGGAGACCCCAGGGGAGAGAAACCCAGGCGGATAGAAGGATAGAGACCCAGGAGACAAACACCCAGAGAGAGGGATAAAGATCCGATATGAGGGCAGAGGTCAGAAAGAGAGGAAGAGAGAGATCCAAAGAGTGTGTGTATGAGAGTGGGGGAAAGAGGGTAACAGAGACCCAGAGACAGAGTAACAAAGATGCAAAAGGGTGGACAGAGATACAGAAGTAAACACCAAGAAAGGGCAGAGACATAGAAAGCCCCATCATATGTAGGTGGAGATAGGAGACAAAAACCCAGAGAGAGACAGTCAGAGAGACATGGAGATAGAAGCTAGAAGCAGAAATGTGCTAACATTTGTTGAAAACCTGTTTGGGGACAGGCACTTTCTCCTGCATTAACTCCACGACCACAGAAGAGGAGACTGAGGCTCACAGAGTTTTGGTGACTCATCTAAGACCCTCAGGAAAAAAAGCTGCAGGAGTTAGGTTTACCTGACCCACCTAGTTCTGGAAAGACAGGCCCTGGCCTTTCAGCTTTCCCTGCAGTGAGCTGGGGAGTGGGGGCAGCAGAGAAGGATGGAATAGAGACCTGAGGTAGCAGCAGGGCAGTAATTGTTGTTCAAACAAAATCTGTGCATTATATCAACCTTTCCTGCAAATGGAAGTAATGTGACTTGAGGAATGGGGGCCTTTCTCTAATGCGCACAGAGACAGAAATGGGCTGCACGGTTCTCAGTCTGGAGAAAGCGGGAGTCAGGGGCTCTCACCCCCTTGCAGATGGCCACGGCTTCCCGAGAAAGCGACTTGGGGTAGGTGACAGTTTGCTCCATGATGGCCTGAAACAGCTCCTCCTCATCCTCCCCATCAAAGGGAGGCTATGGAAAAAGAGGGGATAAAGATTCAGAGACTTGCTAAGTTTCCACACCCTCAATGCCCACCATGAATACAACTGACCAATGACAAGCTCCTCTTAACCCCACCAAAGCTTCCTAGGGAGAGATCTGGCCAACCTACCGAAGCTTTATCTTTCTTTCTCTCAGACTGTTCACTTTCCTGTCTCAGATACTTCTGCTCTGTATATCTCTTTGCTGTTCTGCCTCTCTTTATCTGCTATGTAAATCAGCCCGGTGTTAATTAGGCAATATGTCATTTAAATAGAAGAGAGAAAAACAACTGCAGGAAAGACCAAAAAAGCATTCTCCTGGTTGGATAAGTGGTTCTCAGTCTTCTGAGGTTAGAAAAAGCAATGCTGAGGCAAGGATTCTTAATGTGGAATCTGGGAAGTCTGTGCATATAATTGAAGGGTCCGTGAATTTGGATGGGAGAAAAATTGCATCTTTATTTTTTAAAAACTTAACTGAAATTTAGTATTTCCTTTAATTATAAATGTAGGCAACAAACCACAGCAGCAATACTTGTGACTTCATCACCAATAGAAACCACAGATTTTTTTTATCACAAGAGCTGCAGATATCTCAAATTATCAGTCATTCCTACTTCAAAATTACTGTTAGATGCCCTATTTACTTCCTACTACCATTAGAGTTTACTATTTAATGAATTAATAAAAATTGCACATATGTTCATATTCCAATTTTTAATATTTAGACAACTGTATATATTTTAATTAATTTAGTTGGTTAAGGGAGCTCAATTACACTTTTTAAGTTTTGATAACTACATTTCAATATGATTGATTTCTCTTATAATCCTAATAATTTATTTTGTGCATTTAAAAATACTGTTCTGACAAAAGGTCCATAGGCTTCACCAAACTGCTACTTTAGCATGTAGGGAGAAGAGATTCATGGTATGTTTACATGCGTATAAAGCTAAGAACCCCTGGTGTATAAAAGGATAATACTTCAGGACCACGGACAGCGCTATCCGAGCACAACCTTTCCCTTGGCTCAGTATAATGAGCCAGTCAATAGATCTCCCTTCTAACTTGCTCCTCCTCTGATAAAGGTCGTGTAACAGGTGATGCCCCACTCCATGTTGCCTTTAGCCAAGCCAGTTTCTTCCCATCTTCCCTTACCTGTCCCGCCAACATCTCATATAGAAGAACCCCAAAGGACCACCAATCGACAGACTTCCCATAGGGCTGGTATGCAATGATCTGGGGTGGGGGGGTAGGGGGGAAGGAGAGAATGGAAAGGAAGAAATAGTGGTTTGTTCTTTAAAAAGCCCAGGACCCGTCTGGCCTCGCCTCCTGGGAGCCCTACTCACTTTAAGTGCTTTCAGCACAAGCTCTTCCCACTCTGAATAATTTGGCCAGAGTTCCACCCTTTTGAAAATTCAGGAAACAAAGCTTACCTACTTAGAACACTCCTTCGGTCTCAAATATAAAGACTACCTAAGGGCCAAGTCACAAGTTCCGCCCACCTAGAATATGTGGGTAACTGGATCCTCTGCTTTGAATATCAAGTGAAGAAGGCTAAATTTCAGAGACCAGAGATTCTTAAATCTGGATGCATATAAGATTAATTGAAGAGGTTGTTTTAAAAATAGGTGTTCCCAGCCCCCCAAAAATTCCAGCTCCAATAGGTCAGAGTCAGAGGCAGGAATGTGTGTGCGTTTTTCAAATTTTCCACAGGTGATTCTGATTACCAGCCAGGTTTTGTGATCAGTGACATTACTTGGGCACTAGCACCGATAACTTGAAAAGTTAGAGCAGCAGCACCACCAACACAACCTCTTCCCCCACTTTAGAAAAGTCAGGACACATGATCTATCCATGTATATGTACATTCAGAACATCAGCTCCACCCCCTTTAAAAAGTCAGAGCAATACTCTGCCCACTTAAAGTACTCAGAGGACAGCATCTGCTCTGCCAGGGTTCTTAGAGATCTGATCCTGCCCTCTTGGAATGTTCAGTGCAGAAGTCCAGCCCATTTAGATCAAAGAACCATGTACAACACTTATCAAATGAACTTTCATCAAATTAAATACTCCAGGGAAAGCCCTGCCCAGTGAGAATATTCAGGAGACAGCCTTCGCAGGCTTAGTGTTCTCAGGGGACAGGCCACACCCACTCAGAGTACACTAGAAATAGTCTCCACCCTCTTAGAATGGTCCGGGAACAGGCCCTACTCATGTAGAATTCCTATAAGCCACTCTTTAAATATTCATCCACCGGTCCCGCCCACTTTACATATTTAGAGTCCCAGCTCCACCTGCTTAGGATGCTCAGCATACAAGCTTACCTGCACTGGACGTTGAAAGGAAATTTCACCCGGTAAAAATGCCCAGAACTCATAACAAGGCCCCAGGGTCAGGCCTCACCCTTTATAAATTCTAGATGATTAGATACACCCACTAAGAGATCTTGGAGTATGCCCAGAGCAGTGGAGTTAGGGTTACCTCGGGGGCTATGTAGTCCGGGGTCCCGCAGAAGGTGCGGGTCGTCGTCCCAGGGAAGATGTTCTCCTTACACATGCCAAAGTCAGTGATCTTGATGTGTCCTTCGGCATCCAACATCACATTGTCCAGTTTCAGGTCCCTGAAGGATGGAGGCGCAGGGTAGGAATTGCAGGAAGGGTTGAGTTCAGCAGGCTGGAGCCATGTGTTCGAATCCTTTCCCCTCTAGGGACCTAATTTCCCTCCAGGGAAAGTCCTGTAGATGCTCACCTGTAGATAATGCCTTGATTATGAAGGAAAAAGAGGCCAATGGCGATTTCTGCCGCGTAGAACCTGGAAGAGCGGGTGGGAAGTCAGAAGGTCAAGAGCGGACCGTACCCCCTTCCACCTTCCCCTCCCTTCTGTCTTGGCTGAGACTCACGCAGCATGGGGCTCCTTAAACTTGCCCAACTGCTGAATGTGGTACATCAAGTCGCCCCCGGTGACGTACTCCATCACGAAATACAGGCGATCCTGGGGAGAAGCGGGCGGGGCTGAGAGATGGGGACACACCCCCTTGGGGTAGGAAAAATCCTTTCCCGCCCACTCAGAACAAACGTGGAAGACTCGGGATCCACGCAACCGGAAATCCCGAGCGACTGTCCACACCTGTTGGGAGGGTCCTACGGTTCTAACCCAGCAGCCTCCGAATCTCCCCTGGCCCACTTCCCAGTCGCTCCCAACTACCAGGTGTTCTGACCCTTGCCCTCTCAGAATCGAAGACTGAGGCCCATGCCATTCGCCTGAAACCCGAAACCCAAACCTCCTTCCATACCAGCCACAAACATATGCAATTCTGGCCACCTGTTAGGAACAAAAGTTGTTCAGGCTTCACCTGCAATTAAGTTTTTAAAAAATCCAAGAAGCTGGCCACGCCCATTCAGAGCCCCTGGAATCACACTCCGTGAAAATCCCAAAGGTTCTGACTCGTTGCCCCTTGCTGCAACCTTAGGGAAACGCCCATTTCTGACACTGTCCTTCAGCTAGAATCCAAAAGTGATGACCTCGTCACTCGCGGCCCAATTCT
Source organism: Cynocephalus volans (assembly GCF_027409185.1). NCBI lineage: Eukaryota > Metazoa > Chordata > Mammalia > Dermoptera > Cynocephalidae > Cynocephalus > Cynocephalus volans. Next base: position 7,026,466 of record NC_084462.1, on the reverse strand, counting down.
GGGCACGCCCATTCAGAAGGCATTCTCCTCCATACACTCCTTTGCTGAAAAACCCAGAGCACTGGCTAACTCACTCAAGATCAAGCTCGCCTGGGACACAGGCTTTCTGGCCACGCCCACTCAGGATGGCCACGCCCCCAGAGCACCTGCACTCTGGCCACGCCCACAGAGGAGGGTCCCTCCTTCCGGCCACGCTCACTCGGAGCGCGTAGGGGTTCCTCTGCCTTGCCCTAAACTCAGAATCCCAAAGCAGAAGCCCGATCCATCCAGAGGGGTAGGAGTCAGGGCTTCCGGGCCGGCCTCAGCCCCGTTCTTCCTCACCGGGGTCTGAAAGGTGGAGTGAAGCTGGGTGAGAAAGTGGGGCCGGCCGCCAGGACCTCGGCCCCCCAGTGCCAGCACGCGTTTCTCCACCAGGGTGCAGTCTACGTCGTCATCCTGAACTATCACGTCCTTTTTCAGGATTTTGATGGCATAGAGCTCATCGGAGCCTCTGCGCTCGGCCAGCATCACCTATGGACAGAAGTCCAAAAAGACGAGTCCGTTTGGGAACCTGGTGGTGCAGCACCCTGCCCCCCGCCCCTTTCTTTCAAGGACACAGAGAAACAGAATACCAGGTCCTTCCTCCCTTTCTCAAGGGACTGGGTGCCCTGACTACTGCCAACCCCTCAGGGAAATTACAGCATCTTCATATCTCTTCTCTCCAGGAACCCAAGTGGCCCAAACTACCCATTTGTGGGGACTCTCTCCGCACCCCCACTTCCTTCCTAAGGACCAGAAATCTGACCTCCCGCAGACATTCTCCCTTTCCCCCAGAACCCCAGGAATCCAACCTTCCCAAAACTGCCTTTTCCTAGAACCATGAGGAAGCTGAAGTCGGAGATGTGCAGGCGTCCTGGGCTCGCTCCGAAGAAGCAGCGCTTGGGGTCGGTGGGACTAGGGGATGGGGAGGGGATGGGGGAAGAAGAGGGACCCATCCGCACCCGCTGTGGCAAAGGGGAGAGACAAATCCAGAAGTAATCAGACTCCAGACAGGGTTAAGGATATGCTCCCCAAGAGAGACAGCATCCAAAAATGAAAAGGATAGGGAGAGATAAAGATTGCTACCCCTCCCACACTGTCCTTGGCTTCAGAACTTTCTCTGACTCCTCATAGCCTGGAGAGTTTATTCATTACTTAACTAACGCTTAAATAGCTTACTACATGCCATCTCTGGACAACCCTGCTATCATCCCCTTTTACAAAAGAGGAAACTGGCACAGAGACGTTAAGCAATTTACCCAAAGTCACACAGGGAGTAGAAAGTAGAGCTAGAAATGAAACCCAAGTAGTTCAGGCTCTAGAGTCTTGCTGCTTCTAGCCTCTAAGTCAGAATCTCCTACAGGGTTTGGTAAAACAGATTGATGGGTCTCACTCCCAGATGTTTTGATTCCATAAACCTAAGGTGGAGTCTGAGAATTCGCATTTCTCTCTCTCTCTCTCTCTCTTTTTTAGAATTTACATTTCTAACATGTTCTCTGGTGATGCTACTGCTGCTGGTGGTCTGGGAACCACACTTGGCTTTAAGCTATGTCTTCTCCATCTTTTCCTGCCTCAGCCCCAAGGAGGGGGACTTGTGGCTGAATTGCTATAATAGCTTCCACACTTGTCTCTCTGCATTAACTGTAGCCCTTTGTGATGCATTTTCTACTCAGCAGGCAAGGGACCTATTTAAAAATAATAAACCAGGTCATGTCTCTCCTAGCTTGTAAATCCTCTAACAGCTGTGTTAAGATATTATTCCATGTAGCTTGTAAGACCGGGCTCTAACTGACGCTGCAGGTCCCTTTCCTCCTTCTCCCTCCATGGTGCAGCCACCCTAGCCTCATAATACTGTCCTCCCACACACCTCAGTTCTTTTGGACGCACCGTTCCTTCTTCTTGAAAAGCTCTGCCCTCCCTTTTCCTCCTATTCACCTCCCAAACATTCTTTAGACCCTAATTAAGAAGAAGCATCACTTCTTCACAGAGACTTCTGACTTTTTAGAATGGCTCAGTTGCCTCTCTCACCACCTTTCCCACCATAGACAGCTCCTTTGCAGCACTTTTCTTAGTAACTTATTTACATCTATCTGTGCAACTATCTGCTTACCACCAGTGAGCTCCTTGAAACATGGGTCTATTTTGTTCTCCAAGACACAGTAACAGTGTCTGGAGCATAGTTAGAGCTCAACAAATATTTATTGACTGATGCAACTGTGAGCAGAAGAGCATTCTGAACACCTGGATTCATATCCCAGCTCTGCCATTTGTTGGGATATTTCTATATCCTCTTCTACAAAGCAGGGATAATAGGAATAACTCCCACATAAGAGTGTTTCTTTTTGATATGCAAAGATACTTCAAAAAGTCTGTGGAAAAATAGAATTAAAAGACAATATGAATCTTTCCATGAACGTTTTGAAGTACCCCATATCGTTATCCCCAGTACCTAGCTCAGCGTTTGGCACATAGTGGGTGTCACTGGTAATATTAATTGGTGCCACTGAGTTGTGGGACACATGTCAGAACAGCAATAGGGACATATGCCATCCCCAGCTTCCTGCATCTAAGCCTTTCCCCACCATCTGCCGTGTCTCCATAGACTAAATCTTTCTCAGTTAAATGCACAGGAAGATCATCCCTGCTGAAGCTGCTGAGAGATTCTGGGCAAAAGACTCTAACACTCTTGGCCTAAATGTTCTCCCACTGTTATCCCTGTCTCTGTTCTCAAGTTTAACTATGCAAAAAAGCCACCTGATGAATTTGTTTAACATGCAGACATTCCACCCATCAAAGAGATTCTCACTTAGTAGGTCTGCAGAAAGGCCCAGAAATATGCTTTGGAAAGCAAGCACCCATAAATTCTGATGCAGGTGGACCACAAACAAAATTTGAAAACCCTAGTGAAAGTTTCTGAGTTAATAAAAGACTACAGCATATTGTTGTTGTTATTTAATCTTGGAGATTCTTACTGCTAGTACCCGTCTTTCCGGCCTCAATTTAGATGCTCCTCTTCTGGGATGTCCCCAAGCTGGGTGTTGATGCTTCCTTTGTGCTCCTACAATGCCCTGTAGAACCTCCATTGTAGCACATCACCCTCTGTCATGATGATTTGTGTTTTAGGGTTCTGAGATTTTCTTCTCCACCAGATTGTGAGCATCTTCAAGCCAGAGTGTTTTTCTTCTGTTTCTCCACATCACCCAGAACATAGCTTGGTGCACAAAAGGTCTCATCGAGGGTGTTGAATGTATAAAGGTCTCAGGAGACGGGTGCTGCATGCACTCCTTATTGCCTCGACCTTCAGCATATACCAGTCTGCTGCCTGGGTCTTCACCATAGCCGCCTTCTTGCTTCCACCTTTGCCTTCTACTGTCAATTCCCCACACATAACTAGTAATCGTAATCTTGTTAAAATCTAAGCCATCTAGGCTGGCTGGTTAGCTCAATTGGTTAGAGTACAGACTTATAACACCAAGGTCACAGGTTTTGATCCCCATACCAGCTAGCTGCCCCCCCCCACCCTCCACATTAAAAAAAAAAGCAAATAATCTAAGGCCACCCTTCTGCTCAGAACCCTCCTTTTCCTTCTCATCTCACTCGGTTTAAAAGTCAAAATTCTCCCAATGAATAAAAAGGTACCCCCTTCCTTCTCTGACTTCCATCTTCTACTTCTCCCCACCCCCTTTCTTTGCTCCTACTTCACTGTCCTCCTTGCTGTTCCTCGAAACTCCTGGCCTGCTCTCACCTCAGGGCCTTTGCACATACCCTTCCCTTTCCATGGAAAGCCGTTCTCCCAGATATCCTCATGACTCACTCTGGCCTCCTTTAAATCTTTGCCCAACAGTCACTGTCTTGGACAAGGCTTTGTGTTTACTGCAATTAGAATAGCAAAAACTTCCCCAACATCATTCCCTATCTTCCTTAATGTTTCTTTTTCTCCACATCACTTATCACCTTCTAACATATTATCACATACTTATTTATTTTATTTAATGTCTTCCTGTATGTAAAGGCCCCAGGAAGGGAGTACTTTTTTTTTTTTTTTCTATCTTGCTTCCTGCTGTGTATGTGTGTGTGTGTGTATGTATATATATATATATATATATATATATATATTCCTAGTGACTACAACCATGCCTTGCACACAAAGTTCTCAATAAAATATGTTTTGAAAGAGTAAATAAGAGAGAGAGAGAGAACATTCCTTCCTTCTGCCTGGAAATCTGGTCTTCCTCTCCTCTACCTGTAAAATTCTACACTTCCTTCAGGTGTCACCTCTCTAGGAAGCTTTCTCTGACTCTCTGAGTCTGCACAGATGCTTCTGGGGACTCCTGAGTGCCTGAGGCTATATCCATCGTCAAACCCATTCCTTCTTGTTGTGAATGTCTCTATGTGGAACATTTTCCTCCATTAGAAGAGAAACTCCCTGGGGCCGGCCTGTGGCTTACTCGGGAGAGTGCAGTGCTGATAACACCAAGGCCATGGGTTCGGGTCCCATATAGGGATGGCCAGTTTGCTCACTAGGTGAGCGTGGTGCTGACAACACCAAGTCAAGGGTTAAGATCCCCCCTTACTGGTCATCTTTTATTAAAAAAAAATAAAAGGAACAGAAACTCCCCCAGGGAATGGCCTGGTTCTACTCCGCAAAGGATCTAGCTTATGTGACATCTCAGGAAACAGGTGTTCAACAAAAGAGTGAATGAATGGAAAGAGGAAGGTGACAGTGATTGATAGAAAAACTCAAGGATCAATTCAGGTGTCACCTCCTCCGGGAAGTCCTCCCTGACTACCCTCCCCCCAGGCTGGGTTAGTGTCTTCTCTAGGCTTCTTCAGTGCCCTGAGCTACCTCTAATTTTGCACATCTTTTTTTATTTTAAGTATCTGTGACTGTGTCTCTACCTTGAGGAGTCTCTTCAGGGTCAGATTCACCTCTGGATCACTAGGGTTATTCAGCATGCACAGGATGAACTTGGCACAAAGTATGTCATCAACTCATATGTGTGAAATTGAAGACAGAAATCAGAGGGAGGAACAAGTGGACAGAGAGACAGACAGATAGAAACTGACTCCATTCAATGCCTCAGTTCTACTCACCTCATACAATTCCAGGGGGTAGTTACAGGCCTGGGGGAGAAGAAAACCAGAGTCAGGGATTTAAGAGAGGTAGAAGATTGCCCTAGAGCAGGGGCTGGGGCCACTAATGCCCCTAAGACATGGTGATAGATAGAAACTATAATTCCCATTAGACACTGGGGCAACAGACCTCTAGAAGAACAGGAGAAGAAGCCCCAGGGTCTTTTGGGAATTGTAGTCCCTGAACCAGTAGACAACCAGGGGGTGGAGGGAAAGGCCAGCTCTGAACTGTGGGAATCTGAACTGGACTCTCCTGGGGACGCTGGGGGTCCAGGTACCTCAAACTTCTGGAGGAGGCTGCAGTTGTCAGCATCGGCCACCGGCACATTGTAATATTCACCCTCCTCCTGGTTCAGTAACTTGTACCTGACACACAGACAGAGACCAGAGGGCGGCGGGGGGGGGGGGGGGGGGGGGGGGGAGGGAGACGGGCACCCATGGGAGAGGCAGAGACATCCGAAGGGAGGAAAGAGACACAGAGAGACAAACACAGAGATGGAGAGAGAGAAGGAGTGAGATAAGGAGAGAGGGAGAGAGAGGGAGCAGAAGGGGATGAAGAGAGAGGAAGAGGTAGAGGGGGAGGGAGGAAGGGAGGAAAGGAGGGAGAGAGCGAGAGGAGGAGGAGGAGGAGATGAAGAAGGAAGGAGGAGGAGAAAGAGCAAGAAGAGGGAGGTGGGGGCAGGGGGAGAGAGAGGGGGAGGTGTGCTGAGAGGTAGAGGGAAAAATAGTGGCCTAGAGAATAGAGACCACACACAGACAGAGGTGGTGATACCAAGGTCCCTCCCCAGGCCCCGGCCCCCCTCACCAGCCATCCACAGGTGCCTTGAGCAGTTCCGAGACACCAAAGGACATGGCACCCATGAAGTCATTGCGGGAAGTCCGGTCCCAGTCCCACACTTCCACGCTGAGCCGGCGCTCCACATCCCCTGGCTTCAGGTTGCTGCGGAAAGGTATGGTGGACTGAGGGGCCGAGCCCATGGCTCCCTCCACGTCCCGTCCTTGGTGCTGGAGATGTGGCAGACCCATTGCGCTGGGGTCCCTTTTCTGCTTTGGAAAGTGTCTTCCCATCTCTGACCTTCCGGAAGGGGGTCTCTCCCACTGTGGCTTTGGGGCCGTAAGCAAACCTGGTCAGCTCTCGGTCCCTCCCCCGCCCCCCGCATTCTTGCCCCTTCCCATCTCGGTCTCCTGGCCCTTCTCTCTACATCTCTCTCCTGCTCTGAGTCTCTGTGCCCCTCTTCTCTCTTCGGGTCTCTGTCTTTCTATATTTCTGCAGTTGGCTTCTCTTTCTCTCCCTGCCATCCCCCACCGCATCTGCCATCCCTCCCTTTCACTCTGTGTTTCTCTTTGGGTTCGTGCCTCTTCTTTTCTCTCTCTTTGGGTCTCGGCCCTGCTCTCTGGTCTTTCTTCCTAGGTAATTGTCTCTGTCTATGTGTCCATCTGTCTCTGTTTCTGCACCTCCCTTCCCAATCCTTTTCTCCTTTTCCTCCTCTGGGCTCTTTTTCTGGATCTCTTTTTCTTTCTAGTTCTGTCTCTTTCTCTGCCTCTCCCCCCACCTGTCCCCACCTCTACTTCTCTGCGTATCTGTGCGTCTGTCTCTACCTCTCTGGGTATCTGTGTGCCTGTCTCTAAATCTCTGTCTCTGTTTCTTGATAGCTCTCTCTCTCTCTCTCTCTCCCACCCTCTCTCCCCCCAACTCTCCCCCTCCTTCTCTCTCTCTCTCCCCTCCCCTCTCATCTGTCTCACTTTAAGGTGGCGGGCTTCAGTGGAGATTAAATACACAGATGTCAGTCTGTCTCTCAGCTTCTATTTCTTCATCCCTCTCCCTCAATCATTCCTTTCTCCCTCCACCTTCTTCTGCCTCTTTGGGGGTTCTCTCTATTTTAACACCTCCCAACAGCTGCTCTCTGGGGCCTTGTGGGCCACTAGGGCCCTCAGATCATTCTCTGTCAGTCATCACAGCGTCCGCTACACCCGAGGCTCACAACACAAAGGTCTCGTTCCACACAGGGTTTAGCGTGGCTTTCACTGTCCGGGTCTTCTGTTTTGTCAAATTCCGAGGGTCTGGGATGAGCTTCAGTTTCACATAAGGATCGGACAGACCATTGGGGTCCATAGGGATGAGGTTACGAGCCTCACCAACTGAAGAGAGAGGTGAGGAAAGGTAGATCGGATTAGAGATCCAGGAAGAGGCTCCCAGCCCTCGTCCAGTCAGCAGTCAAGATTTCCAAACACAATTAGTGTCCTTTCTCATGACCTCTTACCTCTCCAATACCCAGAGGACCGGGCATGAAGCCCTTTCTCCAACCAGTGACCCAGAAATCAGACCCAGAGCCCTTTCCTGCATTAGAAAGCAGGAATCTGGAGCCTGGCCCGTACCACCAGTAGTAAACCCGAGCCTTCCTCGGAATTAGGACCTCCCTCATCCCGCCCTCTCCAGGATCCTCACCCTTAGAATGGCCATAAAGAGGCTCTGAAAGTGGCAAGAGGCAAGGCTAGAGGCGGGGCTTCGAGCAAGAAAGGGCGTGGTCGGGGTGGTGCTCAGCCTTTGAAGGTGGGGTCAGGTGTGTGGGTGTGGCCTTAGAGGGGGCATGACCTTCCCAGTGTTGGGGTGCGGGAAAATTGGTTAGCCCAGGTGTCACACTTTGGGAGAAGAGGCGGCGCCTCACCCGTGATGTGGATCTCATCCACAGTCGGAGCCCGGATTTCCAGCTGCAGGCGCCCGCGGCGCTCCGTGTGGTCTACACCGCACAGGGAGGGCACGCTGCGCACACAGCGCCGGTGCACGTTCATCTCGCAGCCTGGGGGCGCAAAACTGGGGGTAGTACCTCAAGCCCCGCCCCCTACCCCAGACTTCCTCCCCCAGCATTTCCTGGAACCCAAACACTGTGCTTTTGAAGGAGCCCTCGAAGCGCCAAGGTCTGGCATGAACAGCCAGCGTTGCACTCACAGGAGCATTTCATGCCCTGGTGCACCAGCCCGTAAAGGAGAGAACCACAGTGATCGCAGAAGGTGGGGCTGCTGTAGCTGTGCAGGCGGAACTTGTGCTTGTTCCGGGGATCCTGGGGGCAGAGAAGAGTCGCTTAGGGGGCATCGGCAAGAGGGTCCTAAAACCCTGTGAGAGAAGCTCTCTCTCCTTGTGCCTTGCTGGCTCAGTCTTCCTGCTGCTCCCTCTCACTCATTCACTCTACAAATATTTATTGAGCACCTACTGTGTGCCAGGCACTCTTCTTGGTGCAGGGGCCCAGCACTGAACAAATCAAATAAAAAAACTCCTTGCCACATGGAGTTTACTTGCTAGTGTAAGGAGACAGACTATATACACAGTAAATAAATAAAATATATAAGAAGATGGATAGTAATAGGTGCTTTGGAGAAAAATGAAGCAGGGATGGGGACCACCGGAAACTGAGGGACTGAAATTTGAAATAGAGTGGGTCAGGGAAGGACTCACTGACAAAGTGGCATTTGGGTAGAACATGAAGGAGGTGGGGGCTTCCAACATCCCATAGTTCCTACCCCCCAACACACAAACACACCACCCACAAGTTGTTCTCTGAGGACTAGTGGGCCACCCTGAATTCCAGATCACTCACTGGCAGCCTCTGTCAGTGTCAGCCCATTGCATTGGTCTGCCTTCTCTAAGTACCATGTGGAATGGGGAATATGACCTCTCAGTTACAATAGGAACCTAGGAGACCTAAATGACAGAATTGGTGTAAAACACACAGCAGGGCCTAGTGTGTCAGATGTGCTCAATACTGTTAATGCTTACTGTTGTTATTATTGCTATGGTTGTTATTACTGATTTTTTTGCAATCCCCATGTGGCCCTGAATTTAATTAAGAGCCAGGCCACTTCTCAGCACTGTGATTTTGGGCAAGTTTGTTCCCAATTTTGAGCCTTAGTGTCCTCCTCTGTCAAGTGGAAATAAACAATCTCTATCTTGAAGCAATGCTAAATTTCCAGAGTCCAATTAAGGACGAATTTAGGACACCAGCAAAGCATCTCCTCTCCCTACCCCTGGGGGCAATGTCTGGTTGTTAAATAACTTGATATTTGTCTTTTTCTAAGAATGTATTGAAAGAGTTATCATAGGATGAACATTTAGGACATTCTTGGACTTTCATTTATTTTAGTGGAGTTTCTATTCTGAATATACATTTGGGTGGGGGGAGGGTATTGGTGGTTGCTATGATCTCTTTCAATGCTCTGGGCCTCTTAAGATTTTCAGCTGACCCTAGCTCAAAGGGTTCTTGTGGCACTAAATAAGATACTGTATGTGAAAGCCCTCAGCAGCGTGCCTAAGACATAAGTGAGCCAGAGACAGAAGCTGTTATTATTCTCAAAGTGAAAGTCATCATTAAATAGAAGATAGCACTGGTGCTCTGGTTAGATAGGTCAGGGTCCAATTTTTTGTTTAAGATTTCAATTGGCTTTACTGCAATTCTAGAATCAGGCATCATGTTATTCCATAAAATAGAATAAGTGCACCCAAGGTCCATATCTTGATTCTGTTCACTACTCAGCTGTGTGGCCTCCCCATGCCCACCCCTTGTCAGAGCCTCAAGTTTCCCATCTGTAAAATGGGGGCCATGAGGCCTCCCTGAAAAGGTCTCATGAGGACTACACAAAATCATGCTTGCCAAGTCCTTAGCACTTCTTAAGCCCTTGATCCATCCATGTTACTTACAAGGTCAAAAGCATTAAGAAGAAGAAAAAAGTGAGTGATGCAGAGGAAAGACCTCATCCTTACTATTCACCTGTTTCTTCATTGATAATAATAATATCAACAATAACGATAATAAATAATATTTTGGCTCTTGCTATGTGTCAGATACCACTCAAAGTACTTGACTCATTGGCTCCTCAAAACAATCCCAGAGAAGGGCATGATGATCACCCCCGTTTTACAGATCATGAACTCAAGAAGTGCAAATAAGTAAATTAACTTGGGGAGGGGCTGGCTGGTTAGCTCAGTTGGTTAGAACACAGTGTTATAACGCCAGGGCCAAGGGTTTGGATCCCTGAACCGACCAATTCCCCTTCCCCCCAACAAAACCCCAAAACTTGGGGAAGGTCACCGAACCAATTAGTGGTGGAGGTGGGGTTCAAGCCCAGGTGTTCTGGCTCAGAAGCCTCTTATAAGCTGTCTGAGGATTTAGTCCTATTCTGTATACAAGAGAGTTGATGAATGCATGCAGTGAGTACTTGGTAAATCAGAGGTAGTGTTGGTGCTGGAGGTTGGTAAGAGAGGCAGGCAATCAATTATGTATATAGGTGCTGGCAAACAGTGGTGCTCAATATATGTTCTATGAAGTCACATCCTATATGTACACATCAGTTGTCTTGACCTGACAAGCTGGCAAAATGTTTCATGGACTTTTGTATCTCTCTCTCTCTCTCTCTCTCTGTCTCTTTCACTCTGTCTCTTTCTCATCCGTGCATCATAAAACTGCCTCCAACTTTGGGTCAAACACTGGGCGAAACTCTTAATCCACCTGACTTCACTGAACTGTCAAATCAAGCCTGGGGATGTCTAGATGTGTGCTGTCCCATTCAGTAGCCACTAATCACAGGTGGCTGTTTAAATTTAAATCAATTTGAATGAAATGGAACTTAGATTTCTAATCCTCAGTGGCAGTAGCCCTGTTTCAAGTGCTCACTAGCTACTTGTGGCTGCTGGCTACCTACTGAACAGTGCATGTACAGAAAATTTCCATCATTGCAGACAGTTCCATGGGTCAATGCTAGATCATCAGCTCCATTTTATAGAGGAGGAAACTGAGGCTCAGAGAGAAAGTAAAGGAGGGGACCGGATGGGAGCCCGGGGTTGACTGTTTTTGTAAGCTCCTGATGTGAAGAGAGAGACAGGGTTGGGGGACATTGTGTGTATCTGAATGTGTCCACCTGCGTGATTACATAGGGGAGCCATATATGCACACGTGTGGGTACATGTGTACTGCAGGATCTCTCTGGGCCTCCCTCTCTCATTATCTCCTAAGCTGTTCTCTATATCCACCATTTTCTATTTTAGCCTCTCTCTCCCGGTATATGTCTCTCTCAGTTTGTCTGTCTGTCTCAGTGCCTCCAAATTCCTCTCTCCCCCCTGTGTTGCTTTCTCTGGTCCATTTCGTTCCCTGATTCTACTTCAATCTCTCCTTCTGGGTCTCTCTCTTTTTCTGTATCTCTGTTCTTCTTTCTGAAATTCTCTCTCTATTTTATCTCAGGATCTCAGTACGTGCATTGATATTTTCCTCTCTCTGTCCCTCAGCTCTCAATTTTTAAAACCTCTTCACCACTGGATAGATCACAGCTCACCCCCTCCAGTGCCCATCTTTGGTCCTCTCACCTTTGTCTCCTCTTTGTCCCCCACCTGTGTCCCCAGCCTGTCTCTGTGCCCCTCACATTCCCCCTTTCCAGGCCAAGGGCAAGGAATCTGGGCCAGACTAGCTCCCCCTATCTCTCCAGCCCCCCTCCCCTCCCAGCCTTAAAAATAGCAGGAGAAATTGGGACGGACGCCGAGGGGGTGAGGGCGGGGATGCGGCCTGAGGAAGAAGAACCAGGTGTCCGGGCACTCACATCTGTCTGGGGGCCCTTCCCAGCGCCTGGACACTCGAAGGTCACAAATTCGTGGCATCGCCGATGAACCACAAAGCTGCAGACTGAAGATGAAAATCATAGAGACACAGAGACAGAGAGAGACATGGATCAATCCAGAGAGAGACCCCAACAGACATAAAATTAGAAAGAGAGAGACTCCAACAGAGAGAAAATGAGAGAGGGATCCCAACACAGAGAGAGAGTCCAGACAGAGAGAGAATCAGAGAGACCCCAAAGTGGAGAGAGAGAGAGAGGAAGAGAGAAGAAAGAAACCCAAGAGATGGACTCAAAGACAAAAACAGAGAATCACAGGGAAAGATACAGAGCACAGAGTCTCTCTGATAAACATACACAGCCCAAGGGAGACAGAGAGAGAGATCGAGAGAAAGAAAATAGGATCCAATGGACAGACACAGGCCCTCAGACAGAGATAAGAAAGCGAGAAGGAGAGAGGAAGACAGATTAAAGAGAGAAAACACAGAAATATCCTCAGACGCAGCAGACAGAGAGCAGCAACTTGGGCAGAAGTGAGTCTGGGGGTGCTGCTGCCGGCCCGCCCCCTATCCTGACTCACTCTATTCTCAGCAGTAGCAGCTGGCGCTTTAGGACTCGCCCCCCTCTCCCATCCCCCAGAACTGCCACCCCACCAGGCCCCCACCAGCCCATCCCATCAGTGACCCCACCCAGCCTGCCCCTGCCTAGGACGGTGGGTGTTGTCATGGCGATGAAAGCCTGGGGAGGGGGGGAGACTCTGACTTTGCATCTCCAGCCCCTTCCTCCTCGCCCCCACTTCAGCTCCCCTTTTCCAAATCTCCCTGTTCCCATGGCAACAGATTCTCCAAATATCTGTCCCCACCTGGAGCTGGCCGAGGGTGGGGCCCCCAGCACCACCTCCGCTGTGGCCCCACCATCAGAGCTCCCTCCCCACCACAGGCTGTGTCTCTGCCACACCCCCCCGCCCCGGGCTCCCCCACGCCTCTCTGGGGACCAGAGAACACGTGTGTCAAGCAGCCTCAGCTGTGGGGCTCCAGCCTCCACCCTCCTGAGTGTCCCAGGAATCCAGGTCCCCAGTTCTTACCTTGACATTGCAGGCCCTGTTTTCCAATACCCCTGGAAGAGTCAAGGATCTGAAGTCAGCGCAGAAAGGGGTAACTGGAAACCTACCCCTCCATAACCTCCGTGGCCTTACGGGGTCTGTGACCTCTGACACTCCTTCTGCGGGGCCCAAGTGTCTGAGCCCAGGCCACCTCCTCTTTAGAGAACCCAGAAATCTGGCCCACAGCCTTTTTCCTTTCAGACCCAAGAGTCCAGCCCCCAGTTCCTCCTTCCTTCCCACCCAGGAATTCAGTCTCCCAGTCCCTTCCCCCAAGGCCCCTTCTCCCTCAGACCCAGGACTCCCGGACCCCCAGGACCCCAGCCTTCACACACACGCGCACACACACACACACACACACACACACACACACACACACGAGTCAGAGCTACAGCCCCCTCACTCAGGGTTCTGGTGTGACAGGAGTCTGCACCCCCAGCCCCCTTCTTCCTCAGGCCCACAGCCCCTTTCCCTCACCAGATGAAGTCGGTACAGTGGCTGCAGAAGGTCGGCTGCTTGAAGAAGCGGGCGGTGAACTTGTGGCTCTTGACTTCATGAACCACCTTCTGCCTCAGAGCCCCTTTTCTGCAAAACAGGGGCCGGGGTCCCCCCTCTGAATCGCCTCCTCCGGGGCCCAGACCCGACATGGCCCCAGGAACGTAGCACGGTCCGGGATTCTGCCTTTCTGGGGAAACAGGTGGAAGGGAGAGGAGCCACAGGGAAATTCCGAGGTGGGAAAGAGAGGGGCGAGGCACCTCCAGGTGCGGAGCTCGCTGGGCAGGCGGCGGCACCCCCGGGCGAGCTCGATCCGCCGGGGGGAGGGGGGAAGAGCAGAAGGCAGGGGCACGGAGGAGCCAGAGGCACGGGCGGCGGCGGTGGGAGCTCCAGCTCCAGCACCTGCTGAAATGTGGGAGCCCGGGTGGGGGGAGGCGTTGCCAGGACGACCGAGGGGCGGGGTTTCCGCTTAAAGGCGCCCCCCTCCCTGACACGTGGGACAAATGCCCTCCCTCCTCCCCTCCCTCTCACGTGCACACACCCACTCGGGGGGTTGGCTGGAGGGAGGGGGCATCCTCGGAGGCTTGCTCAACCCTCGTCCCCCGCGTCAATCTGTCATCCTGCCCGGTCTTCTTCCCCCGCTAGGGTGCCTTGGTGGGTCCTATTAGCCCACTGCGTCTCCACTCGGATCTCTGCGACTTTGACCGTGCCACTCTGCTTCAATTAAAAAACTTTGTACTCAGGGCTGGGAATCCAATGGTGAACAAGGAGGCTTGGTGTTTCACTTTCTCTGATGCTTCTTGAGTCTTTATTTCTCTCTGGGCTTCTGAATTTTTACGGCTATGACTTCCTCTGGGAGTGTCTCTTTTTCTTGACCTCTGTTCTTCCTCTATTCCTGGAGTTCTCTCTCCGTGTCTCTGTTTCTGCGTCTCAGTGGATCTGCTCTTCTTTCCCTGTCTCTGGGAATTTCTGTTTCTACTTCTCTGTTTTCTCTCTGATTCTTGGTGCCACTGCCCCTCTCTGGGTCTTGGTCTTTCTCTCTCTCTGTGTTTCACTGTGAATTCGGCTCCTTCTGTCTCTCCTCATAAATTCTTCCACCTCCCACCTCTTTCTCTCAAGTCTCTCCCTTTCCTTGTCTCTATTTGTCTCTCTGGCTCTGTGAATCTCTATTTTCTCTCTTCTCTTCTCTTTCTCCCTCTCCCTCCCTCTTCCCCCTCTCTCCCTCTCCCTGTCTCTCTCCCTCTCCTTCCTCTCCCGTTTCTCTCTCTCTCTCTCTCAGTGCTTCCTCTTGTCTCTCCCTCTCTCCCCATGTCCCTGTTTTTGTAAATACCTTTTGTCTCTGTCTCTCTCCCATTCTCTGTCTCTGTGAATCTCTCTCTCTCACTTTCTCTCTGCTTCTATCTTCCTCCTGCATCTCTCTGTTCAATCTGTTTCTCTGTGCCTGTCCCTCTCTGCTTCTGTCAATCTCTCTCTGTCCTGGGGGGGAGGGGGTAGGACGGGGTCTCTCCCTCTCTCTGTCTCTTTATAACTCTGTCTCTCTCCCTGCTCTCTTCTATGTCTCTGCCTATCTCTGTCTCTGTCCCATTCTATTTGTCTCTCTGACTTTAGGAATCTTTATGTCTCTGGAAGTGTTTCCCTCCCTCTGTGTCTCTCCGATTCAATCTCTCTGTGTCTCTCTGGCTCTGTGAGTCTCTCCTGTCTCTGGGGGTCTCTCCCTCCCTCTTTGTCTCTCTGTGATTCAATCTCTGTCCCTCTCTCCTATTTGTCTCGCTGGCTCTGGAATTCTCTTCCTGTGCGTCTCTGTCTTGGGGTGGGGGGTGCCTCGACGAGTGCCGGCGCTGTCAGTCTCTCCTGTCTCCCTCCCTCTTCACCCTCTTCGTCGCTCTACCCGCTTCTCTGCCTCTCTCTGGTGGTGCTCTGTCCCTCCCCCCAGCTCCAGAGCGTTTCGCTGTCCCGGCTCCGGGGGAGACCGGCTCTGTTGCCAGGGGCAACCATTGCCCTCCCCGGAGCTGCGGGACTCAATGCATCCTGGGACATGTAGTCCGATCCTGCCGACCGGCCGTTTTCGAGCCGCGGCTTAGAACTTCCTCTCCCGGCGTGCCCCGCGGAATTGGGCGGGGCGCTGCGGCGGCGCCTGGGAACTCCGGACGCCCACCGTTCCTTCTCTGGGACTTTCTGCGGGTCTAGCTCGGGATTCCAGGATTTCTGAAGCCGAAGGGAAGGTTGGGGATCCAAGTTCTCTCCTAAGCACCCCGCCCCAAATGTGCGGTACACTGGCCTTCCAGCCGCCTCTAGGCGTCCGTCGTGTCCCAGGGCGGAGGATAGGGGGCGGGGTGGCCCCGAAAACTGACCTAGGAATCTCACCGCTTTCTAGTCCAGCTCTCCTTGGGTTCTTTCCCCAGTTCTCACCACAGATTTTATAGCTTTTCTTTTCGATGGCTTCCAGAGGGGGATTCAAGAATGGGGTGGGGAGGGAGAGAGGTGGGGGAGAAGGTCTTTGAGAAGACAGGGATTGCTGTAGTTCGGAGCTCTGAGGTGAACAAGGTAGAGATTAAAAGGAGGCTTTTCCTCACCACAAAAGAGTGCGTGCGTCCTAGCTGGCCCTTCCTTCTCCCCTTCCAGCGGGACCCTTCTCTCCCTTGCAATATCTCATCTCAGTTGCTTTTGCGGATGTAGGTGCAAAAAGGGGGTTGCATGGTCCTAGAATTTTTCCAGTTTTATATATTTGTGATTCTCCTCAGGTTGGGGAACGGACAAGATGACCTTCTGTGGGACAGATTCATCGCAGGAGTAATTCATTTGATCTTTATCAAGTCTTTTATTGACTGGGTGTAGTGAGGAAGCTTAGAGCTCAGCTAAGATGGTGCTGATAGTGAGAATGCAGACAGGATCAAATCCTGAAGGCCTTGAATGCTGGACTGAGGGGCTTTGATAGCTCCTATAGGCAACGTGGAGTGGGAATGAAGGGATTTCAGTAGGGGAAGGCAGGATCATATCTGGATGTTGGAAGAATCCCTTGGGGCCAGGGTGGGTGGTTGGAGGTAGGATGGTCAAGGAGGAGGCTGGGGCAATAGCTTAGGTGAAACAAAATGGAACCTGAAATGGGCCAGGAACTTGGAGAAGGGCAGATATAAATGGTATTTAGGAGGAAGAAAGAATAGACAGTGTTTGATGAACAACTGACTGAGGAGAGGGAAGAAGGCAAGAACAAGTGCTTGGGTTCTTAGCCCTGAAAGGTTATGCCTGAAATGGGAAACCTAGGAAGAAGAGTTGATTTTGGAGGAAAGGCTGCACCCAAATTGGGACATTGTATTTTTGAGGTGCCCAAGGGACTCCAAGGAGAGAGAAATCATGTTCATTTCTATACCACCCTGCTCTCCCGGTGTGAGGGAGTAATTCAGAAGACCCAGACTCTGCTAGCATTTTTTGATGAATCTAAGGTTGTCTTGGCTCCAACCCCCTCCTCCCACCAGACCCAGGAATGTGGGCCTTGCCCCTATCTTGGAACACTCCCCCCCCCATACCCCAATAAAAAGAAAGCACCAATCCTTCTTTTATCTTTCTATTGAGATTTAAAAAAAAAAAAAAAAAAAAAAAAACATTATGGATGTGGAAGTGGGGGAAGGGACAAGGCTTCTCTCTATGATTGACAGCAGGAGCTGATGAAAACCAAAAGCTCTGGGAAATTAAAAAAAAATAAAATATATATTTATACATTTATATATATCATGTTATGCATGTGAGTCCCAGAGAAGCAGGAAGCAGCAAGAAGCAACTAGCACACAAAAATACACGTGCGTGTGCACCACACACTCAAGCAATGCCATTCCTCTGGCTATGGCAGAAGCAATCCTCACCCCGACACCCACCTCCCCAACCCACTCACCTCCCCCCCCGAACAAAGGAAACTTTCTTCTTTAAGAACAGGGCCACCCAGTAATTTTTGCCCTCATGACCAGAAAAAGGAAAAGAAAAAGATCCAGATTGATAGTGCCTTTAAGGCCAACAGTGGCCATTTTCTTGTCCTCACCAAAGCAGGACATGATATTTTTAACACTGAGTCTGGAAGGCCACATCAGTGCCCCTCACAAGTACTTCATACGGTTGTCTTCAAGACTGTGGTTCTTTGCCCGGCTCCTTCTTTTGATACCACAGACAATAGTTGGGATGAAAGACATCCACTCCTTGCTTCTTTTAAAATGGCCTCTAGGCAGTGGGTTTTTAGTAAGCCTGGCAAAAATTCTGGAGCCAATCTTAGGCAAGGCTGAATGCCAGGCAGGACCTAAGGACCCAGGGTCTGTGCTTAAAGCCTCCCGCCCACTGGAAATTATTGACCTCCAGAGATTTTTAACCTAAAGGGGAGGTGCACTGTACACCCTCCTCCACTAGGAGAAAGGGGGCCCAATCCCTAGCCCCACCCCTTACCCCCCCAAACACACACATATGCACTAACTAAGGCACAGCTAGGGCGGGCGGGCATGCTTTGGCAATAAGGCCCTTGGCAGAGCCATGGAAAGGATAGCTGCAAAGAGGAGTGTGGGGTGTGTGGAGCTCAGCACCTTTGGAGGTGGGGCGGGAGGAGAAGGCGAAAGAAGTCTTAGGGCTCCTGAGGAAATAAGAATAGGTAGGTGGTCAAGAAACAGGCAGATGACAAAACCAACAGGAAAATCAACCACAAAGAGATGAGAAGCAGAAAAGGCAAAAAAGATGACAGCAAAAAAAAAGAGAAGCAGCTCAGAGGCAAACAGGATGTGGGCCACAGAACAAAACAGGAAGGAAAGGAAATGGAGAGCAAGAGGAAAGAGGAGAAAAGGAGTCAGAGAAACAGGAAAGAGCATGATAAATCAGAAAGGAAATGAAAAAGATGGGAGGGAGGGGAGACAGGAGGAGGAAATAGGAAAGGAAGAGAAAATGAGGACCCAGTAAAAAAAACTTGGGAGAGAAGAATGAAGCAGTTGGAAAGAGGGAAATGGGAGCCCCTTGGGGGAATCTTAGACCTTGACAAAAACCAGACGGGCAGAGTACACCAGGTCCGCTACGTAAGCCAGAAGGTTGATGGCCGTCAAGATAGCCACGGCCAGTCGGCGGTCCCAGGAACACACATAGTGGGTGTGTTTGCTGGCACAGTTCACATCTCTCGCCCGCTGGGGCTGGCCGCCATACCTCTCATCGAACTGGTAGAGGGGCCAGAGGATAAGAGCAGTGGCGTAGAGGAGGACGGACAGCAATGCCAGCCCTGACAGGAAACTGGGGAAAGGGATGGGCAGAACATTGGTGCAGTCCCCCAGGTTCAGCAGAATGGCCACTGCTGCCAGGATGAAGCAGATGGCATACACTGCCACGCACCACTCCAGGGCCGGCTTCTGCTGGTACAGGTCGGGGTTGCTGATAAAGGCAAAGATGACACAGGCCACAAAGGTCTCCAGCACCTTGAGCAGCCCCGGCACGGTGGCCATATAGCCAGTGATCTCGCCAGGCCGGGCCCGGGTCCAGGCCACTTCAGTGGCGTATGCCACACAAGCGATGCAGGAGAAGACGGTAGCAGCAATGGCGTGGTCTCGGGAACGGCCAGGAGACATGAACTGGACGTAGGTGGTGGGGTAGATGATGGAGGCCGAGAGGCAGAAGAGGGCGGCGTAGCAGGCATAGGTGATGGGAAAGTTGCGCCAAGACAGCGGGAAGCGGGCCTGGAGCCCGCCTAACTCGACGATGATGATGATGAGGGTCACGGCGAAGCAGAAGCACCATGTGAACATGGACCAGTTACCCATGGGCCCTGTCCAGGCGCCCACACTCGCCACCAGAGAGAAGGCCACACAAGTGGACAGCAGCTGCAGCAGGCGGAGGAGGCCCAGGGGACGAGTCAGTGCCCAAGGGGACCCCACAATGGTTGAGGACCCTAGGCCTGAGGATGATGACGTGGTTGTGATGGTGGTGCGGGTCACTGTCACCGGCATGGCTTGAGGGAACAGAAAACACACTGCCCTAATAAGGTGTCAAACATGGGAATCCAGGCCCCCCTAGTCCTTGCCTCCCCTAGAGGACAAATCAATTTGGGCTCTAGTTAGTGAGTTCCCAGGATGTGGGGCTTTCAGTTTTCAATTGGGACAGTCATGAGCATACAGGGACAAGTTGGTCACCCTGTTTCTAGGCTTGCTCCTCCCCCACCTATATCAGAACCCAGGAGTCTAGGCTCCTATTGTTCTCCTTCCCAAGAGACCCACCTTCTCTCTCTTGAGACCAAACTACTTTATTTTTTTTTTTTTATTTTTTATTTTTTTGGTCGTTTTTTCGTGACCGGCACTCAGCCAGTGAGTGCACCCGTCAGTCCTATATAGGATCCGAACCCGCGGCGGGAGCGTCGCCGCGCTGCCAGCGCAGCACTCTACCAAGTGCGCCACGGGCTCGGCCCGAGACCAAACTACTTTAGAACTACATTTCTTTCTTCCCTCTCCAGATACCCAAAGCTGTACTCTCTCTGCTCTCCTTCCCCAAGGGACTCAGCAATCCAGCTATTTAAGACTCTGGCCTAAAGCATCCTTCCTCCCTCTGCCTCCTACTACCACTTATGTGTCAAGACAAGAGGCCTGTCTTCAGGCTCTAAAACCCCCATCTCTCTACTTCCTCCATTTGGGTATCCAGGGCTCTGCACCCCAGCTTCTGTGAGCAAACTTCCTTCTTTCATCGAACAGTGACTTAGATATTTCCAGCCTTGAAACATCCAAGAATACAACCTCCCTGAGCTTACATTCTGAGGGACCCACAAATGATCAGAGATCCCAACCTCCCATTCTGTCTACTGTCACAGAGATCCCACGTCCTGGAAAACCAAGAGTTCTCCTCTCCCTTATGCAATGGGGTCTAAACTCTCAGCAGCCCCCCTCCTCTCCTCACCCCCCACCTCAGAGATCAGGCATCTATGCTCTCAGTCTAATTCCCATCGCAGATTTAAGGCTGGAGTCCTGCAACCCAAAGGAAGCTGCCCAAAAGACAGCCGCCAAAAAGAGTGCAAACCTGAAACTAAAAAAAAACTAAAGGAAGCTGAGTTCCTTATCCCCCCTACCCACTCACACACACCTAGTTCACCTCCCCCCTCTTCCCCAGAAGCTTCTGGGAAACTCAGCTCCCCACATTCCCAACTGTCCAGTCCCCAAGCCCTTTCCACTGAAATCTCTAGGCCTCACAGTTCAGTTATCTAGGGTCAGACCTCTGAACTACTGGCCCTCAGCCTTGAGTATACAAGATGCCCTAGACTTTAAGAAACTAGCTTATTTTCTTCCATCCTTCCAAAACCTACAGCTTTCACTTCCTTGTCCCAAAGACCCTCAGGAATCAAGTGCCCAGCCTCTTCAGGACCAGGTGCTCAGATCCTTCCTCAGGCCTCAAAATGTCTAATCTCTCAATGGACAACCCTAAAAGCCTCAAGAGGCCTCTCTCGCCACAGGGAAATAAAACTTCCTCCTTTCAGTGTCAGGCACACAGGAGGGCTTTAACAACTCTTCCAGGCCACTGTCTCAGAACAGCTACTAGCTCCTGAATACTCTTTTTCCTCAGTTACATGGGTTGTCTGCGACCCTCTTCCTTGGACCTCAAGATCCCCGGTCCTCTCAGGATTAGGAGTCCTGGTCCCCAGCCCCTCCTCCCTAAGACGTTGGAGTCCTGGCCCCCAGGCCCTCTGCCCTCACACTTAGGAGTCTGGGTTCCCACTCCACTCACCAGAGGTCTTAGCTGAGGACCCAACGGAGAAAGATCTGGCTGTTAAGACGGATTAAGTCACACACGTGGAAAAATTTGGTAAGAGCACCTGAGGGGGAAAGAGGACGTCAGCGTACAGCTCATACTGGGCCTCTCCCTTCCGGGACCCAGCCAACCTGCTGGACCCGCCGTGAGGTTCTGCAGCCTGGGTGCGCCTTCCTGCCTTGGCAGAGAATTGGCCCGGAGTCCCAGAAGGGACCGGGCGGTGACCCCGGGGAAGCCCCGCCCCTCTCCTTCCTCCCCTTCTACAAATTGTGTGGGCCGCAGTGGAGAGGAACGAGTGAAAGTGCACGCCCCGCGGGCCTGCGCCGGTGCTCTTGTGATCTTAACCCTGCTCGGGCCAGAGAACCCGCGCGGCCGGCTGGCGGGACGGCCCTGGGCGGTGGCTGCGGGGGCGGGCGGCCCAGCCAGGGCCAGGCGTCTCCACGCCTTATATGGGCTTTAAGTCAGCGCAGCCATCTGGAATGTGGCGGGGACCAGAAGGCGGTGCTGGGACCCCCGCCCTGCGCGGGCCTCCGGGATTGCCCGCTCCACTCATGGATATCCGGAGGGTGGGGGGCCGGACTCCCAGGTCCTAGGAGGAGAGGGCTGAAAGCCCGAATCTTGGGGTCCTAGAAAGTGTGAATTCTTGGTCCCTATAAAGACGGGCAGGGAGCCTAGACCCCCAAGATTATTTTTAAGAAAGGAATGGGCTGAGACCGCGGACTCCCGGGCTTGCCTGGCGGAGGGCCCAGGCTCCAGGCCGGAAGCTGCGCGCAGTGATGGAATCAGCCCAGGGCTCAGTAGCCACGCCCCCCACCACCTCCCGGAACGCAGGTCCCTCAGCAAGGAGCGGACCTCCCGGATGTCAGACACCTCCTGCTTCCCCACGCCCCTTCAGGACCCGTTAGCAGGAAGTCCGGACTAGCCCAACCTCCTGCGCTCTCGAAGGCGGGCTACTGTCCCGCCCAAGCCCGGGAGGAGGAAGAGGGAGCGCCATAACTCATTCAGTCTCCAGTGGAAGGTGGGTTAGCAGCGGAGAGGGGGCAAGATGGGGGAGGAGGACCTCTCGGAGGGGAGGGATACATCTCCGCCCTTAGGGCCTCCAGCCGTCGCCTGAGGTCAGAGCTAAGGAATGCACAGCCCGAGAGAGAGGGAGGGAGAGGAAACGCCCCTTCAGGCTTCTTCAGAGCCTGAGACTCCTTCGGCCGCACCCAGCACCTCAGCACCCTCCCCACCTTCACTCAAAACACCACACTCGCCATCCGGCAGTCTCAGAACCGGGACCCCGAACTTCAGCCCCTGCTCTCAACACCCAGGGATGCTAGACTCAGCCTTGTTCTCTCCTGGCTTCCCAGCTCCATCCTCCCTTTAGGAGCTCAGGTGCTGGATCTCAGCCCCTTGTCCTTCAGGGAGTTGAAAGTTCCAATTCGGTCTGTCCCCTGGGTGGGGAAGGAGTCAGTAATTCTGAACTCCACGCATTCTCTTTCCCAAACACAGGACTCCCAACCCCAAGTTCCTCCCCTCCTAAGTATCTCATTTACCAAATTCCAGCCCCTTCAACCTGTGCATCTAGGAGTCTCCATTTCTCTATGCCCTCAGATCCAAGAGTCCAGGTCCCAGCCCCCTCCTCCCTCAGACCCAGGAGTCCAGGTCTGCAGCCCCTCCTCCCTCAGATCCAAGAGTCCAGGTCCCCAGCCCCTCCTCCCTCAGATCCAAGAGTCCAGGTCCCCAGCCCCTCCTCCCTCAGATCCAAGAGTCCAGGCCCCCAGCCCCCTCCTCCCTCAGACCCAGGAGTCCAGGTCTGCAGCCCCTCCTCCCTCAGACCCAGGAGTCCAGGCCCCCAGCCCCTCCTCCCTCAGACCCAGGAGTCCAGGCCCCCAGCCCCTCCTCCCTCAGACCCAGGAGTCCAGGCCCCCAGCCCCTCCTCCCTCAGACCCAGGAGTCCAGGTCCCCAGCCCCTCCTCCCTCAGATCCAGGAGTCCAGGTCCCCAGCCCCCTCCTCCCTCAGACCCAGGAGTCCAGGTCTGCAGCCCCTCCTCCCTCAGACCCAGGAGTCCAGGTCCCCAGCCCCTCCTCCCTCAGATCCAAGAGTCCAGGTCCCCAGCCCCTCCTCCCTCAGATCCAAGAGTCCAGGTCTCCAGCCCCTCCTCCCTCAGACCCAGGAGTCCAGACCCTCAAAGCCCTTCTCTCTCATTCCTAGGATTCCCGGCCTCCAGCCCGCTCCTGCCTCAGATCCAGGTGTGCAGGCCCCGTTCCCCTTCTCTTTCAGATGTGTGACCTGTATGGGTCCAGGTCCTCAGCCCTTTCCTCTCCAGGACCCAAGAATCCTGGCCCTGCCTCAGTCTTTCTAGGCACCCGGACTTTGAGTCCCAGCCCATTTTTCTCTCTAGACCCAAGAATCCTGGAACGCTGCTTCCGCCTTCTGGGGTCCCCGAAGCCTCACCTCGCTGACCAGTGGCGACTGCGGCTGAAGCAAAGACGACAGCTGGAGACTAGAAGGGTCTGCGGGCTGGGTGGGGTCGGCGGTCTGAGGAGTGAGTGCGGGCGGGGCCGGAGGCGGGGCCCGAGGCAGGGCCAAGCTCCTTGCTGGAGCCCGGAAAGGGACTTCCCCGAGCTTGGGCTATTCCCCAGCGCCGCCCCAGGGCGTGGCCAAGATCGGGCCACGCCCTTTCCGAGGATAAATGTAGCGCAGATCTCCCTCCCTACCAGTGACGGGGGTGGGGGGCTGAGGTCACCGTTGCCGTGGCGACAAAACAGGAAGACACAACAGCTGGCGGAGTGGGGGCTCCTGGGGGCTGCCCTCCCCGACAGAGCCCTAGAGAAGTCTCCAGGGTAGGCCAGGGAAGGCCGTTACCACAGAAACCCGCGTGTTTAGGGTTTGTTTAGCTGGGACCCCCTCAGCTCAGGTCCCCGCCCCCAGTCTCACCTCACTCAATTTTCCCTCTCCTTTCCTCCCTCCTCCCTCCTTTTCTGCTCCGGTCCCCCTCGCTCTGTCATGGTGGGTGAAACCTTAGACACCTGGGGCGAAGCGGGTTGGAGGCCCAGGCCCCCCCAGTTTAATGGGGTTCGTGGGCTAGTGTCTCTGTCTCTTGGCTCCCTGAAAGAGAACTGAGTTGAGTGTGCCAATCCCTGTGCTTTTTCTTTTTTTTTTTTTAAGGATATAATTTATTAGAACTTTGAAGTTAACAATTTATTGAAGTCAGAAATAAAATATTTAGAAATCTAGAAGTCCCAGAAATTAGATCTTAAAGGATTTAGGATTCAAATAATTCCTGATAAAAAAGCTTAAATATTAAATCTCTGTGCGTCAAGAGGTTCTTGGCTAGGATCCCTGACTCCCATCCTTCCCCACAAAAACACAAATACAGATTCCTGTATTTATTTAAGGATCTTCAGCGAGAGCAAAATGATCCCCTAATTCCCTTTACCCTGGAACCCGTGTGTAATAGACTGGCTGGTAGACTTCTGGGTTTCAGATATCATAGTCGATAGGCGTGTGGGTGGGGGTGTTGGCAGCAAAATCCTGGGGCCTAGCGCAGTAGGAGTCGGAGGCACGGACTCCTGGGTTCCACATGATGCCTAGCCTAGGGGCCCAGATTCTTGGCTCAAAGAGCAGTCAAAGCTCAGACTCCTGGGTTTCCAGAGCAGATGTGGTTGCAAGCCGAGGCTCCTGGGTCTGGAACGGAGAGATATTTTTGGCCTGCATTCCTGGCTCCTGGACAGAAGGAGGGACTCAGAATCTTACTGAGGACGGGGCTGAGGCTGGGGGCTGTGGATTCCTGGTTCCTACAAGAGGGAAGGGGATCCAATGGGCCGGTGTGCCCAGGGCCCCAGAGCAGGGAAAGCAGGGTTCGTCTTTAGGCGCGGCTCTGTGACCTTAAAAGGGTCTGACCAAGCTAAGAAGGAAGAGAGAGCTGCAGGTCTGGATGTCGGGGCCCCGGGGAGGGGCAGGGCGATCCCCAGGACGCCTGGGTCCCTCCCTTCTGGCCCTCACTCACCGCGCTTTGCAGTCGTCCCGGGTGCGGCCTTCCTGGCGGCTGCTTCTGGGCGGGGCCTGGTGGCGGCTGCGGATGCTCTGCGACGCTGAGCTAACAGGGCGCTTCCCCCGCTGCTGCCGCTGCGTACCTTCCAGGCTGACAACTGAGAGGTTTTGAGGCAGAGCCCTAGGGTGGACGCCGCACTAGTCGCGAAGGGAGAGGTCGGAAGGCGTCTGGGAGATCTGTATACCCGCTATGTGCCCTACGGAGGTGGGAAGGGCTGGCGGGGGAACCTGGGCGCCGTGTGTTCTGCAGAAGTGGCGGGGGAGGAGGAGAGGGTGGGAGGAAAGTAGAGTTTGTATGCCCACTTTTGTGCCCCTGCAGAGGGAAGGAGGCACAGACCTTCCTTGTCATTCTGTGCCCTGAGTGGAGGGGGTGTCGGGGAGCCCAGCATCAGGCCTTGCCAAAAGAGGGAGGGCCTATGGGCAGAGAGGGAGTCAAGACATGGTGTGAGTTGGAGGCTCCCCAGGGACATCCCTAGATTCTATTCACACGCCTACCTGGCCCCAAGTGTAGCAACATCTCTTTCCCCCTCCTGCCTGGAGTGACAGACTTGAGGTATCCCTAAACGGTCCTGAGGTTGTCTCCATCTACACAACTTGCTATGTTGTGCCCCGTGGCGGAAGCGTTCCCCCTTTAGGTATTAAAACCCCTCAACAGCAGAGTTCAAGGTAAATCCCTCAACAGGAGAGTTCAGAGGAAGTCCCCAAATAGCAGCGTTCAAGGTGGCAGGAAAGCAAACATTTGAAGAGTGAATCATTGGGTGTGATCTTGAGAACTGGCACCCTTGAGTTCCCAGGTCTCTGTCATCTGGCGTCATGTATGTGCCACAGGCTCAGAGTGTTTAGCCATCCTGTAGAACAGCACCCAAACCCCAAACGTATCTCTAACCTGGAACTTGTTACTCAGTCTTAAACAGGCTGTGTCTGTTCTCTGACACTAGCTGCTTTGGGGTGATGGGGTATATGGACTCTCCTCCACCACTGACTTCCTAATAGAGTTTCTTGATCAGAAGCAATATTGTGTGTGTTAACATGATGGTGAATAGGCCATTCAGTGCATACACAGATGCTACTGTTAGCAGAAGTGCAAAGGGCAAGAAAAGCAAATAACAAGCCAGAGTTATTTATTCCAGGGTGGAAAAACTTTTTGCCCAATGCGTGATAGAAGGGTCCAATGTAATCCTCAGATGGCCAGATATTTGGCTGGTCTTCGTAGGAAACTACCATATTGGGGGCTCAGCAATTGCTTCTGCCGTCTACATGGGCATTTCTCAGTGACATAGCTGACTAAGGTTTGGTGAGGAAAAATCCATGTATAATCCACCATGACCACTTTGTTCATGAGCCCATTGAGCACGCACTGGGGAGGATAGGGAAAGAGGCTGACTGAGAGCCACAGGGTGGTCATCTGATCTACCAGATGGCATAATAACATTCTCTACAATAGAGATTTTGGGGGGAGACTTCACCTGGGATACAGATTATGAACTATTTTTCACTCCCAACACTTCTGACACCAAATGTGTGGGTATTTTTTTTTCACACCAACAACCAAGTCTCCACCTCTCCAGACACCAACTGAGTGTCCAATGATTCAATTAAATTCTGATACTAACCATTCAGAGTTAGTGTCAGACCCTACAGTTAAGGGCTCAGTCCCACAAGACTACCTCCACTTTAGATACCAATTGCAGGTCCCAGGCCTCCTGTACTTCTGATCAACTAGCTATAAATTGGGGGTTCCCACGATCCCTCCTCAATTTTGATAATTTAGTAGAATGACTCACAAAACTCAGGAAGTTACTTTACTTATGATTATCTGTTTGTTATGAAGGATCCAACACAGGAACAGCCTAATGGAAGAGATGCATAGGGCAAGGTATGGGGGGAGGGATGTGGAGCTTCTATGTCCTCTCTGCGTGTCCTCTCCACCCTCCCAGAACCTCAATGTGTTCACCACCTCGGAAGCTCTCCAAACCCCTTAATTTAGGGTTGTTATAGAGGTTCCATTACTTAGGCCTGATTGATTAAATCATTGGCCATAGGTGATTGAACTCAATCTCCAGCCCCTCGCTTCTCCCCTGAGGTCAGGAGGCGGGGCTGAAAGTTCCAACCCTCTAATCACATGGTTGGTTCCTCTTCAATCGGCCCCCAACCAGAAGCTATAGAGGAACCCACCAAGAGTCAGATCTTTAGCATAAATGCAGATGTGGTTAAAAGGGGCTTATTATAAAGAGTAAAAGATGCCCCTCTCACCCCTATCCCTCAGGAAATTACAAGGGTTTTAGTTCTGTGTCAGCAACTGGTGACAAAGGCCAAATATACATTTCTTATTATATCACACAATATCGCACAGGTATTTCCATACTTTGGGCCCATTTGAAAGTTTATTCAACAAATATTTATGCATCAACAAATATTTATGAGTGCCTCTTGTGTGAGAGCAAAGCAGGCTAAAAAATGCCTGCTCCAATGGGGATTTTTTATCTTTTTGTTAGTGGCAAATGGTTCAAGATGGAGTAACTTCTCCATTTGGTGGGGATATTCCTACTGTCCTCAGACTGTTGGATTCTTAACAACTTCCCTGATATGACATGCTCCCCAGTTTTCATGGTATGTAGGTGTCTCTGGCATGTATGTGTCCTCATAAGACATACAGAGTATCTGCTCCTTCCTGCTTTTTCTGTCTTAGCACGATGTCATGAAAGCAGTTGATCAGAATGGTACGTAGAGGGTATTGAAAGATTAAGGTACCTGGAGAGTACATTGGGAAACAGAATCACAGAAATAATGTAACCCCGTGGGAAAGTATTAATAGTACCACTATCCATCTGAATTAGTTCCCTAGAGTTCTACCAAGTCATTATAATCTCAATGGCTTAAAACAAAAGAAATTTATTCTCTCACAGTTCTGGAGACCAGAAGTCTGAATTCAAAGCCTAAAATCAGAAGTCTAAAATCGAGCAGATCCTCACTGCCTATGGCAGCTCTAAGAGAAAATGAGTTTCTTGCCTCTTCCAGCTTCTGGTGACTGCCGGTGTTCCTTGTCTTGTGGCCTCATTACTCAAATGCCTGCCTCTGTCTTCACATCACCTCCTCCTCTGTGTGTGTCTGCGTCTGTCTCAAATCTCCTCAATCTCTCTCTTATGAGGACATTTATCATTGGATTTAGGGCTTACCTGGATAATCCAGGATGATCTCCTCACCATGAATTCTTTAATCATATTTGCAAAGACCTATTCCCAAATAAGGTAACATTTACAGGTTTTGGGGATTAGGATGCAGATTTATCTTTGGGACCACCATTCAGCCCACTGCACCATCCTAGGTGAAGGCAAACTGCTTCTCGTTTCTCTGTTTATTGTGATCAAGATGAATGAATTGGCTGTGCTAGATACCAAGGGCTGAGTTGATTTCATCCAACAAAGAGATCCCGTCTGGAATAGTAGCTGCATTGGAGTTACCTCACTGGTGTCCTAAACCCTGTGGAGATGGGGGAGAGCAAAGGGGGATTCTGTGTGTCCAGACCTCAGTTTTCCCCAAGGACGTGGAAGACTCGGTGCATCCAATGCCATGCCAAAAAAGGGAGACTCTTGATAGACACGAGCATTCATAGTCTCCATTACTCAACTGCTCCAATTTCTCACTGCTCACTTCTTCGGAAACCCTTGCTCTATGCCCTCTGAAACAATTCCAGAGTCAGCAAATCCCCCCACAAAAGCAATTTCTTCTTTAAGTGTTCCTTCTTCTCTTTTTCTTTATTGGAATGAATATCCCTTAGGCTGCTCTCTGGCTAGAACACCTTTTTGCAATCTAGTGACCTCTTGGTCACTTGCCCTCATTTTCCCCAAAATGGTTTTCTGAAGTTTTCTAAAAAGCTTCCCAACTGATGTGTCATGAACAGTTCGTAGGTGGGCTGTGAGATATTAATTCGCTCAGCCCTCAGCGTGGCCTGGTTGACTCTGGTTGTGGCAGCCCCATCTGCTTACCCCAGCATGCTATAAGAATATTATCATCATGTTTCTCTTTGCCCCATGATGTGAAAATGTTTGGGAGCCACTGACTTAGGCGGCCAGCAGCATTGACTGATGTCACCCTCTGCTCCATGTCAGTCATCCATCTGCTCCGTTGTGCACGGCTCTCACACATCAACCACTTCGTCTGTCTTGCTTTCTCTATAACTTCCACTATGATTTTTTCTTCACCCAATAGAAACCCTCTCCTTTCTTCACTTTCCTCCTTATCGAGACATGATCCACAATTTCACTCCTGCCATGTTAGGGTATCTCTTTCCCCCTCTGTCACTGTATTGCTCCCGTTTTAGAGAAGAAAAAGAACACCTAACAGGTTTTTGTTTTTGTTCTGTTTTATTGTTTTTGTGTGTGTGTACTTACCTCTAAGCAATTGAGCACTACTGGAAAAAGTCACATCACATGACAGGTCAGAGTAGTTAACACGATCACTAAACTCCAGTGTGCCCTCAACGTTGCCCACCATCCCACTGCGATCCCCTGTCAACTCATTTTCTTTCCTATTCTCCACAATGGTATTTTATTCTCTTCAATCTTTGACACTCTCTCCTTCCTCTTATTCTCACCCTATGAATATGACCGGCCTTCTTTATTTAGAGAGAACACAGAAACATCAAAACTGGGAAACCCCTCAACTTCTCTATACTAAAACCACAAACTTGACCACGTTTCCGGGGCTGTCCTCTAACTATAGAGAATTTGTTCCCATCTTATGCCAATCCTTCTTTTCGTCTTTTTGATCTTGACACACATCCTTCTTCTTCTAACTTTACTATTGCTATTCTTCTTCTCTTTGGATAGTCAGTGTCTCCCACTCAAAGAACATTTCATTAGCTTTTAGAAATGTATTTATTGAATGAAATACTGCCATTTGCAACAACATGGATGGATCTAGAGAAAATTATATTAAGTGAAACGAGTCAGGCACAGAAAGAGAAATATCACGTGTTCTCACTTATTGGTGGGAGCTAAAAATAAATAAATAAATGCAAAATTAAACTGGCGGGGGGAGGGAAGAAGACACAACAATCACAATTCCTTGAAGTTGAAATGACAAGCGAACGGATATGAGGTTGTTGTGGTGGGGAGAGGGAGGGGGGAGGGAGGTTTCAGGAATGGGCCACAATAATTAACCACATTGTATATTGACAAAATAAAATAAATGTATTTATTTATTTTTAGTTGTGGTAAAATACATATAACGTAAAACTTACCACGTTAACCATTTTTTTTTTTTTTTTTTAAAAGATGACCGGTAAGGGAATCTTAACCCTTGACTTGGTGTTGTCAGCACCACGCTCACCCAGTGAGCTAACCGGCCATCCCTATATGGGATCCGAACCCGTGGCCTTAGTGTTATCAGCACCGCACTCACCCGAGTGAGCCACGGCCCGGCCCCCACGTTAACTATTTTTAAATGTACAGTTCGGTGGCATTAAGTACATTCATATTGTTGTGTAACCATCACCATCATCCATCTCCAAAACTTCTTTTGTCTGGTAAAACTGAAACTCTATACCCACGAAATAATAACTCTCCATTTCCTACTTTCCCCAACCCCTGGAAACCACAGTCTACTCTCTGTCTCTGTTAATTTGGCTAATCTAAGTTTCTCATATGAGTAGAAACACGTTTTGTTGGCTCTTAAATATTCTTTTCTTTTTCTGGACTGCCAGCTAGTCCAGGGATCTGAATGCTTGACCTTGGTGTTGCCAGAACCGCACTCTCCTGAGTGAGCTAACCGGTCAGTCCTTAAATATTCTCCCATTTAGAAAACAACCAAGAAGTTTTTAAAGTCTCTCTCAGCCTATCTTTTCTCACTCCAGTGATCACTCTCTATTTCTCCTCTTTTACAGAACCAAGCTTATAGTATTAGTTATTTATTGCTGTGTAACCCATTGCTACACACTTAGTGCATTATCTGTTATCTCACAGTTTCTGTGGAGTTTGACACAGCTTAGCTGGGTTCTCTGCAAGGGTGTAATCAGGTGTTGGCTAGGACTGGGCCTCATCTGGAGGGTCAATTGGGGAAGGATCTAGTTCTAAAGTTACTCAGCTTGCTAGACTTTACAACTCATAGAGGCTTCCTTCTTTAAAGTCAGCAATGAGAGACTCTAGGATGAGTGAGCTAGCAAGAAGTCTTAGCAAGCATAACATATAAGCATCACCTTTGCCATATTGTATTTGCTAGAAGAAAGTGACATGCCGCTCCCACATTCAAGGGGTGGGGAATATACAAAAGGATGAATACCAGAAGTTGGTGATTTTTATGAACTGAATGTGTCCCCTCAAATTCATATGTTAAAGCCCTAATCCCCAATGTGATGGTATTTGGAGATGGGACTTTTGGAAGGTTATTAGGGATAGGTTAGGACATAAGAGTGAGGCCATCATGGTAGGATTAGTTGTCTTATAGGAAAAGGAAAATAGAGAACTCTCTCTCTCCCTCTCTTCCTGCAAGATCACAAAAGAAAGGCCATATGAGAATGCAACAACAAGGTGGCCATCTGCAAGCCAGAAAGAGAGTCCTCACCAGAAACTGAATTGGCCTTGATCTTGGCTTTAAATACAGAGGAAAGAGCCATGAGCTAAGGAATGTAGATGGCCTCTAGAAGCTGAAAAAGACAAAGAAATGGATTCTTCTTTATAGCCTGCAGAATTAACACAGCCATTCCAACACCTTAATGTTAGCTGAGATCCATTTCAGACTTCTTACCTCCAGAACTGTGAAAAATAAATTTCTGTTGTTCAAGCCACCCAGCCTATGTTATTTTGATATAGCAGCTCTAGCTGACTAACACCAAAATCATTGAGGATCACATTAGGGTCTGTCTACAATGCTATTTATTTATTTATATATATATTTTTGGTGGCTGTCCAGTATGGAGATCCGAACCCTTGATCTTGATGTTTCAACACTGTGCTCTAACTAACCAAGCTAACTGGCCAGCCCCACTACAGCAATTGAAAGAGCTGTTTATACTCACTGACTTCCTTTCCTCCCATTTATTCTTCCATTTGCTCTAATCTGGCTTCTAACTCCATCATTCCACAAAAATTGTTTTTATTTTGGTCACTGTATTAGTTTACTATTGCTGCTTTTAACAAAATTAGCACAACCCTCGTGGCTTAAAACAACACAAATTTATTTTAGAGTTCTGGAGGTCAGAAGTCTGAAATGGGTCTCATGAGCTAAAATTAAGATGTTGGAACGGCTGTATTCCTTCTATAGGCTCTGGGGAAGAACCCATTTCTTTGCCTTTTGTAACTTTTAGAGGTCATCCACATTCTCTGGCTCGTGGCCCTTTCCTCTGTATTCAAAGCCGGCAACAGGTAGTCTTAAGTATTTTTCATGACAACACTCTGATTCTTTTCTGCCTCCCTCTTCCACATTTAAAAATGCTTGTGATTATATTTGTGCTGAACTGGATAATCCAGAATAATCTCCCTATCTTAATGTCCGCTGATTAGCAACCTTAATTTCATCTGCTACCTTAATTTCCCTTTGCTATTTAAAGTAACACATTCACATGTTCCTGGGATTGGGCTGTGGACATATTTGGGAGGCCGTTATTCTGTCTACCACACACAGTAACCAATCTTCTGTATTTCTCACCCTCATCTTTTATTTTTTTATTTTTACTTTTTTGGCTGTTATGGGGATCCCCTCATCTTTTATGATGTCTCAGCAGCATTCAGTTCTCTTGACTGTTCCTGTTCTGGGCTGATTTGTGTTCCCCAAAATTTATATGTTGAAGTGCTGACCTCCAGTACCACAAAATGTGACTGTATTTGGAGATGGGGGTCTTTAAAAAGGTAATTAAGTTAAAATGAGGTCATTAGGTTGAGCCCTAATCCAATATGACTGGTGCCTTTATAAGAAGAGCAAATTAGAACACAGACTTGTATAGAGGGCAGGCCCTGTGAGGACACAGAGAGAAGACAGCCTCCTGCAAGCCAAAGAGAGAGGCCTCTGAAGAAACAAATTATGCTGACATCTTGATCTCAGAGTTCTAGCCTCCAGAATCACGAGAAAATAAATTTCTGTTGTTGAAGCCTACCAGTCTGGGATACTTGGTTATGGTAGTCCCAGCAAACTTATATGGTTCCTTACCTCTTTGAAAAGGTTTTTGTTTTGTTTTGATTTCATTTTTCCCCCCAGTTCTTAACTTTTTGACTTCTCAAGTAATCAATGCTGCTAACACCTCCTTCCAAATTGAAATGCTGTCCTCCAGGATTGTGTGGCACATCACTCTCCTGGCTTTTCTTTTATTTCTTTGGTCTGCTTCTCTGTCTCCTTGGCAATGAGCATTAAATACTAGAGTTCCTCAAGACTCTTTACTGGGCCTTCTCTTCTTCTCACAACACAGTCTCCCTGGGGGATTTCATACACACCCAGCTTCAGTTAGTACCAGTGAGTAAATGACTCATGTATCATCAAGGTGCTAGTTCAGCTACTATAACAAAGGCAAAAATATCAATAGCCTAAACTGGTGCTGTCCAATAGAAATAAAATGTGAGACAAATGTGCAATTTTTTTTAAAAAAGTATATTTATTTGTTTGTTTGTTTGTTTGTTTCTAGGGAATGAGATTTAATATTATTTATTTATTTATGCATTTCTTTTATTTATTTATTTATTTTTTATTGAATCATAATTGATTATACATATTTTTGGGATTCAATGTTGACATATGTTGATCAAATCAATATTACTAGTATGCATATTGTTATGAGTTGTACTTCTTCTTTATGCCTTTTGTCCAATCTCTCCCAATCCCCACTCCCTCCCCACTCTCACCACTGATAACCATAGATTTCTTCTCTCCGTCTGAAAGAGTGATGGTTACTCTGTTGATTTGTTGCCTAAATGATCTGTCCAATGCTGAACGGTGTGTTCAGGTCTCACAATATTATCATAGAACAGATGCTTCTTCTGTCACTCTGAAATGGGCTTTGTGCAGAGAGATATCCTTTTCTTTTGTCTGGTCTCAGCTGGTGACTCTCCTTGTATAAATGCACTCCAGTGGCTGGCAGACCATATGCATGGTGGTTGTGACATCTAGCCACTTTCACAGCAGCTGAGGTTACTGTGGTGGCTGTGGTGGGCCACCCACATAGAGGTGATGTTTTTGGCATGCTCCTTGGTGCTGGTGGTGTGCCTGGGTGTGGGGGGGTCTAGTTTCTGGTTCCATGCCCTGGGTCCCCAGGCAGGGCCCTGAGGCACTGGCAGTGTGCCTGGTTGTGGGTGGGGTTGTCCAGTCCCCAGCTCGATGCCCCCAGCCCCTGGGTGGGACCCCAAGGCACTGGTCCTGTGCTGTAATTTTAAATTTTCTAGTAGCCACATTTTTTAAAAAGGTAAAAGGAAAAGGTCAAGTTAATTTTAATAATATATATTATTTAACCCAATATGTCAAAGCTATTATCATCTCAACATGTGACACAAGACACATTTCAAATGCTCAGTAGCCACGTGTGGCTTAAGGCTGCCAGTGCAGAACTAGACAAGATAATGGTTTACCTCTCTTGCAGTAGTCCTTGAGTTAGCAATCCAAGGCTTGTGTGGTACCTCCATAATCTCAAGGAGTCTTGCTCCCTTGTTGCTCTACCACCTTCAACAAGGGCTTCCATTTGGGATCTAATATGACTGCTCCAGATTGTACTGCCATGTCTCATTGTAGCAGCAAGAATGGAAAAGGGAAAGGGGTTGGCATGCTTCTTTTCTTTTTAAGTGTGTGATCTTGAAGCTGCATACATCACTTTAATTCATATCCCGTTGTCTGGAAGTTAGTCACATGGTTGCACATAGCTGTAAGAGAAAATGGGAAATGTAGTCTTTAGTTGAGGAAACATATACCTAGGTAAATCTATTATAGAGGAAAGAAATGTGAGAAAACTACTGGTAACCTTTGCTACAACTCACAAGAGGATACCACAACCCAGATCTCTCCTCTGAGCTGCAAACATAATTCTCAAGTTATGATGGGGTTACATCCCAATAAACCCATCATAAATTGAAAATATCGTAAATAGAAAGTGCACCACTGTGATGGGGAGAATCTTCCTATTAAACATACTCATAGCATTGTGTACCTATCACAGTGCAAGTTTTCTTCATTCTGTATTTCAATAATATGATGGACATTAATTCTTTGTGCCTGGGGACCTTTACATATGATGCTCTCTCTTCCTAAAATACATTTCAATGTAGTGAAAATGTCCATACTACCTAAAACTATCCACAGATTTAATGCAATCCCAATCAAAATACCAATGACGTTCTTCACTGAAATAGAAAAAAATCCTAACATTCATATGGAACAAAAAAGACCCTGAATAGCCAAAGAAATCTTGAGCAAAAAATAGAAATAAAGCTGGAGGCATTACATGTCCTGACTTCAAATTATATTACAAAGCTATAGTAACCAAAACAGCATGGTGCTGGCATAAAAACAGACACATGGACCAATGGAACAGAAGAGAGAACCCAGAAAACAACCCATGTATTTACAGCCAACTGATCTTTGACAAGGGCACCAAGAACATACAATGGGGAAAGGACAGCCTCTTCAATAAATGGTGCTGGTAAAACTGTATATCCATATGTAGAAGAATGAAACTAGACCCATACCTCTCACCATATACCAAAATCAACTCAAAAATGGATTAAAGACTTAAATATAAGACCTGAAACTTTAAAACTCCTGGGAGAAAACATAGGGGAAACACTCCAGGATGTAGGACTGGGCAAAAACTTTATGAATAAGACCGCAAAAGCACAGACAAAAGAAAAAATAAACAAATGGGATTATATCAAACTAAAAAGCTTCTGCACAGCAAAGGTAACAATCAACAGAGTGAAAAGACAACCTACAGAATAGGAGAAAATATTTGCAAACTGTATATCCAACAAGGGATTAATATCCAGAATATACAAGAACGCTAACAATTTAACAGTAATAAAGCAAATAACCTGATTTAAAAATGGACAAAGGAGCTGAATAGACATCTCTCAAAAGAGGACAAATAGGGCTGGCCCGTGGCTCACTCAGGAGAGTGTGGTGGTGATAATACCAAGGCCACAGGTTCAGATCCTATATAGGGATGGCCGGTTTGCTCACTGGCTGAGTGTGGTGCTGATAACACAAAGCCAAGGGTTAAGATCCCCTTACCGG
This sequence comes from Cynocephalus volans, assembly GCF_027409185.1. NCBI lineage: Eukaryota > Metazoa > Chordata > Mammalia > Dermoptera > Cynocephalidae > Cynocephalus > Cynocephalus volans. The sequence goes on along the minus strand of NC_084462.1, from coordinate 6,990,146 downwards.
TCATCTTCAAAAAAAAAAAATGAGGACAAACAAATGGCCAACGGGTACATGAAAAATGCTCAACATTACTAAGCATCAGGGAAATGCAAATCAAAACCACTTTGAGATATCATTTCACCTCAGTTAGATTGGCTGTTATCAAAAAGATAGAGAATAACAAATGCCGGTGAGGATGTGGAGAAAAGAGAACCCTTTTGTACTGTTGGTGGCACTGTAAATTAGTAAAGCCATTATGGAAAGCAGTATGGAGGTACCTTAAACAACTGCAGATAGAACTACCATATGATCCAGCAATCCCACTACTGAATATATACCCAAAGGAATGGAAATCATCATGTTGAAGGGATACCTGTACTCCCATGTTTATCACAGCCCTATTTACAATAGCCAGGCAATGGAACCAACCTAAATGTCCATTGATGGATGACTGGATTAGGAAAATGTGGTATATATTCACAATGGAATACTATTCAGCCAAAAAAGAGAATGAAATTCTGCCATTGACAGCAACATGAATGAACTTGGAGAAAATTATATTAAGTGAAACAACCCAGGCACAGAGAAATATTGCATGTCCTCACTCATAAGTGGAAGCTGAATAAATAAGTAAACAAATAAATAACAAAGAAAGAAAGAGAGAGAGAAAGAAAGACACAAAAATTAACAATAATACATTGAACTTTTAGAAGGAGAGAACAGAACCATGTTTACTAGAAGTGGAAAGGGGGAAGAGGAGGGGGAGGGGAGTTGATGAGAAATTGGTTAATGGACACAAAGAATGATTACATATTGTAATAATAAATAAGCCTACTATCCTGATCTGACCATCACATATTGTACACAACTATTGGTAGTCAACTTTGTACCCCACAAATATGTATAATCATTTATGCTTCAACAAAAAAGAAAAATAAGTAAATTAGAATGTATCAATCTAAGAAAAAATTTAAAAAGAAAGTGCACCACTGTGATGGGGAGAATCTTCCTATTATATGTACTCACAGCACCTTGTACCTATCGCAGTGCAAATTTTCTTTATTCTGTAATTTTATTAATATGATTAATGTCTTTCCCCACCAGCGGTTAGGAGCTGTGCTGGTTTTGATTGTCATTTTATTCTCAGTGCCTTAACTACAGACTGGCACAGAGCAGGTACTCAAATATTTAAATTACCAAAGTAATAACATTAACTAATCAATTAAGCAAATAAATAAAAGCTGGTCTCATTGAAGAAAAATGAGGTTGGGGGTTGAATCTTGTACGTTTAGTATATTTCAATCCTCTCCTGGATCTGTGGGCTTCGGCAGGAATAAGGGGCTGAAATAGGCATAAAGTTTATTCTTAGGTCTTTTTTACAGACTATGACCATGTGATTGCTTTCATAGATACTCCTTTATGCCGTGATTCATTTTATTTTAGCCCTGCCCACTAGACACTTTATTACACTCAATTACTTTTTCTTTTTCTTTTTTTTCAACATTAAGTCTTTCTGTTGTCATTGTTGTTTGTTTGTTTTGGGCAGCTGGAACGTATGGGGATCCAAACCCTAGAGCTTGACTCTGACCTTGACCTTGGTGTTACAACACTGCACTCTAACCAGTGTAGGGCTGGCTGAGCTAACCAGCCATCCCTACACTCAATTACTTTTTATGTGCAAAACATTATTTGAGATAAATTAAATAATACCTGAATAAATTGAATAATATGCCATGTTCGTGTTAGAAGACTCTGTGCTATAAAGATAGCAATTCTCTCCAAATTAATTTATAGAGTTATCTCAATTGCCGTAAAAATCCTTGCAGATTGTTTTTTGGTATGGAAATTGACAAACTTATTTGAATATGCAAAAGCTCAAGAATAGTCTGACCACACTTATTAAAATGGTTACCATATAAAAAATGGAAAATAACAAGCATTGACAAGAATGTGGAGAATTTAGAGCCCTTGTGCATTGCCGGTGGGAGTGAACAATGGTGCAGCTGCTGTGGAAAATGGTATGGCAGTTGCTCAAAAAATTAAACATAGAATTACTGTAGGATCCAGGAATTCCACCTATAGGTATATGCCCCAAAGAACTGAAAACAGGGGCTTCAACAGATATTTGTACATCTGTGTTCATAGCAGTGTTAGTCACAGTAGATGAAAGGTGGAAATAACCCAAATGTCCAAGACAGATGAATGGATAAACAAAATGTGGTATATACATACAATAGGATATTATTTCAGCCTTAAAAAGAAATGAGATTCTGATACACGCTACAACATTCTTGAACCCTAAAAAGGTTATGCCAAGTGATATAAGCCACACGCAAAAGGACAAATATTATATGATGCCACTTATTTAAGTTACCTAGAATAAGCAAATTCATAGAAACAGAAAGTAGGTTAGAGGTTTCCAGGGACTGGAGGGAGGGGGAATGGGAAGTTAGTATTTAATGGATACATTTTTTTTTTCTGTTTAGGATGATGAAAAAGTTCTGGAGATGGATAGTGGTGATGGTTGCACAACCATGTGAATGTATTTAATGCCACACTTAAGAATGGTTAAAATGGTAAATTTTTATGTTATGTATATTTTACCACAATAACAATAATAATAAATAGGCTGGCCCATCTTTACACTTTTTTGTTTTTGGCAGCTGGCGGATATGGGATGCAAACCCATGACCTTGGTGTTATAAGGCTGTGCTCTAACCAGCTGGTCTAACCGGCCAGCCTACCTAGCTCCTCTTGAGGAAATAACAGTGCTAAAGGACATATCAAGACGTATTTTACAGCCAAGTAATTAAGTCACTGTGTCATTGGCACAAAGATAGACAAATAGAAAAATGGAAAGACTGAAGGGTTCAGAATGGAATTGAAAGGGCCGAGCCCGTGGCGCACTCGGTGGAGTGCTGCGCTGGGAGCGCGGCGACGCTCCCGCCGCGGGTTCGGATCCTATATGGGAATGACCGGTGCACTCACTGGCTGAGTGCCGGTCACGAAAAAACGACAAAAAAAAAAAAAAAAAAAAAAAGAATGGAATTGAAAAAGAAAATGGAAGATACTCAATACCCTGAATGTTTTTTGTTTGTGTTTCTGTTTCTCCAGAATGCTTGTATATGGTAAACAGACTTATCCAAATATCACTGAATGGACTTTTGTCAGATCCTTACTTGCTGGACTGAACTGGAATCCTCAGATCCAGTCATCCATACATGCTAAATGGGTGTTTGACAAAACTTAGCACCTATAAATGTTTTCTAAAAACCCACTGAATAAATAGGAATTTATAAGTTCTTTTCTTTTTTTCTTTTTCTTTCTTTTTTAAAGATGACCGGTAAGGGGATCTTAACCCTTGACTTGGTGTTGTCAGCACCACACTCTCCCAAGTGAGCTAACCAGCCATCCCTATATAGGGATCCGAACTCGTGGCCTTGGTGTTATCAGCACCACATTCTCCCAAGTAAACCATGGGCCGGCCCTCGGAATTTATAGGTTCTAATGTCATTACATATCTGTGGCCCTGCAGGGCTTCTGTTCTATGAATGGTTTCTCTGTTCTCTGCTGTCAGGGTGTCTAAAGCCTCTACTTCTCTGAATACCCTTTGCAGGACTTCATATGTATGAATTGAAATTTTGGGAGCTTCCCAGCATGTAAATCCCTGGCTTATTTGGGGCATAATTCTCCACTGTAGGCACACTCACAGGAGCTGGTGTCTGAATTATTAAGAAGCTTAAGCCTTCTCTCCCAGCTCCCAGGTTGGTAGGATGTAGGCAACTGAATGCTTTCTCCTGGGGCTTTGAATTAGGCTGGAAAGAGGCAAAGAAGTAAGGGAATTGTAGAGGCCAGCAGCAAGGGTGAAGGCATCATTGGTCAACGTCGCTGGAGGGAAGTGTCCAATGATGCTGGTTAGGCAATGGCAGCTTCCCAACCAGGCTTGGTTGCACATGACTTTACGAACATTCTCTGCTGTCTATCTATTCTTGGCTCCCTGCCAAATTCCAGAGCTTGATTCTCCAGGCTTCTCACGAATCCTGTGATTTACTCAGTGTCCTTCAGTACATTACCCTTCTGCTTCATGAATCCAGAGGCAATGTCTATCTATGCAAACAAGAACTACAATAGGTAGACATTCTCATTGCCTCACTGCAGGAGACCCTGAGGAATTCCGCTTCATGGAGCCTGGGAAGACGTTTCACAGCCATGAAATGATTTTCCTTTTCTTCATGATACAGATTGGATTAACAGATGGTGACTTGTCGTCCTTAAGCAAAATAGACTGAAGTCTTCTGTTTTAAAGACGTGGGCTGCATTTTGGGGGAATGAGGAAGGAAATCTATCTGACTTGTAAATCTTCCCTGCTGAATGTACTTATTAGACTGGAAATAGATCAACTCTACATCATAGGGAACAGCATAGATAAACTATGGCACATTGAGATAATGCAACAATGTGCATATTTTAAAAAGAAGATTAGGAAGCTCTATTTACCTAAATGAAAAATTTTCCAGGATATAGTCCTAAGTGAGAAAGGCAAGATGCAGAATGGTGTGTGAAGATTTAACCTTTTGTGGTAGAAAGCATAAAAATAAGAATACATATTTCTGTTTTATTATATTTGTTTTTATAAACACTCGGAAGATATGCAAGAAACTCATAAAAGTGGTGGCCCCAAAGAGAGGGCAAAAAATGAGATGTATGATATAGGTACAGAGATAAAACTTCTTTGTATATGCGAGAAGTCTTCAAAGAGTTCGTGGAAAGATTCTATTATCTTTCAGTTCCATTTTTCCACGAAGTTTTTGAAGTACTCTTGCATTTATATTTTTTGAAAATTTAAACATATTAATGTATTTATTTAAATATAATTATATCCTGTATATTATATGAATCAATGCTTGTATAATACTTAGGACAATATCTTATATTACAGCTATTATATATGTATATATATACATATGATTATGTGTGTGTGTGTGTGTGTGTGTGTGTGTGTGTGTACACCTTGGATAGAGTGTCCCCCCAAAACTTGACCCCCGCTATGACAGTGTTAAGAGGATGGGAAATCCTACTATAGTAACTGAAAGGTGGGGACTTGAAGAGGTAATTTGTTTGTAAGACCATGCTGTAGTGAATGGATTAAAAATGGTAGTCATGAGCATGGTTTGGAGGGTTTTAAAAAGAGAGTGAATGAGGAGGTTATTTTTTTCTCTGCTCCACCATTCTGCAATATGATGCCCTGCCATGACTGTCATCACCACCAAGGCTTTCACCAAATGTGTTCCCTGGATTTTGGACTTCCCAGCCTCAGAAACTGTGAGCAATAAATTTCATTTTATTTATAAATTACCCAGTTCCATGTATTTTGTTACAAGCAACAGGAATGAGCTAAAGCCGTGTGTGTATGCACAATGGATATTTATAGAAAGGTACAAAAGAAATAAGTAAAAGCAGAGGGGGAGGGAAACTGGGCAACTGGAAAACTGGGGTGAAGACTTGTTTTTCAATGTCCACCTTTAAATGCATTACCAAGTCAAAACACATAACTAATATATATTTTAATGAACTATTTATAATCTGCCAGGTAAGGGGCCTTACGATGACAGATGAATACAGATGCTTTTTTCTGTCAAGCTTGCAGAAGGAGATGAGAGGGCGCACATTACTAGGCCAAGGTCACAATTCCCATTTCACATAGTGGAGATTGAAGACACACAGTGTGAGCATGGGAAGGCCAAGATTTATTTATCTCAGTGTCCATGATCTGCAGGCCTGGCATTTATTTAGTACCTATTGCTGGATATTAACGTTCTGTGAACCTGTGTAGGTTCCCCCCTTCCCAGCAGGAGACTAGGGGCGGCTCCAAGGCAACAGCTTAACCTCTGTGCACTTTGGTGCCTAGCAGAGGGCGCAGAACACAGAAGGCTTCCATAAAAATATCTTATTTCAGATAATCTAGGGCTGAACCTAGGCTTTTTACACTTGTGGTTTCTCTTTCTAAATTTGAAGTTAAAAGGTGTAGACCAGTTAAAACTCATAGAAACGACTCAAGACGGTCTGGATAGCTGGGCCCTGCAGGGGCGCCTTCATGTTAGGTCGCCCTCTAGGGGACTGTGAGGGTAAAATGCATTTATCCCGAGTATGGAAGAGGGTAATTTTTCTTCCTTTTTTTCTTCATTCACTCAAAGTGAATGCCATGCGATGTGCTAAGCACACGGGATATGGCAAGTGAACAAGTTATATAAAATCTTTGCTGCTTTGCAAACACAGTCAAGGGAGAGACAATGAATAAGCAAACGCACATGTAAGTTGTTTTTGCTGAGTGAAATACAGTCATGTGCCACATAACGTTTCGATCAAGGACGGACTACATATACAACGGTGGTCCCACGAGATTATAACAGAGCTGAAAAATTACTATCACCTAGTGAAGTCGTAGCTGTCATAACATGGCACTGCAATTACTTTATTTTTGAAATAAATTTAGTGTAGCCTAAGTGTACGGTTTTTACAAAGTCGACAGTAGAGAACAGTAATGTCCTAGGCCTTCACGTTCCCTCACCACTCACCCACGGAAACGTCCAGTCCTGTAAGCTTTATTCATGGTAAGTGCCTTATACAGGCATAACATTTTTCTCTTCTATACTGTATTTTTATGATACTTTTTCTATGTTTAGATATATTTAAGTGCAAAAATGCTTACCATTATGTTACAATTGCCTGCAGTGTTCAGTATCATAACATGCTGTACAGGTTTGTAGCCTGAGAGCAATAGGCTGTACCCTGGAGCCTAAGTGTGCAGCAGGCTTTCTCATCTAGGTTTGTGTAAGTACACTCTGTGATGTTCACACAATGACAAAATCGCCTAATGATGTGTTTCTCAGAACGTATCCCTATCGTGGCTCATGACTGTATATATATAAGAACATAAAAAGATATGGGGAATATAGGGAATCTGGTTTTTGGTTTTTTTTGTTTGTTTTTGTTTAAACCGAACCTGCGGCCTTGGTGTTATCAGCACCACACTCTCCCAAGTGAGCCACGCGCCGGCCCTAGGGAATCTGTTTTAGACTGAGTGGTTGGGGGAAACACCTTTCGAGGGGATGACATTTGAGCTTAGAGCTGAAATTAAGGAGGAGATACCACCCAGAGAGTTTAAAGAAGGATGAACTTTCCAGAACACAGGAAAGAGCAAAGGCAGGTGCCCTAAGTGAGAGACACAATAAGTGTATTAATCAAAGAACCGTAAAGTTAATTCGGCTAAATCCAGAGTGATATAGGAACTGTGATAGGAAATGAGGCAGATAATGGGATATTGTTACAAAGATAAATATGTAGACTGATAAAACAGAATATGGCTTTCAGATACAGTACACATACTTGATTTATGCTCAGATTCACACTGTGTTTTGCAGTGGAGAAAAGATGAACTTTTTTTTTTTGGAGTCATGCTCAGTTCACGATCCTGACCTCATGTGACACCATACTGTACCCTAAGTAAATTTCCAGATGGTTTGTAGGTCTAACTGTGGAAGATACAACAATAAATATTTAAGAATATGACATTGGAAACCGTCTTTTGGATACGGGGATTGGCAAAGATTTCTTAAACAGGACACAGAAGCATCACGTATGCATGAAAAGTACTAAATTGGACTACCTTAAGATGACTGAGTTTTGTTCATCAAAAGTCAATTTTGATAAGGTACAGGAGATCATTTAGGAACAAAGGAATTGTTACAGGAAAGTATGGATGAATAAGAGAAGAAAAGGACCCACTTTCCCTCTGGAGTGTGCTTGCTAACTAGGATTTAGTCCTATGAAGATGAGGTGGACACCAGACGTGAAAAAGTTTCTTACAATATAACAAAAAGTGGAGAGCTAATAATCTGTTGCAGTGACCCTGAGTGTCTGAAGGAGTTAGAGACTGAGAATACCGCTGACAGGATTGTGGGGGTGGCAGCTGCAAGAAATATATGACATCTCATGTTTAAATTCTTTACACAAGGGCCAGCCCGTGGCTCACTCGGGAGAGTGCGGTGCTGATAGCACCAAGGCCACGGGTTCGGATCCCTATTTAGGGATGGCCGGTTCGCTCACTTGGGAAGAGCATGGTGTTGACAACACCAAGTCAAGGGTTTAGATCCCCTTACCGGTCATCTTTAAGAAAAAATAAAATAAAATAAAATAAAATAAATAACTAAATAAATTAATTCTTCGTACAGATTTTCCTAGGCTTTACCATTCCTGAGTGAACATATATTTTGCCTACATGGTCTGGCTTTCAGAGTATCCATATCCCACATCCTCCTTCTGTGCTTGTATGGTTTTCAGATGCCTATATGTATCCATCACCTTTTAATTGAAAAAAATTTTTTTAATTTCTAAAATTAAAGTATTGTAATATGATATACAATATTCCCCCTTTATCTTCAGTTTCACTTTCCACAGTTTCAGTTACCAACAGTGTGTTACCTGCAGTCAACTGAGGTTCAAAAATATTACGTGGAAAATTCCAGAAATAAAAAATTTATACGTTTTAAATTGTGCACCTCACTGAGTAATGTCCTGTGTCCCGCCCTGGATGTGAATCATCCCTTTGTCCAGTGTATCCACACTGTGTATTTTACCTACCTACCCCTCAGTCACTTAGTAGCCATCTTGGTTATCAGATCAACCATCTTTTTTAGTGTAGGTAAGGTTGAGTAGAACCCAAGGTTTTAGGCATCCTCTGGAGATCTTGAAATATATCCCATGAGGATGGGGGGCACCGCTGTAATAAGAAATATATATTTGGTCTCTGCCCCAAGTTCCTGGCACCGAGCTCTCAAGAACTCTGTAATTTCCTGAGTGATAGGAGTGTCTGACACAAAACTCCTAAATCCCTTGAAACATCATCCTTTGTTCTAATGAGGTGATTCTTGGTGGGCTCCTGGATAGCCTCAGGATGGGGGCTGGTTGCCAGGGGAACCGACCATGTGATTAGAGCGTTGGAACTTTCCTGGAAGTCAAGGGAGGGGAGAAGGGCTGAAGGTTGAGTTTATCACTAGTAGTCAATGATGTAATGAATCATGCCTACATAAAAAAGTTTCCATAAAAACCCAGAAGGACAGGGTTTGAAGAGCTGCTGAGTGGGTGAACACGTTGAGGTTCTAGAAGGGTGATGCTCCCACCCCACAGGGCCAGAAGCTCCTGCACTAGGTTCTGGAGAATCTTGCCCTATGTATCTCCTCGTGTGGCTGTTCATCTTTATCCTTTAAAATACCCTTTGGAGGGGGTCATGGGAATCCCTAATATATAGCCCGTCAGTCAGAAGCACAGGTCACAACGAGGCTTGCAATTGGAAGGTGAGGACAGTCTGGTGGGACTGAGCCCTTGAACTTCGGGATCAACACTGTTTCCAGGTAGATAGTGTCAAGGTGAATTGAATTAGAGGACACCCAGCTGGTTGGTGCCTGCTGGGGAATTGCTCATGTGTTGTGAGACAGCACCTTCCCCTAATCTGGTGTCAGAAGTGTTGTGCTGAGTGACTGTGTAAGAGAGTAGGAAAAAAAAACCCAAAACAGCTTTTTTTCCTCCAGAAGTATAGTTGACAAATAACAGCTGTATACATTTACAGTATACAATGTAATGTTTTCTTATACATATACATGGTGGAATGATTAAATCAAGCTAATTAACATATCCATATCTTCACATACTCATTTTTTTGGTGTGTGGTGTGAACATTTAAGATATACTTTCTTAGCAATTTTCAAGTATTCAACACATTAACTATAGTCACCAAGCTATACAATAGATCTCCTGAACTTATTCATCCTGTCTAACAGAAATGTATTAGTCACCTTTTGAGGAAAGAAAAATACCACACTCAAACGAGGAATGGAAGGAGAAGTTATTTACAAAGATGTGGGTAGAATGCAGGGAAAGTCTTCAAGATCTTTGTCCAGTGAGATAAGAAAGATGTAGAACAGATAAGGAGTACACGATAATTTGTGTGAAGAAAGGTTAAAAGATGGGACTATATTTTGCTGAGTTTTGTATAGCCATTGGAAGGATGCACAAGAAATCCATCAAAACGGTGGCATATAAGGGATGGAGAGAGACTGAGCATTTAGGTGCAGCACTGTGGATGAGACTTTTTATTTTTAATGACTGTCCAGTGTGGGGATTGGAACACTTGACCTTAGTGTTGTGACACCACATTCTAACCAACTGAGCTAACCAGCCAGCCCATGAGACTTCTTAATGTATACCTATTAATAGTATTTGGATTTCTTGAACCCATAGATGTGTTACATGTTTAACAGTTATATATTAATTACGAGGCTTAAATTTCCCCAGTTGTTTCAAAACAGTTTTTTGGTTTGAGTCAGGATCCAGCCTTTTTCCAGTTTTTTGGTTTGAGTCAGGATCCTAAGGAGGCATGTTTATTACACGTGGTGGTAAGATATCCTAGGTCTCCTTTAATCTAGAGAAGGTCTCTCCCAACTCTCTCTCTCTTTTTTTAAATGCCAGTGATTGACTTGCACAAAACAGGTGACTGTCCTGTAGAATGTGCTGCATTCTGAATTTGTCTGTTTCCTTTCTTGCTCGATCATTTTACCTCAAAATTGTGATACCTTGTTACTTGCCAACTATTAAATGTATTCTTGTATGTGCAGCAGATTTCTGGCAAGAAAAGAAAGTGGTAAAAGTAGAAGGGGAATGAAAAACTGGAAAACTTCATACTGTTGGTGGGAATGTAGAATGGTGCAGCCACTATAGAAAATACTACGGAGGTTCCACAAAAAAATTAAAAGTAGAACCACCATATAATTCAGAAATCCCACTTCTGGGTATACATCCAAAATAATTCAAATCAGACTCTAAGAGATGTCTGCACCTCCCCCACCTCCATGTTCAATGCAGAATTATTCACAACAGCCAAGATATAAAATTAACCTAAGAGCCCATCAATAGATAAATAGATAAAATGTGGTATAAACACACAATGGAATACTATTGTCTTTTTCTCTCTTTTTTTTTTTAATGAAGAAAATCCTACCATTTGTGACAACATTGATGAATCTAGAGGACATTATGCCAAATAAAATAGGCCGGTCACAGAAGGACAAATACCGCATGATTCCACGTATATGAGGGATCTAAAGTAGTCAAACTCATAGAAGCAGAGAATAGAACCGTGGTTGCCAAGGGCTGGGTGGAAGGGAAGGGAAAGGGAGAGTTGTTGCTTAATGGGTATAAAGTTTCAGTTATGTGAGATGAACAAGCACTGGAGATCTTGTTCAGAGTACTGTGATATTATCACATGGGTATTTTGGTTTTTGTCCATGATTCTTGGCTTCTTCTAACCTTCCCTTACCTTTCTGTCTTGGAGCTGGCCATAAAGAAATACTCTAACCTAACTTGTTTGATTGTAGGTCATAAGATTCCCATTTCAGAAGGGGCCCCACCCCCATGTCTGGGAGGGAGGAATGCTGCACAGAGAGGCCAAGAAGAATCTGGACAGACAGGACTTGCTGGGTTTCCCCACTCAGTCTATTAGTATTAGATTATACCCTTTTTGGTCCAAACATATTTCTGTGTGGTTGTCCATGCTTCAATTATGCCAAGGTAATGAAGCTTCTGTAAAAACCCAAGAGCACAGGGTTTGAGAGCTTCCAGATAGCTGAATACGTGGAGGTTCCTGGAGAGTGGTGCCCCTGGGGAGGGCATGGAAGCTTTGAACCCCTTTTCCTATTCCTCACTCTGTGCATCTCTTCATCTGTATCCTTTGTAATATCCTTAATGATAAACCAGTAAACATAAGAGTTTCTCTGAGTTCTGTGACCTGCTCTAGCAAATTAATCAAACCCAAGGAGGGGGTTTTGGGCACCCCGGTTTATAGCCAGTCAGTCAGAAGCACAAGCTGTATAAACTAGAGCTTGTGACTGGCATCAGAAGTGGCAAGGGGGGCAGTCTTGGGGACTGAACCCCCTCAACCTATGGGATCTGACACTATCTCCAGGTAAATAAAGTTGGAATTGAATTGGAGGATACCAAGCTGGTGTGTGCTGCAGAATTGATTGCTTGCTCTCTGGTGGGAAGAAAATCCCACATGTTTGATCACAGAAGGTTTCTGTGTTGTTTGCTGCTGAGTAAGAGTACAGAAAAAGCACTTTGGTTTGCTTATTTCTATATATACTCGAGTACCTATATTCCTACATATACCAAGTTAACAGTGCAATATTATTCACTTTAAAATATTTTAAGAGGATAGATACCATGTTAAGTGTTTTTACCACAAAAACAAAACAAAACACAAGCAAAAAAATTCACCCAAGCACACACAAGCACACACAACAAAATACAAGAAAATTTTTGGAAGTGATGGATGTGTTCAGTTTCTTGATTGCAGAGATTGTTTTATAGGAGTAGGCGTATAGTCCAAACTCATCAAAATGTATTAAATATGTGTAATTTTTATATAACAATTATACCTCAATAAAGCTTAAAAAAAAAGAAAAACTGGACAACTAGGATGGGTGGGAATATTTATTTAGCACTGTCCACTCTTTCGTGCTTTGTACAAAAGCACTTTATAATTTGCAATTTACCACCGCAGTTATTACTGAGTCAGAAGTGACAGCAGGGAGCTGTGTGATCTCTGATGAAAGCAGGTGCCTACTTGTCTTCTAGTGTCTGCAAGGAGGCTTAAGTGAGCCTTTCACCAGGAAGAAGACACAGGCCCCACTGCAAAGATGAACACAGTGATGATCGACTAGCAATTATTGACACGCCTCAAACAGGTAACTGGAAGGCCACAATGTGAACCCAAGAGTGTGTAATTCCCAGACTTGGGCTCTTGCCAGCACCTAATGCAGGGAATTAGAGTTCTGTGAATCAGGCTGTGTCCACCCCAGCACACTGGGAGCTGCTCCAGCACTGGTACTACATCCAGTTCCTCTCTGGATGTCCTGGAACCAGGGTCACAAAAGGCTTCCAGAACCATGTCTCATTTCCCAGATAAACTTAGGTTTGGAGAGTGAGAGACAGGACCAGCCTGGAGCCTTACAACTTTGTGATCTCTTTCTGTATATTCTTAGACACAAGGTCTGCGGTGGGGTGCTTCAGGAAAGAAACCAGGCAAAGTTTTTGTTTTATTTTTTCTTTTTAAAAAATTAATATTATTTTTAATTGACAAATCATAATTGTACACATTTATGGGGTACAGTGTGATGTTTTGGTATATGCATAACCTATGGAATAATTAAATCAAGCTAATGAACATATCCTCCTCACTTATTTTTTGTGGCGAGGTATCTGAAATTTACTCTCTCAACTATTTTGAAATATGCAGTACACTTTTTTTAACTGTAGTCACCCTGTTCTGCAACAGATCTCAAGACTTACTCCTCCGGGCTAACTGAAACTTTGTACCTTTGACCAGTATCCCCCATTTCCTCCTCCTGCCCCCCAGCCTTCAGCCCCTGGTAACCACCATTCTGCTTCTATGAGTTTGACTTCTTTATAAGTGAATCTGGACCTGGGAATCCTCCTGCACTCTGAGGTTTCCCTGTAGGAGGCTGTGAGGAGAAAAATGTATTTATCCTAGATAGTGCTAGGGACGACCATGATTCATTTTTTCATTCTTTCATTCAGCAGCTATCTATGGACTGTGCGTGACGGTCACAGATGAAGGGGATGGGGAAGTGAATGAGACAAACACAGTCCCTTGAAGGGCACACATTCCAGGAAGAAAAGCAGACAATAAACAAGCACACACACGAATGAGATACTTTCAAATATAAAAGGTATGATAAGTGTAAGGAGATGCAGGGCACCTGCTGTGGTGGTTCCTACTTTAGACCGGCCGGGCAGAGGAGTACCATCGAAGGTGGTAATTTTTTTTTTTTTTGAGAAAGTAAGTAAATTAGCAGTGATTTTTTTAAATTGATAAATTAAATTGTATATATTTATCATGTGTAACCTGATGTTTTGACATATGAATACATTATTGAATGGCTAAATTAATATATTTATTACCCCACATAACATTTTTTTATGGCAAGAACACTTAAAATCTGTCCTCTTAATGGGCCGACCCTGTGGCTCACTCGGGAGAGTGCGGTGCAGTGCAGATGACACCAAGCCAAGGGTTACGATCCCCTTACCGGTCACACACACACACACACACCTGTCCTCTTAAGGGCTGGCCCACGGCTCACTTGGGAGAGCCTCGTGCTGACAACACCAAGTCAAGGTCTAAGATCCCCTTACCGGTCATCTTAAAAAAAAAAAAAAAAAAATCTATCCTCTTAGAGATTGTCAAGAATACAATACATTGTTAACCACAGTTACCATGTTGTACAATTGATCTGAATGTACTCCTCCTCTCTATCTGAAATTTTCTATCCTTTGACCAACATCTCTCCAAACCATCTCCCCTTCTCCAGACCGTGGTAAATATCATTCTACTCTCTGCTTCTATGAGTTTGACATTTTTAGAATCTACAAATAAGTGAGATCATGCAGCATTATCTTTCTGTGTCTGCTTTATTTCACCTAGCACAATGGCCTTCAGATTCATCCGTGTTGTTGGCAAACGATAGGATTTTTTCTTTTTTAAGGCTGAATAGTATTTTATTGGGTATAAATGCCACATTTTCTTTGTGCATTCATTCATCGGTGGACACTTAGGTTGATTCCATATCTTGACTATTGTAAATAATGCTGCAGTGAACATAGAAATGCAGAAATCTCTCCAACATACTGACTTCATATCGTTTGGATATATACTTAGTATTGGGATCATATGGTAGTTCTATTTTTAATTTTGGGGGGAGCGGGAGGTGACGTTGAAACTGAGAACTGAAGGACGAGAAGGAGCCAGCCACCTAAAGATCCCACGGAAGGCTGCACACCCCAGACACAGGCAAGAGTTAGCATAAGGGCCTTACATAAAGGGATTCTATTTAAGAGCCTGACAAAGAGCCCAGTGTAGTGAATCAGAGAGAGATGATGGAACGAAAGGTAGGAAATGAAATAACGAAGGCTCAATAACAAGCCAGATCGTGGAGGCGTTTCAGTATGCAGTGAAGAATCTGGCTTTTGTTCAAAGTGGAAAGAGAAGAAATTAGAGGCTTTAAAACTGTAAATGACATCATCTGATTTCTGTTTTTGAAAGAATCTCGCTGGGGAGAGGGAAGAAAGCAAAGTGGTGAGAGTAAAGACTGGGAGCCAAGTGAGGAGGCTATGCAGACTGAAGTAGTTGGAAAAGATCCTGGTGGTCTTCTGTGGGTGGCAGCAGGGGACAGAGAGTTAAAGGAACAGACTGGGGAGTTCTCCTCGCCCAGGGAGTATTCTAGAGCATGTTGCGCCTAGAGCCATGAAAAAAACAAAGTCACCCTCCTCAGAGGGATTTTGTTCCACAAGGGAGACTAATCATTGTCCACATGAGCACAGAGATATATGACATCACGTCAGACAGTGACGAATGCAGTGGAGAAGAGAAGAGCAGGGCACAAGAGTAGGAGTGATGCAATTGTAGGCAAGTGAAGTGGTCAGAGAAGGATTCTCTCGAGTTGGTGCTTGGCTTAAGGCTGGAATGCCTCAAAGGGAAGCATTCCTGGTGGAGGAAATAGCAAATTCAGGTGGCTGGAGGAGAGAGTGTGTTTTGCTTTTTCCAAAAAGAGTGAAATGAGCAGTGTAGCTAGAGGAGAGTGAACAAGAGGAAGAGGAGTAAGAATGAGATCTTGGGCTGGGAAGTTAGCTCAGCTGGTTAAAGCACGGTGTTATAACACCAAGGTCAAGGGTTCAGATCCCCGTACCAGCCCGGTACCAAAAAAAAAAAAAAAAAGAAAAGAAAGAAAGAAAGAAATGAGATCTAAGAACTAGCAAAGTTTGGGGGAAATACTTTTGAGAAACAGATACCAAAGGACTTGGACATGCGTCCCAGCTGGACTACCCATAAACAACTATGTGACTTGGGCAAATTAGCTAATAGCTGTCACTAAGGTTGTCAGTAATGAGGTCTCCTAACTCATAGGGTTACTAATTCACAGGGTGTTTTTGCATACACACAAACACACACACACACACACATACACTCACTCACTCAAGGACAGATGGGGATGCTATGAGTATTTATTTGGGGGTGCTATGAGATTAGAGAGTGTTATGAGTATTAGGGGGTACTATGGGGATTAGTATTAGGTAATGTCCCCCTAAAATCTATATGTTGAAACCTAATCACCAATGTGATAGTTTTAAGAGTTGGGGACTTTTGGGAGGTGATTAAATTCTGAAGGTGAAGTCCTCATGAATGAGATTAGTGCCCTTGTGAAAGAGACACCAGAGAGCTAGCTAGTCCCGTCCACCATGTGAGGATGCAGCAAGAGGTCCATCTATGAGGAATGGGCCCTCATCAGACACCAGATCTGTCAGAGCCTTGATCTTGAGCTTTTCAGCATCCAGAACTGTGAGAAATAAATTTATGTTGTTTATAAGCTACCCAATCCATGGTATTTTATTATAGCAGCCTTACTAGACTGAGACAGGGGACTATAGACTCACGATGTGAAAGATAAATCTACTGAGGCATTAAAGGATTAGATAATCTCCTGAGGGGTCCACTAGTTCCAGATAACGCTGACTCAGTCTTTTGATGACTGAGAGATGTCTGTTTAAGACAGGGTGACCCAGTCTGGTATATTAGAAAATATCATACCTGACCCAGGCAGGTATATTAGAAAATATCATAGGCGGAGGCAATCTACCAGGGACCCTGAACATTCCTGCATCTTGTTGCTGGGTACACCAAGAACACACGGGTCTGCCATGCTTTACTTGGCCATTTCTTTTTTTTTTTGGTCATTTTTTTCGTGACCGGCACTCAGCCAGTGAGTGCACCGGTCAGTCCTATATAGGATCCGAACCCGCGGCGGGAGCGTCGCCGCGCTCCCAATGCAGCACTCTACCAAGTGCGCCACGGGCTCAGCCCTCTACTTGGCCATTTCTCAGCATTAAGTTTGCCATAGGCAACCTTGATGGATGAGAGAATGCCTCCCTCTGGGACAAAGAACAGGCTTGTTACAAAAGAGGTTGATTACTCCAAGCTTAATATTCTTCAACTGTGATGCAAATCACTGCATGCACAGAATCCGTCTGGGCCCATCCAATCCTGGGCCCCTCTGTGTTGCCACGTGGGACTTGGGGGACAAGGGGAACCAACACGAACATGATGCTCATTCTGCCTGCTGTGCTGTGAGTCATAAAATCCTTTGTCTCTGACCTAGGAGTCTCAAGTCTTCTGCCAGCATCCACAAAAACAGAAGTAAGGTAACTTCTTACTTTGTAAGTATAGTTGGCAATCTGTATTTGTGGGTTCTGCACCAGCTGAGGGTCAAAAATATTTTTTAAAAAGAATAAAAATAACAATAAAAATAATACAAATAAAAAATAAGTAGAACAACTATTTACATAACATTTACATTGTATTAGGTATTATAAGTAATCTAGAAATGATTTAAAGTATATGGGAGGATGTGTATAGGTTATATGCAAATACTATGCCATTTTATGTAAGGGACTTGAGCATCCTCAAATTTTGGTATCTGTGATGGGGAGAAGGGGGGTGTCCTGGACCCTATCCACTGCAGATACCAAGTGATGACTGTATTGTAAAATTCCAGATCCTGACATATATGCCCTCAAGGAATAGATTGCCTATCATTCTAAGGTCTCTGAGATAGTATATTTCCCAGACTAACAACAACTGTGGGAATTCACCACCACAAGACCGGCTGTACAAGACATCCTCAAGGGAGTTCTACATTTGGAATCTGAAGAATGATAATTACCATCATGAATACGCTAGAAAGAATAAAACCCACTGGTAGAACAGATACACAATGAGAAAGAGAAAGAAACTACAAAAAAACCAGGAAAAAGCAAAGACAAACAGTAAAAGGAAAAGAAAGGAACAAAAGATGTATAAAACAACCATAAAAAAAATCAATAAAATGCCAGGAGTAAGACAATACCTTTCAGTAACAAAGATGAATATAAATGGATTGGATCCCCCCTTAAAAGATATAGACTGGCTGAGTGGATTTAAAAAACTGAACCTAAGTATGTACGTCTCTGAGAGGCTCACCGGTGGATATGGGTTCAGACATTCTAAATTCCAGACTTTGAGGAACAGTCTTGGTTCCCACTCAGGGTTAAGGGCTCAGACTCTGAAAGGATTTGGAGAAGTGCCTGGAACATAGTAAAAGGTCATAAAAAAAAAAAAAAAAACGTAGCTGTTCCTCTGAGAATTATTAAATTGCTATTATAGGAGCATGCAGATACATCCTTTAAGAGGAAGGAAACTCATCTGAGAATATTCTGGGAAGCCAGCGAGTACATCCAGGGGATTTGGGCTAAGGTATTCTGGGAGGCAGATGAATTTATTTGGGAGTTTGGCTTCCCACACTGGAAGAGGTTGCTCATCCGGTCGTCGCGGCTGATAGGATGATGATAAACATGGTTATTTGTGCTCATCTCTCATTTCTGCTCATCCAACTCCACTAAACTTGGAATCCAGCAAGCTAGAAAAGGAAGATATTTCATCTTTGTCCCCAGAGCCTGTCACAGAGCTTGGGACATGGCTAGAGTGAGTGAATGCTGTGTAGATGAAGAGACAGTGGGGAGAATAAGTGGAAGAAAACAAGAAAGGAGAGTATTCAGAAGGAAAAAGAGAAAATAAAGATGTGTGTAGAGAGGTGAGAATATAAAAGGAGAAATAGAAAATATAGATGTATTATTTTGTTTAACAATTTTCTCGTGAAAACCATGAGTCATCACAATACCAGGTAGCAGAGATACAATAACGATGAAAAGAAAAATCATCCCTGCCATGGTGTAATTTAAAAATCTGGTGGGGGAAACAAACATTAATAAAAATTATGCAAATAAATATAGAAGCCCTGCTTGGAAAAGAGACAATCGAGTTTTGATCGGCACAGTGAGAAAGGTTGACTAAATAAATTGGAGTGAAAAAAAAGAAAGGAGAAGAGGGGTATGAGCACATTCCGGATCCCTGCTTAGCACTTCCCAAACCATTGCACCGTGTGGTATTAATAGAAGTGCTTGAAAAAAAAAAAATGTGTCCCTAAATAATTTGGGGGAAATCTGGTTTAAATGGATCTCTTTACCTCAGACTCTTAGGTGCCTAATGGATCTTCAAGCAAAGTGAAATGTGCAGTTTCCAAGATTTTAGACCACACTGGGTGTTTTTTTTTTTTTTTTTGGAGACTGGCTGGTACAGGGATCTGAACCCTGACCACCCTGTTTTTGTGTCACATCTACTATCACCTCTTGGGAAGCAATTCTGTAAGGTAATAATCTGGAAATGCTGACATTTCTTACTTCCTTTCACCCTTACCAAAATCCACAGAAATAAGGTTTAGCCTACCTAGACTAGAAAATGGAGTATAGGGCCGGCCCCGTGGCTCACTTGGGAGAGTGTGGCGCTGATAGCCCCGAGGCCGCGGGTTCAGATCCTATACAGGGAGGGCTGGTGCACTCACTGGCTGAGCGTGGTGCAGACAACACTGAGCGGAGGGTTGCGATCCCCTTACCAGTCAAAAAAAAAGAAAAAAGAAAATGGAGTATATCAGTCAGTGTTCAATCAGATAGGTAGTATCACTCTGAGAGATGTAGGCTGTGAAATTTCTGGCAGGAATTAGAGCACATACAATTATGGGAGGTGATTAACTTGTCTGTGCAAGGCTGTTGTCTTTGCACGTAGTGTTGGATGTGAATCAGCAGGACCAGCCGTCAAAAAGGGAAGATGGACCTGAAGTGGGGCAGACCAGAGATGAAATGGAACCATATCTGTGTCTCACTGCCTCTAATCTTTTTTTATAAATAAGGTGCTGTTTATTATCTATCAATCTTAACAACAAATGAATGAATAATAAAAATGTGGTGTGTGTGTGTATATATATATATATTTCAGTATGTGTATATTGAAATACTTTTCAAGCCTTAAAAGAGAAGGGAACCCTACCATTTCCAACAACATGGATGAACCTGGAAGGCATTACACTAAGTGAAATAAATCAGACACAGAAAGACAAATACTCCATGATCTGACTTATGTGTGGAATCAAAAAAAAGTCGAACTCATAGTAACAGAGAATAAAATGGTGGTTACCAGGGGCTGGCAGATGAGGGAAAAGGGAATTACTGGTCAAGGGGTACAAACCTTCAATTGTAAGATAAATACATTCTTTTTTTTTTTTTTTAAAGATGACCGGTAAGGGGATCTTAACACCTGACTAGGTGTTGTCAGCACCACGCTCACCAGTGAGCTAACCGGCCATCCCTATATAGGATCCGAACCCGTGGCCTTGGTGTTATCAGCACCGCACTCTCCCAAGTGAGCCACGGGCTGGCCCTAAGATAAATACATTCTGAAGACCTAGTGTGACTATGGTTAATAATGTATTATATACTTGAACTTTGGTAAGAGAGTAGATCTAAAGTGTTCTCAATAAAGTTTTTTTTTTTTTTTTTCTTTTAATCTTTTGCTTAAAGTATCTGGAGTGGTTTCTGTTTCCTGAATTGAAACTCATTTACACAAAGGCATGAATAACTAATATGGAAACACAGAGGAGGCAGTGATTATATTTATGGGTATTAAGGAGCTGGTAACACTGAAATGGATTACCAAGGATAAATGGAATTTTCCCAGATTGAGAAGGGCATTTCAGTCAAGAGGATCAAAGTGAACAAAGATATGGGAGAACAAAACTGAACGGCATATTGTTGCCAAGGACACTGCTTTTTTTGGTCTACCCTTGAGCACCTCTTCACGTGCCCTGGAGCATAAAATGCCTTTTATCAGAACCAATCCTTGAGTGAAGACTGAATGTCTCTAAGGGACCTATGTTGAAGTACAAATGGGTTCCTTGTTCCAGGTTACACAATAGTGCTTGGCAGTACTAGTTTAGTAGTGACAGTTTATTAAGTTAGGACCATCTGGAGCAGTAAAACCCTGAGGTCATGGCCTCCAACCTTTTCCTTGAAATTTTTTATTTTTTATTTTTTAATTGACAAATAAAAATGATATAGATTTGTGACATACAATATGATGTTTTGAAATGTGTATACACTGTCGAATGGCCTAATCAAGCTAACTACTTACCTCACATACTTATTTTTTAAGGCAAGAACACTTAAAATCTACTCTCTTAGTAATTTTCTAGCATACAGTATATATATATATAATATACAGTATATATATATATAATATACAGTATATATATATATAATTTTTTTTTTTTTTTTGCAGCTGGCCAGTTTGGGGATCTGAACCCTTGACCTTGGTGTTACAAGGCTGTGCTCTAACCAACTGAGCTAACTAGCCAGTTCCCTACAATATATTATTATTAACTGTAGTTACCTTGATGTACAGTAGATCTTTTGAACCCATCCCTCCTGTCTAACTGAAATTTTGTGTCCTTTGACCAACATCTCCCCAATCTCTCCACTCCTCAGCCCCTGGTAACCACCACTCTACTCTCTGCTTCTGAGTTCGACTGTTCTAAATTCCACATAAGAGTAAGATCATGCTGTATTTGCCTTTCTGTGCCTGGCTTATTTTGTTTAATATAATGTCCTCCAGGCTCATCCCTGTTGTCACAAATGAAAGGGTTTCCTTCTTTTTTTAAGGCTGCATAGTATTCCATTGTGTATATACAACACTTTTTTAAATCCGTTCATCTATTAATGGGCACTTAGGTTGGTTCCATATCTTGGCTATTGTGAATAGTGCTGCAATAAACACAGGAGTGCAGATCTGACTTCAACGTACTGACTTCCCTTTCTTTTGGATGTATATCCAGCAGTGAGACTGCTGGATCATATGGGAGTTCCATTTTTAATTTTTTGAGGAACTTCCATACTGTTGTGCATAATGCTCCCTCCAATATTGATGACACTGGCAACTTGCAGGATAACCAGGTACGCTTAACCATAGAGCTACACTTACACTGAGCCCAGGATTTGGAAAAGTTGAAAGAGGAGATCAGATGAGAGTTGAATTGCTGCTGGCCCATTTCTGCTCCATGCCCATTAAGTGAGCAGCAGTATAGGGACAATATATAACCTCAAGCAGCACTATTGTACTCCAACCTTCAGAGCATAAAGGATAATAAGCCCTATCTTTGATCAGAGTTATAGAGTAATAGAATTATTATTTTCTATTAATTTTTAAAAACACCATTATATGTATTGATACTATTTAATTACGTGTAAAAACTTAGGAATTAATTTAATTACTATAAAATAATACTATTTTATATATTATATACTAAAATACTGGTTCCTTTATACTTTCTTTAAAATGTATATATATGTTGAAATAAAAAATTATAATTTCAACAAACTGTTGGCACAAGTAAACACTTGTTTAGTCATTAGTTTTTGTGTACCTAGCGAAGGAAAAAGTTAGAAAACATTTACATACCAAATGTCCTGAAATTAGGGTCAGATATATATTTACTCCATAACTTTTTATCACAGAAGGCAATATTTTTATGATATTTAGAGACTTGTTTTAAAAGTTCCAAGGAATATGAACGTGAAACCTTGAAACTATGACAGTTGTAGACAGCTATGTTTGTTAGAATTTTTTTTGTGTGAAAAATTCTCCTGATTAAAAGCTCTAAACTGGGGTGGCCAGTTAAGTCTTGGTTAGAGCATGTTGCTGATAACATCAAGGTCAAGGGTTGGGATTCCCTTCCTGGCCAGCCTCCAGAAAAAAAAAAAAAAAAGCTGTAAACTGTGTTGTAAAATGAAGATGAGTTTGCTGAACAAACTTATGATAATTAACCACTGGCTATTGCTTTGCTGATATAGTTTTAAGTATCTCAGCCTGCACAGAAGAACACATAGATTAGTTTAGAATTTGAAACAAATATAAAGTCATTCCTTCTTGCAAAATTATTCTGTGAATAAACTAAATCAATGACTGACATTTTAAGTTTAGAACAGTAGTTTTCTTTTTTTAAAAAAATAAATGTTTATTTCAAGTATGAAAAGCAATGTCAAAACATTGCCAAAAAATTGTGTTCAGTTTAACAAGTATAAAACAAGACTTCTAAAAAACGGTTTACAATTAGGCATAAAATACTTTATATACTTTGACATTCACAGTGGACATTTCTGAAAAATAAGTTTTGCTAATGTAGCTTAGAAACAAAAATATATTTGCAGTCCCAGTTAAATACACAAGTCCTTAACTGAGGAACAGTCCTCCCTCAGGATGGATTGTTAGCATTTCAAATTTAGATTGGTTAGAAGCATTCCTTTTTATTTATTTATTTTATTTTATTATTATTATTATTTATTTATTTTTTTTTTGGTCTTTTTTGAGACCGGCCACACCGCGCTCAGCCAGTGAGTGCACCGGCCATCCCTATATAGGATCCGAACCCGCGGCGGGCGCGCTGCTGCGTTCCCAGCGCCGCTCTCTCCCGAGTGCGACACGGGGTCGGCCCGAAGCATTCCTTTTTAAATAATGGCAAACTTGGTCCAACAACGTAGAAGTTCAAATACGTTATAGTTTCCCTGGCAAATACCATCTATTTCTTGTGTCTGCCTACCCACAAAGTTCTTAGGCCATTTTAATTAAGGAATTTCAATGCAATGCATAACCTAAGTGGTAACCAAAGTCCCTGACCAAGGAGTCTTTACCGCGGCAATTTTGAGTATTTCTAGCAAAATATTATGAAGAGAAAACAGAGATTTCCAGGTGGCAGTTACAGAACCACGGCTTCTAATTACGTTACTGGACCGCTACTAAGGCTTCTGCTGCTCTCCTCCAGGTACATCCATTTGGAGGTCTGAAACATTGCTTTTGAGGCTTTTACTGGGTTTTGTAGTGTCTCAAATCCATCTGCACTGAAGCTTCTCTTGCAGAGTCTTGAATTGCCATTGTTATCTATTTCTTGGCTGGCTTCTTGTGTCCTTTACGTTTGTCTTCTTTAACCAGTCTTCTTTCGTACTCCTAATTCCTGAAACTTGTTAAATCAGGGTAGGCTTCTTAAAGGTGACATACTTAGCTTTAAGTATAACTTTAGTCTTGAATTATTGTATATGTTCTTCTAATTTCTCTGCAGACATGTCAGTTCTCCTCCACAGTGTTGACTTCTTTGGTCCGATGGGGGCAGAGGGCAGCCCTGGCTAGTGAGGAGGACCAGAACAGTGGCTCTCCACTGGTGAAATTTCCCATGCTGTTGTAAAATACAGGTTATATCATTATTCAGTGATTGTGAGACCAAAAGATCAGGAGACAGTTTCCATTGAAAAGCAAGTTTGTTACCCACAGATCCCAAAAGGAAGGGACCCACCATGTGGGGGGTGCGGCACATGGGAAAGCACCAGGGTTGGTCAGGAGGCAGAGGAAGCAAGAAGAAAACATGGGCAAAAGCCTTTATTGTGGTTTCTTCAGCAAGAAACAAGTAATACAGGAAAAGCAGATTTAGGATTAGCTAGTTTAAATAATTTCAGTGTCTCTGGGCACAGGGGCTGTCCCTAGTAGTCTGGTACCTGGTCCTGGGGTAATTAGGGCAGGTGGATAGTGGTCCAGAGAGTGAGAGCTCAATAAGGGAGTGGGTAGGGTGTGGGCTCTGGACTGGTTAGTTTGCATAGGAAAGGCATGATCAAAGGTGAGTCGTTTACTGTCTCTAGCTAGTCCTGAGAGGACTGGACCTTCCAGGGTTAGCAAGGCCCCAAGATGTCAAAGCATCAAAAATACAGAATAAAAAGACCTGATTATGTTTAATAAAAGCAGAATTTTGCAATGTAAAAAAAAAGAGAGAGAGAGAGACATGATTAATACTCCCTCCCTCAGGGGACAATTGCAATGTCTTGAGACATTTTTGTTTGTCACAACTAGGGGAGGGAGAAGTAGCACTATCAGCATCTAGTGAGTAGAGGGCTCAGGAATGCTGCTGTACAGGACAGACCCCACCACACACACACACACGAAGAATTACCCAATCTCAATGTCAGTTGTGCTGAGGTTGAGAAACCCTGGGTTAGAACTAAATGCAAAACCTTACTGGACGGGTGGGGGAGGGGCGGAGAAGTGTGGACTAATGAGTACAAAACTACGCCATCTACCCTAAGTGAATCATTGTGCAGTATATGCACGTATTGAAACAACATACTGTACCCCACAAATACGCACAAGTAATTGCTTAAACATTTTGAATAAGATAAAAGAACCTTATTTTTCACAATTTATTAAATATTTCTTAATTCAGTAGGCTTCCCTTGAGACATCCTGTGCTGGAACACGGAGGCACAGACAAGTTGGATCTACTTGGGCCCTTCCTTGGAGAGAGTTGTCATCCAATATAAATGGCTGACTCAAGACACAGATGTTCAAAATGTACTGTGACAAAAGCTCTAGAAAGAGGGAAATGAAGAGATGGTTCTACATGCCAACTGTTTATGTTCCTCTTCCTGAGCCTTTGATTTAATGAGGAAGCATGAGTAATTGTTTTTCTCTGTAATGCATATGTGGTGTCTGTTGTATATTCCTAGCTCCTGCCTGGATAAGCATTCAATACGTATTCGACAATTGACTTCTATGTGCATATGTGAACAGGTATGCATTTAGTCAGTGTATGAATATTTGATGAATAAATGATTGTGAGTGAATGAATGACATGATAAATGCATTTAAGAGGTGTAAGAGTGACTTGTTTTTGAATCTCTCTAATTCTTACCCTTCCGCAAAATGCACACGGCAAAGAAAAATACCTGCAAACAATATTTGCAAAAGGAACAAACAAATAATTAAAATCATTTTCCAATAATCTTTCCTGAAATAAAAGATTTGGGTCTTCAAATTGAAGGGCACAGCATGTAACTAGGAAAATTGACCAAGAATGGTCATCAGTAAGACACATTCTAGGAAAACTACTGGGTTTTTTTTGTTTTTTTTTTTTAAGAGGGCAATAATAGACCAAGATACTCAGTAGGGAAAGAAAATCAAATTGGCATCAAATTCTTTTTTTTTTTTTTTTTTTTTAAAGATGACTGGTAAGGGGATCTTAACCCTTGACTTGGTGTTGTCAGCACCACACTCTCCCGAGTGAGCCATGGGCTGGCCCCGGCATCAAATTTTTGACTGCAGTACTGTGTTTCAGGAGAAAGTGGTTTAAAAAATTTATGATACTCACCGTCATATTTAAAAAAGTACATCTTGACTAAATGGGGTTTATTCTAGGAATGCAATGATGGCTAAAATTAGGAAACTATTAATGAAATATATTAATAAAGCTAAATAGGAAAAAAACCATATGATCATCCCCAGATATGCTAAAGGGGATTTGACAAATCTTAATATCTATTAATGTTAACCCTCAATTAAATAGGAATTGATAGTTTCTAAAAATATTATATAGGTGATAGGTAGATAGATGGTAGATAGATGTTTTAGCCTGAAGAATCAGCATCTTACTCAATGAGTAAATATTAGAGGTTATAATAAAAATATCAATAAAAGCTAAAATCAGGAACAAGACAAGAATGCCCATTGTCTTCACTACTATTTCACATTGGGGAAAATGTTTTCCATTGTGTGATACAGAAAAGGACTTCTATTTTTGACTCACTTTTGAGAAAATCTATTAAGATCCCCTGACCTGCCGTAGGGTTTTTCCACTTTTCACAGAACCGAGAGGTGGAAGGAATTCTGTTTTAAATGACGTGGCACATTCATTCACCCAATATTCTTTACATATCTACAGTTTGTTAGGTACTAGTGCTCTGGTGAGCCAGGGCGAGTGAGGACCCCATGGTCATGTTTGTCATCTGCCATAGACTCTATGTTGCTTCCCTAAAAGGGTCAGCCAGAAAAGACAGCTGCTACTTTTTTTCTAGCTGACTCCAAATGGGATGTCTCTATCTGAAGAAAACCATCCAGGGACATGTAGGGGAAACAAAATACATGTAGGGGATTGGTTCCAGGGTCCCCTGAGGATGCCAAAATCGATGGATGGTCAAGTGCCTCATATAAAATAGTGTAGTATTTGCATATAACCTATGCACATCCTCTCGTATACTTTAAA
Source organism: Cynocephalus volans (assembly GCF_027409185.1). Lineage (NCBI taxonomy): Eukaryota > Metazoa > Chordata > Mammalia > Dermoptera > Cynocephalidae > Cynocephalus > Cynocephalus volans. Next base: position 6,963,045 of record NC_084462.1, on the reverse strand, counting down.
TCATCTCTGGATCACTTATCACATTATTCCTAATAAGATGTAAATTCTATGTAAAAAGTTGTTATCCTGTATTTTCTAAAATTTGTATTATTTTTTATTATTGTATTGTTATTTTCTATTGGTTTTCTTTTTCAAATATTTTCAATCCTGGTTGGTTGCATCCATGAATGTGAAAACTGTGGATACAAAGGCCCAACTATATCTTTCTTTTTGATTGCTAGGTTCATGGCTGGGGCCCCTGTGGCAAAAGACAGATCGACAAGGGCAAAGCATGCACATTCATTTAATATAAGTCTTACGTGACATAGGAGCCTTCAGGAATGAAGGCCCCACAGAAACAGGGAAACCTTTGTATTCTAGGCTAAGTTTGGTGAAGAAGCGGATAGTTGTGGAGAAGTATAATTGGACAAAGACAGTATGATCCAATGTTAATAAACTGGAGGGAATTTATCAAGGCCATTTGTTAAGGTTCATCTCTGTTTCCCTATGTCTTCAGAGATAGGGACGTTCCTTCCTTCCTGGTATAGAGTGGATACCTCTCACATGAGGGTCTTATTAACTGCTTCAGAGGAAGATCAGAGAATTCTTTTCTAGGTTGTATGGCCTGCTTCAGGGGAGAAGGGTAGGAGGTCAGAGAGTTCTTACTGCTTCTACAGCTTTCTCAAATGCCAGGTGCCATATATTGGAGTAGTGTATCCTAAACTCCATCACAGACTAAACCTATTCCTGTCTTTGCCCCTCACTAACTCCTGGGTAATTAGTCACAAGGTGGCATTATGCAAAATTGGTACTGCCCTTAACGAGTAAACAAAATGGACCCTCACTCAGCAGGTGTTTCTCTCTCTCTCTCTCCCCCTCTCTCCCTCCCTCCTGCTCCCTTCTCTGTCTCCCATCTCCTCTCCCCACCACTCCCCTTCCCTCCCCTTCCTCTCCCTCTCCTCTCCCTTCCTTCTTTTCTTCCTTTCTTCTTATCTTTCTCCTTACCTCTTTTCTTCCTATCTAAAGAAGTTGATGGTTTGCCCTGCTTTTAAATGCCCTCTTTATCCTATGGCATTGCAAACGTCTCCTCTGTCCTGGTCAGAGTCGAACCACCAAGCACAATCACCTCCACAAATATTTGCTGAATAAACGTATAGTAGAATCACAGCCAAGGATCTTAGCACAGGGCTGTATTAATTTCCAAAGCTTCCAGCTGACTTTGTGAACTGGCTTTACCCTCGGCCTGTAATCACTGGCTTTTAACAATTGAGAATTTATTTTTCCCCTAGGGAACAAGGGCATCTTTAACTTGCATTTCCTAGTGTTTTATTAAGTTATCTGAACTTTGCCACTTTGCCGAGTGTCAACTAACGCCGTTGTTCATTGAGATTATCTCTGTTGACTCTCACTTCCTGAACTTTACTCAATAGTGAGTCATTTAAGAGTTTATGGGACAGCACTTCAATTGCTGCACTTCCTCTTGTAAGGCTCCCTTTCTGTTCACCTTTCCTGTGTCTTAGCACCCTCTACTGGTGCTGGAAATCCTCTGCAGTCACAGGCCAGTGTTTGCTTGGTCCTCTAAGAGGTCAGAAATCAGTTTATAAAACTCAAAAAGGGGCATTCTTCATTGTCCCATAAGAAAATAATCCTAATTTTCATTATCACCATCCATGGAAGTCCTTCATTTTTGATTTTGGCAGCCGGTCGGTTCAGGAATTCGAACCCTGGACCTTGGTTTTATCAGCACCACATTCTAACCAACTGAGCTAACTGGCCATTTTTTTCTGTTTTAAATTTCTCTTGCCCTAATTGACTGCTGAGCAATTGGTCTTACGATTAAAAGTGTTTATGATTTCCAGTTGCCATTAAGGATTAGCCAGAAAGAAATCACTTGCCCAGGCAGAGCTATGTAACATGAGCCTTGACTTGCTCATATGTAAAAGATGACTCCTACTGCCCGTGGTGTGTTCACTCCTTTTCCTGAGTACATGCATAGGTGGGAATTAAGATAGTTATGAACAGTATAGCTAGCTTTGGTCCCAATAGTTTTATATATTAGCTTTTTTTTTTTTTTTTTTTTTTTAAAAGATGACCGGTACGGGGATCTTAACCCTTGACTTGGTGTTGTCAGCACCACACTCAGCCAGTGAGCAAACCGGCCATCTGTATATGGGAACCGAACCCGGGGCCTTGGTGTTATCAGCACCGCACTCTCCCGAGTGAGCCACGGGCCGGCCCAGTATATATTAGCTTTTAATAGTAGGATTGCGTTTAAAGCTAGCTGTATAGTAGAGTTATTCTATAGAAATCATCTCTTGGTGGCAATAAAACCAGGGCATCTTGTATTTGAAGCCTGAATCAAAAACATACTACCATTTTGGATAGGATGATCTGGTGCTTTTTTTTTTTTTTTTTTAATTATCTCCCCTTATCGATCTTTAAAAAAAGAAAAAGACTGGTAAGGGGATCTTAGCCCTTGACTTGGTGTTGTCAGCACCACGCTCTCCCAAGTGAGCTAACCGGTCATCCCTATAGAAGGATCCGAACCCGTGGCCTTGGTGTTATCAGCACTGCACTCTCCCACGTGAGCCACAGGCCGGCCCTCCCCTTATCGATCTGATGCTTTTAAAAAATAATTAACTGGATGAGCTGGCCAGTTATCTCAGTTGGTTAGAGCATAGTGCTGATAACACCAAGGTCTGGCACTCAATCCTTGTACTGGCCAGCCACCAAGAAAAAAAAAAAAAAGAATTAACTGAGGTTAACTGGGGAGCAGCTGCAGTGGCCAGGCAGCCCAGCTTCACGAAACTGTTCCAACGCCACGTCCCACAGGCACCCAGCATGCGCCATCCCCACCGCCGAGATGCCCAGGAGGGATCGCTCAGCAGGAGGGGCAGCAAGGGAAGAGCCCAGGAGGAGACTGGCAAGGTTGTCAGCAAAACCTGTGCTTGCAGAAGTGCAAAGGAAGCCAAAAAGGAAGCAGGAAAGGATAAATCTTCAGACAAAAAAGTGGAGACAAAAGCAAACAAGGGAGCAAAGCGAAAACAGACCAAAGTGACTTCCTAAGAAACTAAAGATTTAATGACCCGCAAATCACGGGCAACCAAAGGAAAAATAAACAAATGGGATTATATCAAACTAAAGAGCTTTTGCACAGCAAAAGAAACAATTAACAGAGTTAAAAGACAACCAACAGAGTGGGAGAAAAGATTTGCAAAATATACATCTGACAAAGGATTAATATCCAGAATATACAAGGAACTCAAACAACTTTACAAGAAAAAAACAAGCAACCCAATTAAAAAATGGGCAAAAGAGCTAAGTAGGCATTTCTCTAAGGAAGATATACAAATGGCCAACAGACATATGAAAAAATGCTCAACATCACTCAGCATCTGGAAAATGCAAATCAAAACCACACTGAGGGCCGGCCTGTGGCTCACTCGGGAGAGTGCAGTGCTGATAACACCAAGGCCCCGGGTTCGGATCCCATATACAAATGGCTGGTTTGCTCACTGGCTGAGTGTGGTGCTGACAACACCAAGTCAAGGGTTAAGATCCCCTTACCGGTCATCTTTTAAAAAAAAAAAAAAAAAACCACACTGAGCTACCATCTAACCCCAGTTAGGATGGCTAAAATCCAAAAGACTCTGAATGATAAATGCTGGTGAGGTTGTGGAGAAAAAGGAACTCTCATACATTGTTGGTGGGACTGCAAAATGGTGCAGCCTCTATGGAAAATGGTATGGAGGTTCCTCAAACAATTGCAGATAGATCTACCATACGACCCAGCCATCCCACTGTTGGGAATATACCCAGAGGAATGGAAATCATCAAGTCGAAGGTATACCTGTTCCCCAATGTTCATCGCAGCACTCTTTACAATAGCCAAGAGTTGGAACCAGCCCAAATGTCCATCATCGGATGAGTGGATACGGAAAATGTGGTACATCTACACAATGGAATACTACTCAGCTATAAAAACGAATGAAATACTGCCATTTGCAACGACATGGATGGACCTAGAGAAAATTATATTAAGTGAAACGAGTCAGGCACAGAAAGAGAAATACCACATGTTCTCACTTATTGGAGGGAGCTAAAAATAAATAAGTAAATTCACACACACACACACACACAAACGGGGGGGGGGGAGACATAACAATTACAATTCCTTGAAGTTGATACAAAAGCAAACAGAAAGGACATTGTCAGGAGGGAGGGGGGAGAGGGACGAGGGAGGGGGGAGAGGGACGAGGGAGGGAGGTTTTGGTGATGGGCCACAATAATCAACCACATCGTATATCGACAAAATAAAGAAAAAATAAAAATAAAAATAGGGGTTGGGTTCGTTAGAGTGCAGTCTTATAACACCAAGGTCACAGGTTCAGATCCCCATACCAGCCAGCCGCAAAAAAATCCCACTAAAAATCTGTGAAGCTGTACACTTAACATCTGCACATTTCACTGTATTTTAATTTTATATTAATATAAAAACAATAACAAAGGGGGAGAGAAGGATAATCACTTCAACAGTAATAGAGAAATGCGTATTTTATTTACAAGCCTCTCCCCGCCCATCAATCATCAAACTAACCAATCCAGGGTGCCAGTTGCTGGTTGGGTTCCAGGTGGAATGTTGGGGTGTTCTCTGGGGTTTGTTGTGCCTGTGGGATCCATGGTTACTGAGTTACTGGGGAGCCCTGTGGTGCCTGCAGTGACATGGAGGGCTGCGGTCCTCTGTGGATGTGGCTTTGGGCTCATCCTGGGGAAGCTGGGAGAGGGGGTGGTGCCTCTGCTGCCCCGTGGGCGGAGTCCACGCCTCACTGTCCACAGCCTGCAGGGAGAGACCTGCTGTGTCCACCCATTATTGGCTTATTGGAAGGTCTCTTATTTCTGTTCATACTTGTTTGGTCTATTAGAAGTTGGCTTTAGGTGAGACATGAAAAACACCTTGTACAAACACTGTCTGCACAGATTGAAAGAAAATGCCAGCTCGCTGACAAGCTCAGCGCTGCTGAAGAGGAGTATGCAGAGACTGAGCCATCGTCAGAGAATAGCAAGCTAGAGAAGGTGTCTTTAAATATACCCAGACTTACAGATGCCTCCAAAGAGGTGAAGAGCACCAAAGTGATCTTGAAGGACGAATTTACTTCCTTGGCTCAAGAACTGAAAGAAGAGAGATCCAGACTCTAAACAAGAACAGGTGGTGGCAGAGATGCAAAGAATGCTGCAGTCCCTAGGAGAGGTCATGGGAATCACCCCGTCACAAGGAGCTTTTCCCAACCTGACGGGAGGCCAAGAGCCAAGCCCTGCTGGTCACTTCCCCTGGAGTGGGACCAGGTCTTAAGGCAGCACTGACCCCTCCCCTCCACTCAGGCCTCCCAAGCTGCCAGGCTGCATTCACCACCTTGACTCCATGCAAGTGTCACTGAGGCCTGCAGATCCAGGGGATCCCCTCCCTGGGCTGGAGCTCCTCCAGCTGCACATGCTGGATACAGCAGTCATGGTCGATTCCTCCAAATCTAAAGAGCGTTGGACTTCCTGAAACAAACCAAGAAATGTGGGACTTTGTTTCTCCTCACAGAAAGTTTGGATTCTCTCTCATTAGTAGTGGAAGAAATGCTAATTTTGAGACTAATCTTTGACTCAGATTGAAACATCATCAAACTACATTTATCAAGACAATGCTTTATAAAGATTATTGATATATTAATCTATTTGTGAACTATTTATAGTTTATCTTTATATAATTATTGTATTATACTTTGAAGATATATGTAGTTTATCGATAAAAACTTTTAGTTCTCAGAAAGAAAAAAAAACATGTCTTTCAAAGAGCAGAAATTCTAAATTTTGATGAAATTTAATTTAGCAAATTGTTCTTTTATGATTGGTGTTTTTGTGTTGTAACTAAAAAGTTTTTGCCTAACCCACAATTATACAGGATTTCTCCTGTTTCCTTCTAGAAGTTTTATACTTTTAAGTATTACATTTAAGTCTATAATTCATTTTGAGTTAATTTTTTATATAGTGTGAGGTATGGATCTAGGTTCATATTTTTTTCTTTTGGTGGCTGGCCGGTACCCTGGACCTTGGTGTTATTAGCACCATGCTCTAACCAACTGAGCTAACTACAGCCCAAAGGTTCGTATTTTTTTGCCTGTGGATATCAAGTTGTCCCAGAACTATTTCTTGGAAAGCTATTTGTCCTCCATCAAATTACCTTTGCACTTTTATAAAAAAATCAATTGTTCATATACGTGAAGGTCTATTTCTGTACTTTCTCTTCTGTTCCATTGATCTATTCAGTGATCTTAATGCCAGTGGCAGATTGTCTTGGTAAGTATAACTTTAAAATAAATCTTGAAATCAGCTGACAATAGTCCTCCAGATTGTTCATCTTTTTCAAAGTTGTTTAGGCTATTCTAGATTCTTTGCACTTCCAAATGAATGTTAGAAACAGTTTGCCAATTTCTAAAGAAAAAGTCTGCTGAGTATTTGGTTAGAGTTGCATAGAATCTATAGACTAGTTGGGAAGAATTGACATCTTAGCAATGTTTATTCTTCTGACCCATGAACATGTTATATCTGTCCATTTATTTAGGTCTTTTAAAATTTCCCTCAGTAATGTTTTGTAGCTTTCAGTGTACTAGTCTTTCACAGCTTTTGTCAGATTTACACCTAACTATTTCATATCTCTTGATATTATTGTAAATGATGTTATTTAAATTTCAATTTCTGATTACTCATGGCTAGTATTTGGAAATACTATTGATTTGTGCATTGATCTGGTATCCTGCCACTTTGCTAAACTCATTTATTAAGTCTAGTACCTTTTTTTTGTAGATTCCATAAGATATTCTACATACATGAACATGTGATTTGTAAGTAAAATAATTTTTACTTTTTCTTTTCCAAAAAAAAAAAAGAAACTAAAGATTTACCTGCAGAAAATGAGTAAACCAACTATATATAGAAAAACCTAAAGACTCTGGCCAAAAACTCCTAGAGCTGGTTAATAACTTTGGTAACGTAACATTGCAGGATACAAAATAAATGCCCCCAAATCATTTGCGTTTATATACTCAAATAATGAACTAACAGAAAGAGAAATAAAGTAAGCCCATTTATAATTGTCACGAAAAAAATAAAATACCTAGGGATCAATTTAACTAAGGAGGTGTAAGGTCTCTACAATGAGAACTACAAACCACTTCTGAAAGAAATTAAGGAAGACACAAAAAGATGGAAAGATACTCTATGCTCTTGGATTGGAAGAATTAACATTGTGAACATGTCTATACTACTGAAAGCGATGTACGGATTCGATGCAATCCCCATCAAAATACCAATGACAGTACATACTAGTAATATTGATTTGATTAACATATGTCAACATTGAATCCCAAAAGTGTGTATAATCAATTATGGTTCAATAAAAAAAATAATAATAATAATACCAGTGACATTCTTCACAGAAATGGAAAAAACAATCTTTATTTTTAATAAAGGTGACCGGTAAGGGGATCTTCACCCTTGGTGTTCTCAGCACCACGCTCTCCCAAGTGAGCCACCGGCCAACCCAGAGAAAACAATCTTAACTTTCATATGGAACAACAAAAGACACTGAAGAGCCAAAGCAATCCTGAGCAAAAGAAATAAAGCCGGAGGCCTAACGCTACCTGATTTCAAATTATCCTACAAAGCTATTGCAACCAAAAGAGCATGGTACTGGCATAAAAATAGACAGAGCAGTGGAGCAGAATTGAGAACCCAGAAATCACCCCTCAGGCTTACAGCCATCTGATATTAGACAAAGGCAACAAAAATCTACGTTGGGGAAAAGACTGCCTCTTCATCAAGTGGTGGTGGGAAAATTGGATATCCATATGCAGAAGAATGAAACTAGACATGCATCTCTCACCATATACTAAAATCAACTCAAAATGGATTAAAGACAAGTATAAGACCTGAAACTGTAAAATTACTAAGAGAAAATGTAGGTGAAACACTTCAGGAACTAAGTCTGGGCACAGACTTTATGAACATGAGCCTGAAAGCACAAGCAGCCTAAGAAAAAATAAACAAATGGGACTATATCAAACTAAAAAGCTTCTGCATAGCAAAGGAAACAATCAACAGAGTGAAAAGACAACCTACAGAGTAGGAGAAAATTTTTGCTAACTATACATCCGACAAGGGATTAATATCCATAATATAAAATGAACTCAAGCAATTACACAGTAAAAAAAAAATAATAACCCAATTAAAAAATGGGCAAAGGAACTGAACAGACATTTTTCAAAGGAAGATATACAAATGGCCAACAGGTACATGAAAAAATGCTCAACATCACTAGTCGTCAGGGAAGTGCAAATTAAAACTACATTGAGATACCACCTCACTCCAGTGAGACTGGCTAGAATCAAAAAGACAGTGAATGACAAATGCTGGCGAGGGTGTGGAGAGAAGGGAACACTACTGCACTGTTGGTGGGACTGTGAATTACTACAATCACTATGGAAAACAGTATGGAGGTTTCTCAAACAACTACAGATAGATCTTTCACACTATCCAGCAATCCCATTTCTGGGTATATACCCAGTGGAATGGAAATCATCATGTCAAAGGGATACCCAAACTCCCATGTTCATCGCAGCTCTGTTTACAATAGCCAAGATATGGAACCAACCTAAATGTACATCAATGGATGACTGGATAAGGAAAATGTGGCATATATACACCATGGAATACTACTCTGCCATAAAAAAGAATTAAATTCTCCCATCTGCAACAACATGGATGAGTCTGGAGAAACTTATGTTGAGTGAAATAAGCAAAGCACAGAGGAATAAATACCGCATGTGCTCACTCATATGTGGGAGCTAAGAGAGAAAGAATGAAGGAAAGAAAGACCACAGTGGTGCATTTGACTTATAGAGGGAGAGAACATTCCTTGGGATACAAAGTGGAGGGGGGAAAGAGGGAGGGAGAGGGAGGTTGGGGATAATTGGGTGGGGGACACGGGGTACAAACGCAATTTGTGGCAATGGACATGCTGCTGGTACGAATCTGGCCTTCACATCTTGGGCATGAGGGGTGACAGTCAGCTCTGTATCTCATGAATATTCATAACCAATTTTTTAAAACACACAATTGAACAAACACAAATAAAAAAGCAAACAAAAAAGTAAATGTGTAAACTAAAAATATGAAGCAGGATAAATATCCTATTTCATGTCTCGTCCGTGGTCCCTGTCTCCCTTGCATAATCAGGGGAATATTTTTATCAACTATTCTGGAAATGCAAGTTTTTTAGTAGTTTTACAAACCTGTTTAAGAAGGAGGGAATCCCACCTTATCCCATTTTTAAGGCGTAAATTCTTTTTTTTAAGAGGCGAAATCATTCAAAAGTTGTTTATTTTCTGGAAACCAGAAAATAATGGGATATTGAATTTCGGGAGGCTTTGACTGTCTTGGGTGTCAGCTTAACATTCCATAGATGGGGAAGTAGCTTTTATATCTTATAATACAAAATACGCTAAATGGTGGGGCCAGCCCATGGCTCACTTGGGAGAGTGTGGTGATAACACCAAGGCCACAAGTTTGGATCCCTATATAGGGATGGCTGGTTGGCTCACTTGGGAGAGCGTGGTGCTGACAACACCAAGTCAAGGGTTAAGATCCCCTTACTGGTCATCTTTGAAAAAAAAAAAAAAATATATATATATATATATATATATATATATATACACACACACAAAAAAATGGTAATTTGGAGCCACAGTTGTACATTTAATATGTCTTGAACATTTTTAATTGCTTTTATTTCCATGTTGTTTTTTAGTAGAATTGTTTCCTAAAGAAAACCACTTCTTTATCGTTGCTTTCCCCGTCACAATTGTGTACACTCTGTAAAGCTTTGGTCATGATGGCCCAGTTTTTCTAATAATTTTGTGAATGTGCTGTGAAAGATTGAAATTTTGAGTATGCAGTGTATATAAATTGTGACTGATATGACAGCTTATCAACTTTGAAGATACTGGTACTTGATATCCTCTTAAGGAAAATTTGCCTCCAAATTAGAAGTCAGAAAGTCACTGGAATAACTTTTAAAAAAAACCATGATACATGGCTTTTGAGATTTTTGGCATATACTTTAAGAATTGTGTGCAAATTGAAATGTCTGCGTGCTGATCCTTAACACAACCAATAAAATCTCAATTATGAAAAAAAAGAATTAACTGAATTTTTTCTTATCTGTTGATCTCCAGATATGGGGCTTTATTTTTTTCTTGTTAAGCCACTTGACTTAGGTTTCCTATCTTTCGTAACCACAAAAATTCTGATTAATACGAGGGAGTTAGAGTGTGGATCCTAAGATAGTAAAAAATAATAACAGCAAGTATTCATGGAATCCTGAGTATTTTGCTTTCATGAATTTTACATGTATGAACTCAGTACCATATATCATGGTTTCTAAAATATAAATTTCTTTACATTTTAACATTTCTGGAATTGGGATGTGTCTTATAATTGAAGGCATATTACAATTAGTGTTAGCCAAGGAATGGCCATATTATAGCTGTCATTGCCCCTGTGTGGGTATAGGAATGCTGGTCAGAACTCACTCAGAGTGAGTTTTGGCTTTCAGAGTTATGGCTTCAATAGTTATGGTTATGATTTCAATTTCCACTCCTCCCCTCCAGCATCAGTTGCTTAGCAACTGAGGAAGGGAAAAGAACAGAATGCTATGCTTGTGTAAAATAAGGGGAGTGACACCAGCAACTCCAAGGATAAGCAACAGGAAGCTGTGAGGTGCCTGGGAATCTCCCACTTCCACAGTCTTTCTCTCTTTGGTATAGCTCCACTTTTGTCCCCAAGTCCCTAATAAGCTTCAATTCCTCCCCCTGGAGTTGCAGAGAAAGCAGCTGCACAGCACTCAGATGAATCAGTATTCCACCTGATCCCTGTAAATGACCACCAATCAAAAATAATAGTAATAAACTCCTTGTAAACCATATGGAGTTGCCTGCTTCATTATTTGGTCTCAGGATACGTTTTCAGTTTGGTGAGCTTTATACTATCAGCTCACACTTGAACATATGAGTGAACTTGCTTATAGTTGTTTACATTTTTGCATTTTTGACACTGCACCTAATTGAATTTAATTGCTATTTAAACCAATGCTTTCCAACAGAAAATAATACCAGCCACAAATATAACTTAAAATTTTCTGGGAAAAAAATAAAATAAAAATAAAATTTTCTGGTAGCCACATTATAAAAGGGGGAAAGAAACAGATGAAAAAAAATTTAATAATATATTTTATTTTACCTAATATATTCAAAATATTATCATTTCAACATGTAATCCATACAAATATATGAATGAATCATTTGACTCTTTTTTCATACTAAATCTTTGGATTTGGTGTATATTTCGTACTAACAGCATATCTTCATTCAGACTCACCGTATTCAAAGTGCTCAATTAGCCACATGTGGCTGATGGCTATTGTGTAAGACAGCCCAGGTGTAGGCCAATTTTACCCTAGTATTTGGGTGGGGAAAATGGTAGTCATAGAATACAAATGTAACATACCTTACTTAGAGCTCATATCTGCTCCTTGCTATGCTCTGCTCAAATATAATTTATTTCACCTTATTCAATTTTACTTTATTCATATTCACCTCTATTTAAGAACAACTGTATTTTTAAGGTACTTCCCCCTCCCCATATACACATCAGCCTCTATGCATTTTCTCTTCTAAGCTGGTTTTACCCTTCCCCCACTTTGTGCTATACCCCTTTCTATCCCTAAGCTTTTTCCTGGGTCTCATAGCCCAAATTTCTTTCTTCACATGCTTGGTGTTTTAATCTACACTCTCACATCCTCTTTCCCATTCCCCCACCAGGGCTTTTCCTCCAGTTATGGCGGATTTTTATACCCAGCTGTGTGGTCTCCCCATACACCTGCTTTCTTCTTCCCCTGTCATGCTCTCTCCCTCACTAGATGCATTCTTTTTTTTTCTAGACAGATTCTCTTTCTCCTGCCACCTTTCCCCACTCTACCCTTTTCTCCCTTCCCCTGCTACTTTCTGATTGCCCACCCCCCATTGCACATGCTGCTAGCTCTTTCTTTCCCTCTCCAACTGTCTACCTCTTCTTTTGCATGTTTACTTTCCTCCCCATACTCCATACTCTCTCCTTCCTAACTCATTACTCACTGACCCTCCTTGTTCCTTTCTCTGCCCACTCACCAGAACTCATCACTCCTCTTTTTTTTCAGGTTTTTTTTTTTAGTTTAAAATTTAATTGTACATATTTGTGGGGTACAGAGTGTTGTTTCAATACATGCACATATTGTACAATGATTCACTTAGGGTGGATAGTATATCCATCACCTAAACATTTATCTTTTCTTCCTGGTCATTACAGTCAAGATCCTCTTTTGTAGCCATTTAGAAACACACAGTATAATATTATTAGCTCTTGTCAGCCTAGACGACCAGAACTTATTCTTCCTATTTACTTGTAACTTTTTACCTGTTAATCCACCTTTCCCCCTTTTCTACCTTAGACATTGCCACACTTTCTTGCACATCCTCCCATCCGCATCTCCAATATTTGTACTCTTTCTACCACCTCCACACTACAGTTTCCCCCCATCATGGGCTCACTCTCTATCTCTTCTCTTCATACCAATCTTTCTCATTCAGAGAGTATTCTATTCCTCCCTTCTGTCCTTCCTCACAATCTGAGCCTTCCCTCTTCAATTTTGGCTCTCACACTCTGCTTCCTCCCTCTCTCCTTATTGCGCAAGTTCCATCTTTTTCTTCTCGCTGAGCTCTATGCCCCATCCCTTTCCTGCATAGCACCACTGAAACTAGGAGACAAACTTGTAATTTTAAAATCTTTGCATTGCTTCAGACTTGGAACTTTATCCTAGGGAAAGTTGCTTTTCAACCAAACCAGAGAAGTGGTCACTGTCAGATTTTGTATTACATGCCCTTGGGCACATCTTAACTGATGCTTAGGACCATGTATAAGTTGAACATTAAATAATACCTGATTTCTCAGACAAGTCTACCATAGGAATTCTTATTCACTGTGCTTAATTCAGACACTGAATTAAAAACATTCTCTCACCTAAACATACTTACTCAGCTAAGAAGGGCAATAAATAAATAGCATGGCACTTAAGTTCTCAGACGTCCTCTGATGACAAAAGTACTTTTCTTTCAAGGCTTTTCCTCAAATTTCATTGTGACTAATGATTTCTATTAATTTTAACAAAGGCAAATTCATATTTTTAAGGCTTATATTAAAGGATAATCTTTTTAAAAATGTGAAACATGACAAATTTTAAAAACCATATGTCAAACATCTTATTTAACTAATTAGTTAATGAGGGAACTAGTAAGGGGTTATAATTAGTTCTAGGGAGAATTCTAAAAATGCATATTTTTTTTTAAAGTACCATACATATATGCACATCCTTCCATCCCCATCCCCAATATTTCTACACTTATACACACACACACACACACACACACACACACACACACACACACACACACACACACACAATGTATTTATGTATGTATGTATGTATGGAGGGTCTTCAGAAAGTTCACAGAAGGCTTCATGTTATCTTTTAATTCAATTTTCCACAAACTTTTAAAAGTACCCTTGTGTGTGTGTGTGTGCATAATTCATATACATGTATATATATGTATGATTTTGTAGGCTGAAATGAATGATGTACATATAAACTTCCAGACCCACAATATTACATACATACAACAAATACATGCAAAATTTGTCTAACCTCAGGGAAATAGCTAATTGCATTCTACCAATATGATTTATGGATAAAAATCATTCATATTATTGTGAGTTTCCTACAACTTGACAGAATTGTAAATAGCTCACAAGCCATTGAAATTTCCAGACACTCCACAGAATAAGCTAACCCAAAAGGGGTTGCTTGTTTCCTATTGAAGATACTCAGTAATATTGTTTGTTGGTCTATTTCAAAGTCTTTTGCAATTTCTCTTTACACTTATAGTTTTGATTTCTTATCAGATAGCCATATAGTGAGTTCTAAACAGAAGGTGAAGAAGGGAATACGGGAAAGTGTGATTCATCATGACTCACCACTTATGACCACGTTCCAATCAGCAAGGTGGAGGGGCCGGCCGGCCCGTGGCTCACTCGGGAGAGTGTGGTGCTGATAATACCAAGGCCACGGGTTCGGATCCCATATAGGGATGGCCGGTTAGCTCACTGGGTGAGCGTGGTGCTGACAACACCAAGTCAAGGGTTAAGATCCCCTTGCTGGTCATCTTTAAAAAAAAAAAAAAAAAAAACAATCAGCAAGGTGGAGAAAGTAGAAAAGAAGGAAGGGGATTCTTTTCTTTTATGGGCTTAACCTGCAAGTTGTATATGTCTCACTGCTGCCTACAACCAATTGGTTAGAACTTGGTCATGTGGCCATGATCATCTGCAAAGGGGCCTGTGAAATGTAGTCTTTAATCTGAGTATCCATGTACCCACCTGATATAGAATGCTCTGGAAGAAGAGAATAGTTAGAAAAGAACGACCTACAGTCTTTGTTGCATATTGGTAAGAGTCCATTTTCCCATTGTATTAGTCCATTTCTGATGCTTATAACATAGATATCTGAAACCAGGTGATTTATACAGAAAATGAAATGTATTGCTTATAGTTTCTGAGCCTTTGGTGATGGCAACAGTGACCTAGGGGGTCTCATATTGCAAGATGGTGGAGAGAGAGAGAGAGATGTACCCTCCTTTTAAAGCCCTCAGAACCACGTCCCTGACCACCATTATTAATCCATTCACTACAGCATGGTCCTAAAATCCAATCACCTCTTCAAGGTCCTACCTTACAATTACCATAATAGGATTTCCCACCCTCAACAGTTACAGTGTGAAGTAAGTTTTGGGGGTACATTCAACCCAAGGCACCCATACTGGCCAGCTGCCAAAAAAAAAGAGAAAAGAAAAGTCCATCCCTCCAAATGAGGATTGATTAAAATTTTAGAAAAAGGAGATATAATCATGGCAGATAAAAATTTACATATACCCACTGTATTAGTTTATTTTCTGTTGCTGATAATAGAATACTTGGAACTGGGTAATTTTTAAGAAAATAAAATTTATTTCACATAGTTTTGGAGGCTGGGAGGTCTAGGGTCCAGGGGTGTGCCTGATGAAGGCCTTCTTCTTGGTGGGAACTCTGCAGAGTCCCATGGTGACAGAAGTTTTCACATGGCAAGAACAACAAGGGTGCACTTGTTAACGTGCCCACTTGCTCTCCTTATAAAGCCACCAGTCTGCACCCATGATAACCCACTAAAACATTAACCCATTACTCCATAAATCAATTAATCCATTCATGAGAGCAGAGTCCTCACCATCCAATCCCCTCTTCAAGGCCCTACCTTTCAACATTGTCACATTGGGAATCAAGCTCCCACGTGAGCTCCCATGTAAGACCACAGCACCCACTATTGGAGATATTTAATAAATGGCAACCATTGTGGTGATTATTACAAGCCTAAAGCTTGAAGACAGAGGATTAAATAGTCATTGACCTCCTTGTCCAGTGGTTTTGACTCTTACTGCTCTGCTGGAAAACAAGTGGACCCTGGTTTTTATTTCTTTGAATGCATTGTTTACTGCACTAGGAAAAATATAGGGAAATTACACACAATTTAAAGAAAAAATAGATTAAGAAAAAGAAAGTAAGCACACACTTTAGGAGTGAGAGAATTTATTTTTTATTTTTATTAAAAGTAAAACTTTGAAAAAAAAAAGAAAAGAAAAGCAAGTTGGAGAATATAAAATAAGCTGAATGGAGCCTGGTCATATTCCATTCTTTGGGAAAAACAAACAAGAGAAAAAAAAAGAAAACTCTCCCCAAAAGTTTAGCCCCCAAACAAGTTCCCTTGAGCAAAGCTTGAAGGGAGTCGAGTTAATCAGTCCCTTAAAGATGATTAGAAGTTTTTGAAGTTTTCTGAGTCCCTGAGGCCTGACCCATTTCCCACTTGGAACCTCCTGGAGGAGGAGGTATTGGGGGAGTTGAAAGAGGGAAAGGATTCCCCATCTTTGCATTTGGGGAGTGACCTAGTATCCAGAATGATAGGGGCCTCTGGAGACCAAGAGAGCTCCACTCTTCCCGAAGATCTCAAAGACCTTCTCCTCAATTTTTTCTCTCTCCGTGTTTGTTCATGGTCTCTCTCTGATCTCTAATTTCCTCTATTTTGATCTTTCTTTCTCTTTGTGTCTCTTCATCTTATTTCTCTTGCTTTATCTGTCTTTCTTCTACCTGCTTCTTTCCCTTTGTCTCCAATTCCCTGACTCTTTCTGGCTTTGTCTCTCCGCATCTGCCTCTCTTCCCCAATATATTCCTTTATTCGTCCTGCTGGTGTCTTTTCTTTCTGCATCTGTTTGTCTGTCTTTGTGTGTCTGTCTCTCTTCCTCTCCAGTGCCTCTCCTTGTCTCTGTCACTTGGGTTGGTTTGGTTGATTACTTCTTCTTTTGTCTCTGTTTCATGCCATATGTCTATCTGGAAAAATTCCAGAATCAGAACTTTGACCCTTTGTGATAAAGGAGACTGTACAAATTCCAGGTAAAATCTTTGTTGTTACCTGTTCTATGGATGCCATTCAGGCCACTCTCTGGGAGGCTGGGGACAGAGCAGGAAGAAATTTCTGAAGATGTAGAAGAAGGAATTGAGTTTGGGAGAGACTTCCTTCACTCTAAATGGGATTAGAATGAGACCAGGTGGAGGGGAAGATGGATGGTAATTCCTTCCTTGGATGGTTTTTGAGGCCGTGAGATTCCCCCAGTTGTCCTGGCCTGAGGAGTTTGTTGGGAGAGGGCAGCCTGGTAACCTGCAGAAACAGGGTCACAGCAAACACCTGGCTTCAGATTTGGATGATAAATCTAGCTGGATAGAATCCATGGGAGTAAAACATACCAACAGATGGAGGAAATGTGATTATTTTAATATTTTGCATTACATACTATAATTTATAAAATATTTTTATACCCATAGGTTTGTTTGGATCTCACAAAAAATTGGTGGAAAAGGCAGAGTAGGTATTAGTTTCAGAGGGGAAAAACTAAGGCTTTGAAAGGGGAAGCCACTTCCTCACAGCTGCATGCATGTAAATGGCAGAGCTGAGGTTCCAATCCAGACGTGTGACCTCTCAGTTGACAATTGAGGAGGACCCCACAATGAATATGCTGTGCCACAGTGTTTTGGGTTTTTTGTTTTGTTTTTAGTTTTAGTTGAAGGGAAGGGGATAAATCGTAGCAAGGAGTCCTGGGGCATCTATGGTGTCTGAGCCTGGGAGAGTTATCCCTCAGTCCTTCTAAACTTTGCATTCCCTCTGCATCTCTCCCTTTCCCTCTCTCATTAATTAATTACTTCATTTAATGATTAATTTTCTCACTGAGTCACTATTCATCATTCATTCACGTTTTGATTCACTCACTGTTCAGAGGATTCATTACTCATTTGTTGCTTTTATTATTATTTTCTGATGAACTGTAATTCACTAGGCTCTGTGCTAGGTACCAGGGGCATAACAGTGATTCAGAGATGTCCCTAACCTACTAGTGACAATCAGGCTAAATGGGATATGTGTGTGTAACACATATGTATTTATATATAGATATATACTAGTGACAATCAGATTAGATATATATATACACATATATGGCATACACACATACATATACATACATACATTTAATACAAAGTAATGTGAAAAGAGTATTTTCAGTGTGTAAAAACAGATTCCCTGTGTATAAAAGAGTATTTTGTGTGTAGAAACACAAATTATGTGATGTTATTATATTATATATATCATATATTGGATATATGATTATAAGATTAGATGATAAAATGTACATCAAGAACTTAGCTTAGTGGCTGTCACTTAGTACAGACTCAAAAAATATCAGCTATTTTATTTCTATTGTTTTAATTATATTGGGGACTTTTTCCTCCTCCTTCGAGGCACCCAGAACATCCAACATTCAGTCCTATGAGGGGCCTGCTACTTGTTTAGGTGAGATCAGGGAATATGGGTTCTCACTCCCTTACTGACCAGCCTCCAACTGCCCCCTGTTGCTTTCTGGATCCAGTCCAGGTTCATTAGCTTGCTGGTCAAGGATGGTGCCAAACTCTTCTATCTTCTCCCCTGTCCTGTCCTCATAGCCTAACTCCACTGTGCCTAAGCAGGTGATACTTGAGTTGACTTTTCCAGGTAGGAAAGGGTGGCACTGTGGTTTAGGCACAGTAATTGTATGTGAATGGGTTTAGAAGTGTGAAGGAACATAGCAGGTTTAGGTGGTGGGGAATGGGAGATGTGTTGTAGAGTCAGCTGAAGTCCTCATCATGAAGGGCCTTCAACACCAAGCTGAGGAGCTAGGACTTTACCCTTAGGACAACAGGGAGCCTTGGGAAGGGTTTGAGCAGAGGAGGAACAGAGTCAGCTCTGAGTGCTAGAGAGATCTCTCTGAGGTTGATGTGGAAGATGTAATGGAGGGCATGAGAAGGGATTCCAAGAGACCAGGGGAGTGCAGTAATGTTCTAGAGCTCAGCTGTCCAGTATGGAGCCATAAGGCACATGTGGCTACTGAAAATTGAAATGTGGCTAGTCCAAATGAGATCTGCTGTAAGTGTAAAACACCCACCAGATTCTGAAGACTTAGTCCAAAAAAAAAAAAAAAAAAAAAGAAAGAAAGAAAAAGTGCAAAGCAACTCGTGAATAACTTTTTCACATTGATTGCATGTTAAAATGATGTTTTGACTACATTGGCTTAAAGAATATATATATTATTAACATCAATTCCTCTTATTTTTACTATTTCTTTTAATGTGACTACTAGAAAATTTAAATACATATGTGGCTTGCATAGGTGGCTTATATATATTTCTATTGGACAACATCGGTCTAGATGAATGAGTTTGGCATTTCAGATGAGGACAAAGGAGGCAGTTACTAGCCATATTCTGCAGAGAGAATTAATTGAGTGGTTCACAGTTGCTTGGAATTTTCAAGATTTTCTCCAGCTGCCAACCACCTCATCTTTCTTCCCCGTCTCCAATACCTTCTTCTTTAATAAAAAAAAAAAAAAAAAAAAAAAAAAGATCATCGGTAAGGGGATCTCAACCCTTGAACTTGGTGTTGTCAGCACCACCCTCGGCCATTGAGCTAACCGGCCATCCCTATATAGGATCCGAACCCGTGGCCTTGGTGTTATCAGCACCACACTCTCCCAAGTGAGCCACGGGCTGGCCCTGTCTCCGATGCCTTCTAATGTAATTACCTCTGGGGCAGGAGATGGTTGGGACTGCATGGAGGATGGGTTGCTGGTCCCATTGTTTCTTGATCTGGGTGCTGGATGCAAAGGTTGATTCTATTTGTGAAAATTCAGCAAATGATACATTAATATCATATGCTTTTTTCAAAATGTATATTATAATACCATTCGAAGATATAAGCAAAAAAATAAAATAATAGTTGTAGAAAGCAAAACCAAAATCTTCATTTCCTTTTCTAGTTCTGTATTAATTCAGTCCGTATATAGTAAAATCTCTGTGAATAACAGATCTCACCCCCAAGTGGATTACCAAGTATTTACTTAGCAAATAGCAAGCTTTTGGGGGGAGCGGGACGCATAATACTTTTAAAAAATCATTATACACAGAGAAGAGCTACAAACATTCGTGCAGTGTTTATGTGCCAAGTGCGGTTCGAAATTTTCATGCATATAGTCTTCACAACAACCCTGTGAGACAGATACTGTTGTTGTCCTTGCATTATTGAGAAGCCACTGGGACCCGGAGAGTTTGAGCGACAGACCAGGATGACATGCAGGTGACAGACAGGGCTTCTCAGCGCGCGCATCGAACCACGGGCGGGCCACGCTGTCTTTGCAGATGGGACCTCCTGGGCCAGGCCCCGTGGCCAACCGCTCAGCCACCCTGGACTTTGTGCTTTTGGGGGTCACCGACGTGCGGGGCCTCCAGCTCCTTCTCTTCGCCGTGCTCCTCACCACGTACGTGCTGACGCTCCTGGGGAACCTGCTCATGGTCACCTGGACGTTGGCTGAGCGCCGCCTGCACCCCCATGTACTGCTTCCTGCGCACGTCTCCCTGCTGCAGGTGGGCTTCACCTCCGCCGTCCCTCCGCAGGTCCTGGTCCAGCTCCTCAGCGGACGTGGGACCATCTCACGGGCCGGCTGCTTCGCCCAGACGGGGCTCCACTTCATCCTGGGCACCGTGGAGACCTTGCTGCCGGCGGTCGCGTCCGCGGACTGCTACTGGCCGTCTGCCACCCGCCGCGGCACCCCGCTCTCAGGACGGCCCCCGCCCGCCTGCTGCTCGCGCTGGCTGCTGGGCCGCGGCCTCCTCTTGCTCGGCGGGCGCTGCGTCTGCACGTCCTCCCTTCCTTTCTGCGGCCCCCGCGTCCTCGATCACTGCTTCTGCGACAGCGCCCCCTGGCTGGAGCTGGCGTGTGCGGACACCGGGCTGCCGCCGCTGGTCTCCTTCCTGGTGGCCGTGTGCACGTGGGTCAGCGCCGTGCTGGTGATCACCCTGTCCTACGGCTGCATCATCTGCGCTGTGCTGCGCCTGCCCTCCCCGGGGGCCGCCGCAAGGCCCTGTCTACCTGCTCCTCCCGCATCCTGGTGGCCTCGCTCAGCTACGGGAGCTGCGTCCTCATGTCCCTCAGCCCCACGCAGGCCGGGCGGCTGCACCTCAACAGAGGCGTGGCTTTCTTCAACACCACCGTGTCGCCCCTGCTGAACCCCGTCGTCTACTGCCTTAGGAACGAGCTGGTCCACAAAGTGGGCAAGGGGAGAGGGCTTTCTTCTGAGAAATCGGGAGTGTAAGCCTTAGAGCAGGCTTCTTGTTATTCGTTTCATTTTATTTTATTTATCAGTGAAGACAATTTTTTCCCCATATGAATAGAGAGAGGAAAACAGTAATTTAAAAGCTGATGGTGGGGGGCCGGCCTGTGGCTCACTCGGGAGAGTGTGGTGCTGATAACACCAAGGCCATGGGTTCGGATCCCATATAGGGATGGCCGGTTTGCTCACTGGGTGAGCGTGGTGCTGACAACACCAAGTCAAGGGTTAAGATCCCCTTACCGGTCATCTTTTATAAAATAAATAAATAAATAAATAAATAAAATAAAAGCTGATGGTGGTAACTTTACAGTGGAGGAAACTGACAGACACTTCCTTAGACAAGGTGATCAACGTCAACGTCAACAGCATTCAGTCATGTTGACAATATGCACCATCGACATGTGGCAAAAATGGCACTTTACTTTTGTAATCTTCCACCGAATAATACATATCACCAGTCTAATGATGAGAAAAACATCAGACAAATTCCCGTAGAGGGACATTTTATAGCATAACTGACCACTACTCTTCAAAACTGTCAAGGTCACCAAAACAAAGCAAAGTCTGAGAAACTGTTCCAGCCAAGAGGAGCCTAAGGAGCCATGACAACTAAAGATAATATGGCATCCTGGATGGGATCCTGGGACAGAAGGACATTATGTAAAAACTAAGGAAATGTGAATAAATTATGGACTTTAGTTAATAATAGATATTGGTTCACTAAATGTAACAAACACACCATACAAATAGAAGATGTTGAGGACTAGCCGGTTAGCTCAGTTGGTTACAGTGTGATGCTAATAACATGAAGGTCCAGGATTTGATTCCTGCACTAGCCAGCCACCAAAAAAAAAAAAAAAAAAAAGTTAATATAAGGAAAACTGGGTTGAGGTCTCTCTATACATCTTCTTCTCAATTTTTCAATAAGCCTGAAACTGTTTTTTAAAATAAAATCTATTAATGGAAAAAGAAGCTGCTTCTACTCTTTTGCTTAGGAAACACAACTTGTTGACAGCAGTGATGAAGGCTGCTGATCATTGTGCTTATCCAGTCTCTACTTGAGTAGTGGAACAGCCTGAAATTTATCTGGGCATGTGATAGCCCAGTTTCCCTTGCAGCTGAGTGAGGTCATGTGGCTAAGTTTTGGAGGACAAGATATAAGTAGAACAGTTTGTATAATTTCTGGATCATAGTTTCATAAAGAAATCACTAGCATTCTATTTTTTCTTTCCTCCTTATTATGGCTGGGAAATGGTGACATCCTTAGGTTGTCATCTTAGGACAAGGTGTAGAGACATCTCATCAGCCTGGATCCCTGGATGAGTTTGTGGAACAGAGACATCTGCTTGCCTTGCACCATCCATGTGCTTCTGACTTCTTATGTTGAGAAATAAAATAAAGATCGATCTTATCTAACCATTCTTATTTGGATTTCTTTGTTAACAGCGACTTAGCCACTAATATAATAATATAGCTACTTAGCTACTAATATAGCTATAAAAGAAAATTTCCAGAGCACAGGCTGGAATGCGGAGTATAAGATAAAGGGAGCACTATTGCCATGCACAGTAAGGCAATAAGATATCCTCTCTGGGGTGCAAAATGTTGTTCCAGTGCAAAATGGACGGGGACCCAGAGATAGCAGTTGTTTGGGAATCCTGAAACTTGAGGATAGGAGATAGGATATCAGATATGCTTAGGAAAAAATGAGCCCTCACATCTGGTGAGTATAAAGGAAAGGTATAATAAGGTGAAAGATGACAACCAGCGAGAGACTGTAGAGAATGGATTAAGTCTGAAGAATTTTATGAACAGTGATGTCTGATATTTCTGCTTAAGTTGTTTCTTGTCCTGTGTTGTAAAACTCCATGTTTCCTCTGCACACAGCTTTACTTTAGTAAAGCTCTATTTGCCAATTTGTGTCTGGCTTGAGGTTGAAGGTAGGGTAATGACACATTTTGGAGGACAACAGGCTGGGGAGAGATAGAGCAGCTTGGAGATATGATGTGGAAGATAAAGGAAATTGTAAGACCTGAGAGGTTATAACCAAGAGAGGAAAGCCTCTTTTTCCACCCCAGGTGTTTCTGAAATAACTAGAATGGGGCTAAGTCTCCCACAACCCAATGTAGTTGGAGACCCAAGTAAAAAAATTTTTTAACTATTAAAGCTAAGGAGCATTTGGGGACAAATAAATTACACTATTAAAGAACAAATGCATGTTTCAAAGAGGGAGTGATGTTTAGGCTGGCTCTGCAAGGGCAATTAGTTTTCTAGGCGAGGAAGAAGAAAAATATAGAATTAAATAAGCCTATAAGAATCACAGTATTTTTCATTTTTGTTTTTGTTTTCTTGGTGGGTTTTGTTGGTGGCTGGCTGGTACGGGGATCCAAACTCTTGACCTTGATGTTATCAGCATGAGTGAGCTAAATGGCCAGCCCCAAGAATCATAATCTTTATGCATATAATAAGTAGTTGATATTTGCTCACTTTCAATCAGGTGTGGAATGTAGAGTTTTCAAATGTTCTGTGATTGTTGTCTTGTAGATTGTCATGTAACCAAACCTCTCTAGAAGTGTCATTATAAAATAATATTCTGTTTTCTACTCTAAAAACTTGTAAAGTATTGAAAGCCAAAAGAAAGGAAATAAGTCACCTCTAGTTGGACAACTTAAAAGCTGCTTTTACATTCTGCTGTGTTTCCTTACAGTATCCTAAGCATAAGAATTTGCATTTTTTTTACACAATTGTGCTTACATATTATATATAATTACTTATATACTTTCACTTGACATCACATCATAAACAATTTTCATATGAGTGTTTCATCTGTAACTAAAACTTTAAGTGTGTTACCTTCTGCCAAGTGAATATGCAGTAATTTAGTTAATCAGTTCCCTCTTTGGGACTTTTTTCTATTAGAAATAATACTATTTTGAATAGCTTGATTTAGCCACTCCACAGTGTAAACATATATCAAAACATCATGTTGGACACTGTTGTGGATTGAATTGTTCCCCACAAAGGCCATATATTAGAAACTTAATCCCCACTGTGACAGCATTAAGGTGGGAAATCCTATTATGGAAATTGAAAGGTGGAACCTTGAAGAGGTGAATAGATCGTGAGGACCATGCCCAAGGAAATGGATTAATCCATGGATAGTTTAATGGTGGTCATGGGCATGGTTCTGAGGGCTTTAGAAGGAGAAGGGGTGAGGAGTTAGCTCTCTCTGCTTCCAGCTTCCACCACGCGACACCTTGTTTTGCTGTGAAGAGTCACTATCCACCGACAAGGCTCTCATCAGATATGTTACCTGGACTTTGGACTTCCCAGCCTCTGAAACTGCAAGCAATAAATTTTGTTTTCTTACAAATTTCCCAGTTTCAGGTATTTTGTTATAAGCGACAGAAACGGACTAATACAGAAAGTTGTTACCAGAGAAGAAGGGTGTTGCTTATAACAAATACTTGAAAAGGTGGAAGTGGCTTTGGAACTCGGTATTGGGCAGAGGTTGGAAGAATCTAGAGGAATAGGCCAGGAAAAGCCTAGATGTTGGTGAGGAGAGTTTGGAAAGTTTTAGACTGGTTAAATCATGATGACCAAGTACTTACAGAGATGTGGACTATAAAGACCATTCTAAGGAGGTCTCAGATAGAAATGAGAAGAACTTATTGGAAACTGGGGCATAGATCACCTTTGCTATGAACTTGCAAGGAACCTGGCTGCATTCTGTTCATGGCCAAAAGGTTTTTGTTTTGTTTTGTATTGTTTTGTTTTGTTTTAAAAGATGACCGGTAAAGGGATCTCAACCCTTGGCTTGGTGTTGTCAGCAACACGCTCAGCCAGTGAGTGAACCGGCCATCCCTATATAGGATCCTAACCCATGGCCTTGGTGTTATCAGCACCGCACTCTCCCTAATGAGCCATGGACAGGCCCTATGGCCAAAAGTTTTATGGAATATGAAACTTCAATGTACTGACCCCAGGGTATTCGGTGGAAGAAATTTCTAAGAAGCAAAGCATTAAGGAAGCTGTGTGGATATGTGTAACAGTTATGTTCAGTTATGGCAGAAAAGGCATGAAGTAAAGGTAGAATCTATAATTAAAAAGAAAGCAGAAGACGAAAAATTGGAAAATTCTCAGCCTGGCCACATAAAGAGTGAGAAAGTCAGTTCAAAACAGGAAAATGGAGTAGCTCAGCAACCTTTTGCTAAGGAGATTAGTAGAGAAGAAAGGCATTATCAAGAGAAGGGAAAAAAGACCTTGAAGGCATTTCAGAGATCTTCAAGGCCACGCCTTCCATCGCAGGCCCAGAGGCCGAGGGAGACAGAATGGTCTTGGGAAACAGGGCCAATGCACCTTCCATGGTCTCTCTGCTCATGGCCACCTCAGGATGCTACTCCCCACACCAGCACCCCGGCTGCTTTGTCTACTCTAGCTATGGCTAAGCTGGACCCAGGTGTGGCTGGATCCACAGCTTCAGAAGACACAAGCCAGAAGTCTTGGCAGCATCCACATGGTATTAAGTCTGCAGGCTGGCAGAATGTCAGAGCCATGAAGGCCTGGGAGCCTCCACCCCAATTACAAAAAATATATAGAAAAGCCTGGGGGCCTAGGAAGAGATTTGTCATAGTGTTAGGGTGATCAGGACTGAAGTCATATTGGGACTCCAAAATGCATAGGCTCTAAAAGATTTTAAAAAGACACAGTTTTTTTTTTTTTTTTTGGCATGCATTTCCCTTAGTTCCATCGTTTCCCATGGTTATTTAATATTTTGAACCTTGGTTGGTTATGGAGCAAGATGACATTATGTACATGAATGCGAAGCTGTTTTCTAGCCAGCATGAAGCTGCAGACTTGCCAGGAGGCTCGTACTATCCAGACCCTGAAATAACGTCGAAGATGAGAACAAACACCAGACAGAAGCTTGGGGAGACCTTGCACCTGGCTCCTTGCACAGAGCTCCCACAGCTCACGTCGACTTCTCCTGCTTTTCACTTCCCATGCTTCATTCCTCAAAAACCCCTCAGTAAATCTGACTCTTGGAGATGGCTTTAGTCTGGCCTGTGCTCTGTAACAGCAGGGACAGAGTCACTGCGTAGATCCTCCACTAAAGCCATGATAAGTGGAAATGTGGGGCTGGCATTGCAGCAGCAAAACCCCACCAGGGCCATGCCTAGTGGAGCCATAAAAGTGGGACCATCATGCAGACTCCAGAACTGTAGAGCTACCAGTGTGCAATGCCACCTAAGGCATGGGCTGAGACCAGGAGAGCCATAGGAGTGGAGCTGCCCAAAGACTTGGGGACCCAACCCCCACAGCAGGGTGTGGACAATGCCCAGTGAAGAGTCAAGGTATATGATTGGCCAGCTTTGAGATTTGATGCCTGCCCTACTAGGTTTCAGACTTGTTTAGGACTTGTCACCCCTTTCTTTTGGCCTATTTCTCCTTTTTGAATGGGAATATGTACCCTATACTTGTATCCATTGTATCTTGGAAGTAGATAACTTGTTTTGATTTTACAGATGGGACTTTGGACTTTTGAGTTAAACAAGTTAAGACTTTGGGGATGGAAAGAATGTATTTACCTGTGAGAAGGACATGAACTTTGGAGGCCAGGAATGGAAAGCTCTGCATAGAGTTATGTCCCCCAAAGTCTATGTATTAGAAATTTAACTCCCACTGTGACAGTGTTAAGAGGGTGGGAAATCCTATTATAATAATTGAAAGGTGGGGCCTCAAAGAGGTGATTAGATTGTGAGGACCATGCCCAAGGAAATGGATTAATCCATGGATGGTTTAATGGTGGTCATGGAGTGGTTCTGAGGGCTTTAGAAGGAGGAGTGAGAAGTTAGCTCTCTCTCTCTGCTTCTGCCATCCACCATGTGACACTTTGCTTTGCTATGAAGAGTCACTATCCACCTAAAAGGCTCTTACCAGATATGTTCCCTAAACTTTGGACTTCCCAGCCTCTGAAAATGTAAGCAATAGATATTGTTTCTTTATAAATTACCCAGTTTCAGGTATTTTGTTATAAGCAACAGAAACAGACTGATATATATGCCATAAATATATATCATTTTTACTTGTCAATTAAAGGTAATTAATTTTAAAAAGAAATAATATTATTTTATATATTATTGTAAATAGAAACTTTTCCCCATTTAAGATCATTCCCTCATGACTTATTGCTTGAAATGGAATTATTAAGTAAAAAGTTTCAATGTTTTCAAGTCATGATTTACACTGACAATTGTTTTCTCAAAGAGTTTTTATCATTTTGTGTTTTGACCAGCAGTAGTTGAGAAAGTTTTTTCTTTTTACATTGGTTAAACTTTTTCTGGTAGTAAATGAAAAAGAGAAGAAAAGGAGACGGGAGTAAAAGAAGTATGTAATAAGAAGACAAATGGTTAAACACCCATGACTACATTTTTTGTAAAATCTTTTTCCGTGTCTATTGAAATGATCATCTGTGTTTTTTCCGCTATATTTTGTTAATATGGTGCATTACATTAATTAATTTTTGTATGTTGCAAGTATGTATCTTAGAAGTAGATAACTTGTTTTGATTTCACAGATGGGACTTTGGACTTTTGCATTCCCAGGATAAATCATAATTGGTCATGGTATATAATCTTTTTTTTATATGCTTTTGGATTTGGCTTCTTAGTATTTTGTTGAGGGTTTTTATGTGTGTATGGATAAAGGATATTGGTCTGTATTTTTCTTGTGATGTCTTTGTATCAATGTTATACTGGCTTCAGAAAATGAGTGTTCTACTTTAAATAAATAAATAAATTTAAAAAAATATATATATATATATATTAGTTTGTTTCATCTGCTGGATGTAACTTCCCTACAGGCAAAAACTGAAGCTGTCCTTCACTCTTCTTTCTCTTTTACCCCCACACCTAATTGGTCACTTAATCCTTCTATTTCTACTTTATAAATCCCTTTCAATTTAATCTCTTCCTTTCCATACCCAGAGCCCTTGCCCCAACTCAGGCCTCATCTTCTTTCTCCTGGAATAAACCTAACTTTGTCAGCTTATAAGTTCGTTCCTGGTCACAGGCTAATTGAAAAAAAGACGATACGTAACTCCAGATCATAACAACTTTGGGATTCTAGAAGAGCCTGTAATGGTGCGGGGTGGGGGGGGGGGAGCGGTGATAGTTAATTTTATGAGTCAACTTGACTGGGGTAAGAAATGCCCAGATAGCTGGTAAAACATTATTTCTGAATGCTGTGTGAGGGTGCTTCTGGAAGAGATCAGCATTTGAATCGGCAGAGTGAGCAAAAAAGATCTGTCCTCATGATGCCCAGTGTGAGTGGGCATCATGCCACTTATTGAAGGCCTGAAGAGAATAAAAAGGCAGAGAAGAGCAAATTTTTTTTTTTTTTTTTTTTTCTTTTTGGTAGCTGGCTGGTACAGGGATCCAAACCCTTGACCTTGGTGTTATGACCTTGGTGTTATAACAACTGGCTCTAACCAACTGAGCTAACCGGCCAGCTCTTGCTCTCTCTTTTCTTGAGCTGGGACATCCATCTTCTCCCACCCTTGAACATCAGAATGCTGGTCCCCAGTCTTTTGGACTTTGGACTTGAACTGAATTATACCACAGACGTTCCTGGTTCTACAGTTTGCAGGTGATGTATGGCGGGACTTCTACGCCTCCATAATCGTATGAGCCAACTCACATAATAAATCTCTCTCTCTCTCTCTCTCTCTCTCTCTCTCTAACTCCGTGTG
This sequence comes from Cynocephalus volans, assembly GCF_027409185.1. Taxonomy (NCBI): domain Eukaryota; kingdom Metazoa; phylum Chordata; class Mammalia; order Dermoptera; family Cynocephalidae; genus Cynocephalus; species Cynocephalus volans. Next base: position 6,934,353 of record NC_084462.1, on the reverse strand, counting down.
TGTGTGTGTGTGTGTGTGTGTGTGTGTGTAAATCTCCTAATGGTTCTATGTCTCTGAAGAACCCCAACTAATTCAGGAGACTATTACTGGTCTGAGAAGTTAGTTACATAAAAAATTTTCTTTAACTATCTCCCACTTTTCCCTGAAGTTAAGTTTTTTTGTTGTTGTTTTTGTTTTTAAAGATGACCGGTAAGGGGATCTTAACCCTTGACTTGGTGTTGTCAGCACCACGCTCTCCCAAGTGAGCCACGGGCCGGCCCTCCTGATGTTAAGTTTTAATGTCATTGGCAAGTGGCCAAATCTTCCTGATTGATCAGGGCAGGGGTGGTGAACCTTGGGGGCTGGACTTTGTTTTACTGTCCCTAAAACCCATGGGGGAGGGAAAGCCAGGCCAGGAGCTTCCTGTCAGGGTCTGTGGTCAGAGAGTGAGGACACAGCCCACAGGAGAGGAAGTTTCACAATCCCTGCGATCAGGCCCTGGTGAAGGTCTGATTGTGACCATGACAGAGTGGAGCCTTGGTCGGTGGGGGCAGCATGGGCTGCAGCCGACAGCTCTGGGTGCTGTAGGGTAGTCTGCAGGAGACTTTACTTCTTTGGGCCTCAGCCTACTCCTCTTCTGAACTGGAGGAGTGCGCTAGTGGGTGTTTAAGTGTTCTTCTAGCTGAAAGGGTTTAAGAGTTTGAACTTTGAAGCCAGACAGACTTTAGTTTGAATTTCAGCTCACACTATCTAGGTCACATTCTCTGGGCCTCTTTCCGGGCCTCGGTTTCCAAATCTGTAAGTTAGGAATAATGATTTCCATTTTCTGGTGAGTTGGCTATACACTGGTGATACTGGTGGTGGTGATGGTGATGGTGTCTTTGAAAGGGGATAGCACTCAGTATTCTCTCTGGGTGACAGTAAAAGGGTGTTTGGAAACCTTAGAATCTCCCATAGGGCAGTCTTTGGTCTCACCCGACACCACCTAAGGATTCAGCATTTTATCACATCCCCTGTAAAACCAAGTCCATGTTCACAATATGGTAGTGAGTAGTGTAGATTTTACTGATGATGGATTTGGTTTGAGAAGGAAAGAGCTTTCATCATACACTGTGTAGTAAAGCTATTTAAATTCCTATTACAATTTTATCTTTATAAACCCACCAAAGGTTCTCTCCAGGCACCTGACACATCCTATTTTTTTTTCCTTCTGCTTTCTTCCACGTGGCTTCTAAAATTCTTTCTTATGCTGAATGACTTAGCTCTACCTGCAGACAAGAGCGCCTCACCCTGCTAAATCCCTTAAGTTAACCAAGGTCTCATCCTCAAATTGACTTTTCAAAGTATTTTCTCAACAGAAATAGGTGTCTTCTGGAATGGGAAAAGGGGAATTCTGCTGCTAAAATAGTAATAATTTCTCTGTTATTCCTCTATTATATTAACATAGAGAAGTATTTCTCAGCAGAACCATTTGGGGAGCTTTATGAAAATATGTATTTGAAGGTCTCACATCCACAGTCCTTGTTCCACCAGGCATCTGATTCAGGAGGTCTAGGGAGAAACCAATCTCATATACATATTACATGTATGTATTTATAAATTATAGTTATAATGTTTACACATTAATAAATTAGAGTTATAATTTATACATATAAGTATAAAATATTTCATCTCTTTATAATTTGTTCTTATTTTCCTGATGATGATCATTTTCACCCCTAGCTGAAAAGCAAGGAGGTGACTAATAGCACCAGCTTTGGAGCGGTTTAGACTTGTATCCGCCTCTTACTATATCTGTCATGTGACATCGAGCAAATGACTTCTTTTTTTTTTTTTTTTTTTTTTTAAAAAGATGACCGGTAAGGGGATCTCAACCCTTGGCTTGGTGTTGTCAGCACCACACTCAGCCAGTGAGCAAACCAGCCATCCCTATATAGGATCCAAACCCATGGCCTTGGTGTTATCAGCACCGCACTCTACCCAGTGAGCCACGGGCTGGCCTCATTTTTTTTTAATTGACATAATAATCGTACATATAGATGGGGTACAAGATGATCTTTCAATACCTGTGTACATTGTGTAATCATCAAATCAGAGTACTTAGCATATCCATCATCTCAAACATTTTGTGGTGAGAACATTCAAAATTCTCTCTACTAACTACTTTGAAATATACATTATTAACTATAGCCACCCTACCGCACAATAGAAGACCAGAACTTACTCCTCCTATCTAATCGTAACTTTTTATCTGTTGACCGACTCCTCCTTATCCTCCCGCTGTCCCCTGCAGTCTCTGATAAGCACTGCTCTACTCTCTACTTCTATGAGACCAACCTTTTTAGGTTCCAGATATGAGTGAGATAATATGGTATTTGTCTTTCTGCATTTGTCTTACTTCACTTAACACAATATTCTCCAGGTTCATCCATGTTGTCACAAATGATAGGTTTTATTCTTTTTTTATGGCTAAATAGCATTCCATTGTGTATATATACCACATTTTCTTTATTTATCTGTTGTTGGAATAGGTTGATTCCTTTTTTTTTTTTTCAGTTTAGCACCATTTATTAAGTGATCTCAGCTGTTGTTGTAGCTGATGTGTGTCAGACTGTTCTTAAACATAAAATGCTCTTCCAATTGCTCCTGTCCAGACAGAAGGATCTTCCAGGTAGCATGCCAACAGAACAAGAGACTCCAATGATGCCAGCTTCAATGATGGTGCTATCTAGAGAGGGAGACGGTCATGGCACATTCAACTGTGGCTTCCAGAGGTTTTGAAAAAGGAGCCTTTGGGGGCCCAACCTGCCTGGCATTTTGATGCTGTGGATGTGAGTTTTGTATTCCATAATGGTATTGGGAGGTAGGTTAAGAGCTCGCCAAAATATATCCTGGATTTGGGCTGCGGTTGCACATGTGACTAAACTGGCAGTCTTATTCCATATTGAAATAATGTCCTCCTGAAAGCAGACAGAGACCACAGATCTCCTCTCCAACCATGAACTGTTCCCCCAACATGGCCAGGATGAGGTTCTCCCGGCACCAGGAGGCCAAGCCCTTCCACAGCTGAATAATCCACCTGCCACCATTTTTATTTGCATCATCCTCTCACATGGGTTTAATTTCTTCTATGAAGAGATGGAAGTTACTGTAGTTTGTCAGGCCCTTGAGATGTGCCATACGGCTATAAAATCTCCAGAACTGCTCCACAGAGGCAAAGGTGCAAATCTTGTTTGCTATTCTGTTCATAGCTCTGTGAGCTGGTGGGACGGCCAGGAGTTCTCCTGGAATACCAGAAAGTGTAGTTGTACTGCATGGGGTGCTCTGCTGGCCCAGGGACAACAGCCTTCCTCTTGTTGCTGTTCTGACTCATCTCTTTCTGGTTTTCACTTCTCACCATCTTTCCGTGTGCTATTTTCTTCATTCTGATCATGGTCCCCACTGCCATCATCTTTTAAGGCATCAAACTTCTTGTTTATCCTCTCACTGCCACTGTCACCACTGCCTCATGGAGTGACTTCCACTCAGCCCTGTCTTTTTGATGATAGCCATTCTAACAGGAATGAGGTAATATCTCATTGTGTTTTGATTTGCATTTCCTTGATAATTAGTAATGTTAAGCATTTTTCATATACATGTTGGCCATTTGTATGTCTTCTTTTGAGAAATGTCTATTGAGGTCTTTTGCCCATTTTTTAATCAAATTTTTTTGTGTGTGATTGAATTGTTTGAGTTTCTTATGTATTCTGTATATTAATTACTTGTCCGATGTATAGTTTGCAAATATTTCCTCCTAGTCTGTAGGTTGTCTTTTCACTCTGTTGATTGTTTCCTTTGCTTTGCAGAACATTTTTAGTTTGATGTAATTCGATTTGTCTATTTTTGCTTTTGTTGCCTGTGCTTTTGAGGTCTTATCCAAAAAAATCCTTGCCAAGCCAGTATCATAAAGTGTTTACCCTATGTTTTCTTCTGGTAGTTTTTTTTTTCTTCTAGTAGTTTTATAGTGTCAGGTCTTACATTTAGGTCTTGAATTCATTTTGAGTTGACTTTTGTGTATGTGAGAAAGTGATTTCCATGAATCCATTTTCTCACGTGCACAATGAGTACATGACTGTTCTTTCCTTAAGGTTTTCAGTGAAGATTCAGTATAATAAAGTACCCCATGCATGAATTCATACACTCGTTCATTTATTCACCCACTCATCTATTTATTAACTCATTTATTCAAACATTGATTGAGCATCTTTTATGTGCCAGGTACGGGGAACACACTGGTAAAACAGGCACCACTCTGCTCTCGTCTCATACTGATAATGGTAAGTCTGTGTCACATCTGAGCCTACAGCCAGCCAGCACCCTCTGTCCATTGGCTCCCACTAGGACTCAGCCACAGCAAAAAATAACACCTGCCAATTCTTGAGGATCGATTGCATTAGTTCATTCAATCCTCACATCTAACCTGAGAATCAAACAATGGAGAGAGCCTGGGCCTCTGAGAGCATTGTGGAACAGCTGAACAGCTTCAGATTTGTTTGTGAGAGAGAGAAAACCAGGCTGGCCCGTTAGCTCAGTGTTTAGAGTGCGGTGCTACTAACACCAAGGTCAAGAGTTCAGATCCCCTTACTTGGCCAGTCATCAAAAAAAAAAAAGAGGAAATAAAACTTATTTACTCAAACCAGAACTGAATTGATGCATGAACGCTGTAAACTTAGTTGCAGAAGTCATCAAAGTTTCTTTGGGACCCAATCAAATCAGTCATGAAATAAATTATTTTTGTCATAGTTGATGTAGTCCTACCTGCATGGTGGGTAATCTCAGGTAATTTTCTTAATCTCGTTTTTAGTCAGGAGCTTCCTTGAGACTGAAGAGCTAAGAAAATTCTCTTGAATCTCTGCCAATTATATTGCCCCCATCAAGATTTCTACAAATTTCTCAGGAATTCTAAATACCTATTCTCAGAACTTCTTTACCTACTAAGATTCCAAACCCACATGTGCTTGCTCTGTGTTGCCAAAAATGAAAATCAGCAGCTCTTTGAATTCCTCAAGGGAAATCCACTCACACAAAACATTCCTGAGAACAGTGGACTTTACTGAAGATTTCACGGGACAGTCAGAGGAGAGATTATATCATAGAAATGACAAAGTGTTTGCAGAATATGCATCACTGTTAAAAATGTTTGGGAGATACCCCATCGCTGGACTCCTACGGTTACCTTAACTTGCTCCAACCTCTTTTTCTCTTCTCATTCCCTTTTCTCCCTCTCATATCACCTTTTGCTGTTTATGTCTTCTCACCTTCTATATCCCACTTTTTTGGTTACAAAAATGCCTTCTTCTTGGGGAACCAACCCTCTCTCTTTTATAAATCCTGTGCTTTGCGTGAAGTAGAGTGTTTGGCTCTAGACTTTAGCTGACCAATCAGAGGCATAGAAATGGGCACATGACTGAATCTGGCCAATAATAGCTCAAGGAGAGTGGCGCGCTCTTCCCTGAACTGTTTTGCATATAGAGTTTAAGCCTAGAGATGCTAATGGCCGTTACTACCATCACGTGGGGACAGCCTGTAGGAAATAAAACAAATGCAGAAGATGAGCAACGAGATTCTGGATGGCCCAGGTTATTTACCTAGTCAGCTGTACCCGTACTAAGGACAACATCCAGACTTTTCTTTCTCCCATATAATTTTTTTTTTATTGAGATAGAACTCGTGTACCAGAAGTTTACCCTTTTAAGGTGTATGACTTAACGTGTGGGGGGGGGGTTGTATGTTTGCAAAGTTGTGCCTCTATCACTCCTATTTAATTCCAGAAGATTTTCATTTCCCTAAAAGAGATCCCATACTCATTAGCATTTACCTCCCATCCCCTCCTACCCCCAGGCCCTGGCAAACACTGATCTGCTTTCTGTCTCTGTGCTCCCTGTCTCTTCTGGATCTTTTACACCAATGAAATAATACAATATGCGGCCTTCTGTGTCTGGTTCCTTTAACTAAGCATAATGTTTTTAAGGTTCACCCATGTTATGTCATGTATCTCATTCCTTTTTACGGCTGAATAAAATTCCCTGTGTGAGTAGACTACATTTTGTTTAACTATTCAACAGTTGATGGACATTTGGTTTGTTTTCACTTATTAACTATTATGAATATTGCTGCTATGGCTTCTGGCCAAAATGGTGGAATAGACAGTCCCCAGTGTCACTCTCTCCCTCAAATCAACCAATTTACAACTATTAAAAAGCAACGACAGCCAAGCTGGGGCTGCTAGAGCTCCAGGGCATAGGAGGAGAGACCTATGGAGTTCATGAAGGCAGGAGAAGCCATGATGAGAGAAAGGAAAGACCTCTCCCACCATGTCAAGCCCCAGCCACTTAAAGGCTGGAGCTGGTGAGCACATGGAGCAAGAGCTGACAAAAGCCACAGCTGTGCCCTTTGGATGGAGTGCTTGGAGGCAGCGGGGGAGAAGAGGGCCTTGGTGGCCCCCAGGCCAGCGAGACCACTAACAGGGTTCCTGTGTACCCACATAGGAGTGAGGAGCCACAGACAACTGAAAAAAGGAGCCACTCAGAGGCTGGTGAGTCACTGCAAGGGACGGACACACAGCCCGTCCTATAGTAAGTGTTTGGAGTACAGGCAGTGGGGGAGACAGGACCACTGGGGGACCACTGGAGCACAGCATGGACAGCTGACCTGCACCCCAATCAGTGCAGACTCCAATCACTCAGTGGAGACTGGTCAGGAGTATAGAACTGCAGGGGCTGCAGTTTGATGCAAAGACTCAGGCCCAGACCAGAGTTTCCACACAACCCAGGTGCACCAGACCTCACGAGAGCTGGAAGTACGTACAAGGTCAACCATTAAAACTTGAGCTGCACAAAAACCTTTCCCTAGGGAATCAGCAGCAAAGCAGCAGTTTAGCTCAACCACAGAGTTCAAGTGCTGGTCCCCACAGGAAGTTCCTCTATTTTAGAAGTAAGCAAAGGACAACAAATTAGTTCCAGTGCAGAGTTTAAACTGTGGGAACAGGGAATAATACAACACAGAATGGAAAGAAAAAACAAAATACCCACAGATCAGAGACAAAGTTTGATATTAACTAGTAAAGGTCTAACCCCACCAAAGAACACCCATAACACCTAGAAGGACACAAAGCCCCCTGGGTTCCCAAGCCAGGGAGAGGGGAGGACCGGGGGCCTCAGCCACAACCCCCCAACGTCGGCAACTAGCCCAGCAATGACCCAGCTGATGCCGGAAGCCCCCTGGTCTCCCTTACTGGAATGAGGGGGGCCGCAAGCCTCAATCCCTACGCCCCTCCTTCCCCCTCTTCCTACCCTATTTCCCCTCCCTCTTCCCTTCTTCCTCCCAACTGCTCCACAACAACATCTTAGAACGAGGCATGGAGCCAGAGGAAGCTGAACCCAGCCACAACCAGGTAAAGAGCACACCAAAAACACCATTTCCATGTGGATAGCCCACCCTAGCCACCACCATTGCCATGGCTGCCACAAAAGTGGCTAGTCTGTATAGCAGCAGCCACAGCCACTGTGCAGATGGCACGCCAGACTCTCAACTGCATTGACACAAGGAGAGGCATCAGCGGAGACCAAAAAAAAAGAAAAGAAAAGAAAAGTTCTGATGGAGTTTGGATGTGTTGTCCCCTCCAAAACTCATGTGGAAATTTGATCCCCAATGTGGCAGAGCTGGAAACTGATTGAGTCATGGGTGCAGATCCCTCATGAATGGATTCATGCTCTCCCTAGGTGGGGGGAGTAATGAGTGAGTTCTCGCTCTATTAGTTCCTGCAAGAGCTGGTTGTTCACAGGACCCTGGCACCTCCTCTCTCTCTCTTGCTTCCTCTCTTTTGCTTCCTCTGGCCATGTGATCTGCTCATACCCACTGTCCTCGCTTTCTGCCCTGAGTAGGAGCAGGCTGAGGCCCTGCCAGATGCAGCTGTCCCAGAGTTGTAAGCCAAATAAACCTCTGTTCTTCACAAATCACCCAGTTGCAGGTATTTTGTTATAAGCAATAAAAATGGACTAATACAAGATCCTCTCTCTTCACAAAGCACTCTACAGAGTAATAGAAAAAGCATCTGACTTACAGTGATGGGGAGGACTTGACTACACCTGTCTCAGCACTGGACAGATCAACTGGCAGCAAACCAAGAGAGGAGCAGTTAATCTATCAGATGGAGAGAATGAATCTATGGTTATTATGGGGGGGAGGGAGAGGGGAAGGGAATAAGGGGCATAAAGAATAAGTATGACTTGAAACAATGAATATACTAATAAAAAATTTAAGAAAGAGGGCCGGCCCATGACTCACTTGGGAGAGTGTGGTGCTGATAACACCAAGGCCACGGGTTCGGATCCCATATAGAGATGGCCGGTTCACTCATTGGGTGAGCGTGTTGCTGACAACACCAAGTCAAGGGTTAAGATCCCCTTACTGGTCATCTTAAAAAAAAAAAAAAATATATATATATATATATATATATATATATATTAAAAAAGAAAAAAGATGCTGTTATGAACATACAAGTTTTCGTGTGGTCATATGTTTTAAGTTCTTTTGTGTATATACCTAGGAGTGGAATTGTTGGGTCATATGCTAACTGTATGCTTAACTTTTTGAGAAACTGCCAAACCGTTCTCCTAAAGGCTGCACTATTTCACATTAATCCCTAGATTCTTTGGATCGAGTTGAGTTTTATGTTCCTTTCAACAGTAAGAACTTGCAGGAGCAAAATGATATGTTCTTTTTTTTTTTTTTTTCTTACCCTTATCAGCTTTTTCTCTTTTTTGAACTCTTAATGCTCGCCTTCTTCTAACCTACTCAGCAAGATTCTTTTCCAAACACACGCAGCCCTGATTAACATAAATCCCAGTGCCAGTCATCCCAATAATAAAAATTCTTCTATCTACTTAGGTTTCTTTCCACATTTTTTTTGGGGGGGGGGTGGCTTACTGGTATGGGAATCTGAACCCTTGACCTTAGTGTTATCAACCCATGCTCCAACCATCTTTACACATATTAACACAGTGGAATACTGTACAATAATCATGTGGACTTTTTACAATCAGAAAATTACATTTTATTGGTGAGAAAAAGATTTTTCAAAACCTTTTGGGAAAAGCATTTTCAGTTTTTCCTGAATTGGTCCTCATAAAAAAATTGTTGTTCCTTGTCTTTAGACCTTGAGCACCTTGAAGGCAGAGACTGGAATGGTTTCATTTTTGTGTTTCCAGAAATGACATTTAGCCCAGAAATGGCTCCAGAAGTGACCGATTCTCTTTCTTCCCTGGAGAAAGAAAGGCTTTTTTGAAAGAGGATGTATGAAATACATAGATGCTGATTCAACTTCCCTCCACCTTTCCTTCTGAATTGCTAGAAATTTGTTTTTCCGCCCCCTGTGACAGTGATGTAAAAGGAGCTTGGGCAATGAGTCATTTCAGGAAGCTCAGATCAAACCTATAGAGGATCCAGGTTAGCAGCGTCTCCTTCCTCTCCCTCTGCCTTGTAACTTTTGCTGCTCATCCCTATGTCCCTCAAATATACTCACGACCCCCAGTTGGGCTTCATCCTCTATCTCCTGTGCCGTGGTTCCAGCCTTCTTGTTCTGCTGGTCTCCAGGCATCCTCCTGTTGCTCTTTCTTCCACAACGGCCTCAAAGGATCTTTCTTAACCCAGAGCTGACTCCATCCCTCCCCTGCTCAAAACCAGTCCATGACATACAGTAAAATATTATCCAGTAATAAATTCAGTAATAAAGCACTGATGCATGCTACAACGTGAATAAAACTTGAAGAAGCCAGACATGATGTTGCACTTATTATGTGATTCCATTTATATGAAATATTCAGAATAGGTAAATCCATAGATCGGTGGTTGCCAGGGACTGGAGCAGGAGAAAATGGGGAGGGATTGCTTAGTGGGTTTGGGGTGATCACCCACTTGGGGTGATGAAAATGTTCTAGAGATGGATAGTGGTGATGGTTGTACAACATGGTCAGTGTATTTAATGTCACTGAATTGTACACTGTGAAATAGTTAAAATGGTGAATTTTATGTCCTGTGTATTCTCCCTCATTTAAAAGAAAAAAACCCACTCCTTGGCTCCCCATCTTGCTCAGAATAAAGTGCAAGCTTCATTCAAAGTGTTTCTGATCAGTTTTTTGATACCTCTCCTACTTCATCTCCTGATATTTTCCTGCTCTCCCTGTGTACTCCAGACCCATCTGACCACCCAGCAATTTCCCACCCTCCTGCCATGTCAATCCACTGCCTTGACTTGCAAAGACTGTTTCCCTCCTCTGTCAAAACACTCTCATACTTTAAGACTCACTTTACAGGTCCTCTGGAAATCTTCCTCAATTCTTCAACCCCTTATTTTTTTCCTCCATAGTATTTTTCGTGATCTGAATTTATCTTGTTTTTGTGCTTATTTATTTGTGCTCTGTCATCTCTACTAGATAGTAAATCCTATAAAGACAGAGGTCTTGTTCATCTTTCATGGTCTCCAGCACCTCCAACAGCAGCATGCAGTGGGTGCTTAATTAAAAAAATCAGTGAATGTCACCTAGACAGCAGCTGGGGCATTTTTTCCATCTAAATCACTCAACTCCACGGCTTTGGGAAACCCAGTGATTCAACATTTTAAAAATTTATCGCCTTTTATTCATTTATTCACATTTGATCTACACTAAGACCTTCTGAAGATATTTTCCAGAGATTTGCCCTTTAGCAAAGTCCGGCTCCTTACAAATGTGAACTTGAACCAGCGGCATCAGCACCAACTGGGAGCTCCTTAGAAATGCATCATCTACAGCAAGGTTAAGGGTTCAAATGCCCTTACTGGCCAGCAGCCCCCCAGCCCCCCAAAAGAAACACAGAGTCTCAGATCCCACCCAGACCAACCATATCAAAATATTTATTTTAATAAGATCCCCAGTGACTCATATGCACATTAAAGTTTGAGAAACATTAGGGACATGATTTTGCAATTTACCCAGAAATAGTCACCAACCCCAATTCCATTCCTTAAATAACCCCTACAGTGCTATTCTTTAAATGTTCTGAATCAGCCGTATTCTGAGTTCAGAAAACGCGATCGGCCCTCAAAAATCCCTATCCTTTCTCAATATTTTCCCTGAAGTGCATCTGCCCCATCCCTGCTTCCAGGAGCAATGGCATTTGAATAGGCAGGTAACAGTAGTTCCACTGGTAACAGTAGTTGAAGAAAAAGTAGAAAAATTAAAATACATCCCATTTGAGGGTCAGAGACAAATGCCTCACCGCTGAAACTTCCATCTTCATAGGCTGTGTGTATCCGGTGTCCTGTTTCTTCATCCCTGTGCCAGGCCTTTAGAGGTTTAGAGTGAAGGTGAGTTTGCTTGTCCAGATTCACACAGCTAGTAGAGAGGCAAGGCATGAGGTAGGGAGTCGGAGAAACATGTAAAGCCCAGACAACCTCCATGTTGCACCACTGTCCCTGGAAAGACAGTAGAAACTCAATCATCTCCCAAGAGTAAAAGATGCCTTCTTCTTGTTGCTGCCTTGAGCAAAAAACATTCATGGACTCTTTACAACCTATGGTATTCAATTGTTTTTGGGAATTCTGATGGAAAAACCAGTTCATGATTCTCTTCTTCTTCACGCCAACTCTGTTTTATCACCCTAATCAATTCAAACAAACCTTCACAACATTCCATGAGTTTCCAACCCCTACATCAAGTATCTCATGATTTTCATATGGATGTGAGAAGTCTGGTCGAGAGACAACATTACCACAGGGTCTCTGGGCCTGTGTCAGCAGGCTACATTGCTTTTGGAGGCTGTAGGCAAGAATTAATTTCCTTGACTTTTCCAGATTCTAGAAGCTTCCTTCATTCCCTGAATTGTGGCTCCAGCCAGCAATTATATCACTCCAACCTCTGCTTCCACCATCACATCTCCCTCTCTTACAAAAAACCTCCTGCTTCCCTCTCATAGGACTCTTGTGTGACAACATTGGCCCACCCAGATAATTGAGGATAACCTTCCCATCTCAAGAGCTTTCATTTAATGACAATTGAAAAGTCCCTTTTTCTAGGTAGAGTCACATTTAACAGGTTCTGGGGATTAGGATGTGAACATCTTTGCAGACCATTATTCTGCCTACCGCAGAGTCCCTACCTGGGATATGGCATCTTACAGCCTAGAGAAAAGAGAAAATAACAGATCCATGCAAGGTTTTTCTAATGCTTCTCCCTGGAAAAGGTACAGTAACTGTTTTGATAGTATAATCTATCACAGACACTAGCAAAACAAGGAAAACAGGAGGAAGGATCCAAAAAAATGACTTTTTTGTCAAGGGATCCAGGAAGAGAGAGCAGAAGTGAAAGACTTTCTCATGAGTCAAATGGCTCCTGAGATTTCCTAACTTCCCCCAACTTCCTTTTCTTCACAGTGGACACCCATTGGTGACTGAGGGCAGGAGGGAACCGAAGAGTGAGAAAGCACTATTTTGGCAAAAGATCTCTCCTTTGTCTCATTCCCACAACCGCTGGCGGCAGCCTCTCCTTTCTGCCTGCACGTGATCCAATGGTGGGCATGTTGGAATTGCCGCTTGTCCTGTATAGAGAAAGGGCCTAGTCTCTTGCTCCTCTCTGCTCCTTCCGGACTCACAGTGCCTCAATGCTACGAACCACAGCCAGCAATGGCCTCTGCCGCCTGTCCACCTACTTGGAAGAACTCGAGGCTGTGGAACTGAAGAAGTTCAAGTTATACCTAAGAACAGCGGCAGAGCTGGGGGAAGACAGGATCCCCTGGGGACGTATGGAAAAGGCTGGTCCCCTAGAAATGGCCCAGCTGCTGGTGGCCCATTGCGGAACAGGAGAGGCCTGGCTGCTGACTCTAAGCATCTTTGAGAGGATCAACAGGAAGGACCTGTGGCAAAGAGGACAGAGAGAGGACCTGGAGAGGGGTAAGGAGGTGGTGGGAGAGTCGAGGCTGGAATCCATCAATTCCCTTTTGTTCCATGACAATCCCTGAGCCTGGAGGACCTGGGATTCTAATTTCCTTCCTTTGGTCTTTGTCAAATGCTGTCTTCTGCTTGGAACACCCTCCTTCTATCTTCTTTGCCTAGAAAATTCTTATTTATCTATCAGAACCTTCAAGGTGCAACCTTCTCTGTGAATTCTTTACTCCCCTTCCTCCCTCCTTGTGTTCCTGACCTCCAACCACCTGGCTGGCTAGAACCCCCCTTCTGCTACTTTAGCACTCTTAGGTTTCTTTTCATACATCTTCTACCTAATGAAATAATCACAATGGTACTAACATTTACCCAACTGCAGGCTTATGTAACTGTTCTGAGCACACTTAAGGTAAGCTAGGCTAAGCTATGATGTTTGGTAGGTTAGGCTACTAAATGCACTTTTTTTTTTTTTAATATGACTGGTAAGGGAATCTTAACCCTTGACTTGGTGTTGTCAGCACCACGCTCACCCAGTGAGCTAACCGGCCATGCCTATATGGGATCCGAACCTGTGGCCTTGGTGTTATCAGCACCGCACTCTCCCGAGTGAGCCACGGGCCGGCCCTAAATGCACTTTTGAATTACAATATTTTCAACTTACAATGTGTTTATCTGGACATAACCCTATCGTAAATAGAGGAGCAACTGTAAGTATATTTAATTATACAAGTTTTACATAGTTATTGTAAGAAATTGAAATAATGTACAAGTATAGAATAAAGAATAAAGCCCTTCTCTTCTCCCTCTTCTGCCTAAATCTCTCTCAGCATTAAGAACTGATAACCTTTGTTGAGCACCTGTATTAGTCCATTTCCTGTCGTTTATAACAGAATATCTGAAGTTGGGTAATTTATAAGAAAATTAAATTTATTTCTTACACTTTTGGAGGCTGGAAAGTCCAAAGTTGAGAAGGCCCATCTGGTGAGGGTTTTCTTCTTGGTGGGGACTGTCTACAGAGTCCTGTACCAGAACAGGGTATCACATGGCAAGGCTGAGCAAGAGTGTACTAATGTGCTTCTTCCTCTCCTTATAAAGCCCCTAGTGCCACTCCCATAATAACCCATTCATTCGTTATCCCAAAAACCCATAAATGGATTAATCCATTCATAAGTGTATAACTGTCATGGTCCAATTGCCTCTTAAATGCCTCACCTTTCAAATACAATATTGAGGATTAAGCTCCAACATGTACTTGGGGACATATTCAAACCATAGCAGGATCCTTCTCCTGACTGTATACTTTTAATTCGTCAGGAGGCAGCCCAGTGTTCTGAAGGAGACCAGATGTGTAGCTTTGCTCTTTTGCAGCTGTGTGATGCTAAAGATTCTTTGTATTTCTCTGAGCTTCTGTCTCCTCGTCTGTAAAACAGGGGGTTTCGGACTGGATCAGCAGTTCTCACGCATTAATGTGAATAAGAATTACCTGGGCACCTTGTTGGAAATGTGGAATCCAAGACCCCACACTAGAGGTTCTGATTCTGCAGGTCTGGGGCACCAGGAATCTGCATTTGATGTGAGTGGTTCTCATGGCATGTTTTGGGAAACACGGAGGTAGAACATCTCTGAGGTCTTTTTCAGCTGTAACATTCAATGACTACCTTTAAAAAAAAAAAACAACTGAGGTAAAGTACACATAACATGAAATTTACCATCTTAACCATTTTAAGTGTGCAGTTCAGCAATGTTAACTACATTCACATTGTTCTACACCCAATCTCCAGAACTCTTTATCTTGCAAAACTGCAACTCTATACCCATTGAACAACTTGCCATTTCCTATTCTTCCTCAGTGATGATCATTTTTAGTTAAATTTTTTGTATCGTCCTTGTGTGCTGAGCAATGCTAGAGACATGCAGATGCGTCGGACCTTACCTCTCTCCTTTGGGGAGGTGATTCTTGACTCAGATCTTTATAGTCTAGGGTGTGAGGCAGGCACAGAGAAAGGGAGGAGGACTATGGACCTCCCTAAGGATAGTTTTGGAAAAGTATTTCTAAGCAGTGAGTTATTTCTTTCATCTCATTAGAACTCAGGGAGCTGCAAGAACTTGCCTAAAGCCACACAGCAGGGATAGGCACAAGGGCATGTAAACCCTCAGGTAAGTCAGTGATGTGGCCGCACAGTCCACAGACCTACTAGAATGCGAGCTGCTGCTGTAGTCCCAGTACCTAGAATAGTATTTGGCACATAGTAAGTACTCAATAACTATTTGTGGAATAAAGAAATGGATGTGGACCCATTGATTGACAAACACACAAACTCCCAGATATAACCCAATATGTATACATGATTCACAAACACATTGATTTATACACCTTGCATTAGTTTCCCAGAACCACAAACATGGCGGCTTAAAACAATGAAAACATATTCTCTCATAGTTCTGGAGGCTAGAAGCCCAAAATCAAAGTGTCAGCAGGGCCACGCTATCTTTGAAGGATCTAGGAAGGATCCTTCCTTGCCTCTTCTTGGTTTCTGGGGTTGCTGGCAATCCTTGGTTTTCCTTGGCTTGTAGGTATAGTGCTCCAATCTCTGCCTCTCCTTTTTCAAGAGTTTTTCTTTGTTTTTAGTCTTCAGAAGTTTCATTATAATGTGTCTTTGCATGAGTTTCTTTGGGTCTATACTTTTGAAGGTTTACAAATGCCTTTCACCAAATCTGGAAAATTTTCAGCCATTCACATATTCCCTCTGTGTATGTTTCTCTGTGTCTGTTTTCTCTTCTTATAAGAACACCAGCCATTGGATTGGGGTCCACTCAAATTCAGTGAGAACCTCATCTGTGAAGGCCCTATTTCAAAATAAGATCATGTTCGGATGTTCTGGGTAGATATGAATTTTTGGAGGACATTATTTGCTGTAGATTGATGGAGCTGTGTCCACCAAAGTCCATATATTAGAAGCTTAATTCCCACTGTAACTGTTGAGGGTGGGAAATCCTATTATGACAATTGAAAGATGCGGCCTTGAAGAAGTGATTAAGTTGATGGTTTAATGATGGTTGAGAGTGTGGTTTTGAAGGCTTTAAAAGGAGAGCATATGAGAGTCTCTCTCTCTCTGCTCTGCCATTTTCTGCCATGTGAGACCCCTGCATTGCTATAAAGCCACCACCAAAGAAGGCCCACACCAGATGTGTTCCCTGGACTTTGGACTTCCCAGCCTCTCAAACTGTCAGCAATAAATTGTGTTTTCTTACAAATTACCCTGATGGAGTTTGGATGTGTTGTCTCTTCCAAAACTCATGTGGAAATTTGATGTCCAATGTGGCAGTATTGGAAACTGATCCCTCATGAATGGATTAATGCTCTCCCTGGGGGAGGAGGGGTAGTGAGTGAGTTCTCACTCTGTTAGTTCCCATGAGAGCTGATTGTTTAAATGACCCTGGCACCTCCTCTCTCTCTCTCTCTCTTGCTTCCTCTCGGCATGTGATTTGCTTATACCCACCAGCTGCCTGACACTTTCTGCCATGAGTAGAAGCAGCCTGAGGCCTGTGCCAGATGCAGCTGTCCCAGAATTGTAAGCCAAATAAACCTCTGTTCTTTATATATTACCCAGTTTCAGGTAATTCTGTTGTAACAACACAAAATGGACTAATACATACCCAGTTCCAGATATTTTGTTATAAGCAACAAAAGTGAACTAATGCACTATTTGAACCAGTACAGACCTCCATCAACATGCAGATCAAAGGAATCTCTGTCATAGACACATCAAATAACAGATGCAAGGATCCATTTACAGACTCAGAGACCCACTACATCCATTTATTTAGCTGGTTTATTCATCATATCATCTGAGGCTTCTGGTGGGATAAGATTATTGTGGGTAATGCTGGGCTCTTGTTCTTGTAGACTTTCCAGTCAGGAGAAGATATGCCCATGAATTGAGAGTACAATCTGCTGTGATAAGATCCTTGACAGAGGGAGGTGTTGGAGGATGTGAAGGTCCAGGAGCAACTCTGTGCCAATGAGCGATTGAGGGTTGCTTCAAGCAGGATATAACTATGGGCTTCATCCTGGAGGAATCACTAGGACTCTGATAGGAATGAGGAAGGGAATCCCAAGTAGAAGAAACAGTGTAAGCAAAGGCCCAGAGGCCATGAGGAATGTTTAGCAGATTCTGAGTTCTCCTTAGGAGCTGGACCTTTGGATTGTTCTTCAGGGAGGGACAAGAAATGTGGCAGAGAAATAGACAAAGACAGGCTCATTCGATTGGTTATCTTCTCTTGTCCACGGGAAACAATCACAAGGTCTCAAGCGAGCCTGTAAATAACATGGTCACTGAAAGAAAGTGAGCCGAGATGCCGGGTACCATTCAAGCTTTATTAAAGAAAGAAATCTGCTGGGCTGTACTCAAAATAGAGGACAGCCCGGGGCTGCCCTGAAAATGGTGGACAGCACCGGGTGTGGGGGTGGTAGAGCTTATATCCGTATGTTGGCACCAAGAGCTGGGTGATGTAATTCCAGGGTGGGGATTGAGTTAGGTCATGGGGATGGAGAGTTCTGCACATGCGACATTTTCTCCGAAACCATGAGGCTTCTTGTAAAAAAGAACGGGGGAGGGGAAGGGAGGAGGTGGACGGTGCCATTTTGTACTTGGGCTTGTCTAAAATGGTGCTGGTTGTGTTGCAGATTTATTAGTCACATCCCTGTATAAGAAGAAATCCTCTGGAGAGGGTGAGATAGAGGCAGGCAGGCCAGTGAGGAGGCTGCTTGACAATCCGGGAAGAAAATAGACCCTTTCTCTTTCTTGTGTGTCTGACAGACTCGAACTCCATCATCGCGCGTTGGTTCTGAGATCATATCCTTACAGAAGATCTAGGTCTGGGCTGAGTGCTCCTCATCTGCTCTTTCACAGCATCTGGGCCTACCTCCCTCGCAAGAGCAAAGTTGAAAGAATTTTACAGTGAACACCCAGTGGTCCACCACCTAGATTCTTTTTCTTTTTTTTTTTTTTCCACCACCTAGATTCCACCATGAATATTTTACTTTACTCCACCTGGTTTATCACAAGTTTATCCATCTATTCATCCCTGTATTCATAAATCAATCTCATTATTTTTATTTATTTATTTATTTTTTTAAAAGATGACCAGTAAGGGGATCTCAACCCTTGACTTGGTGTTGTCAGCACCACGCTCAGCCAGTGAGCAAACCGGCCATCCCTATATAGGATCCGAACCCGTGGCCTTGGTGTTATCAGCACCGCACTCTACCGAGTGAGCCACGGGCTGGCCTGAATCTCATTATTTTTGATGCTTTTGAAAGTTCATTGCATGGAGAAACCTTGAAAATTTTATGCCAAGTGAAATAAGCCAGACACAAAAGGACAAATATTGTATGATTCCACATATCTGAGGTACCTAGAATAGACAAATTCATAGAGACAGAAAGTAAAATCGTGTTTATCAGGGGCCTGGCAGAGGGGAGAAAAGGAAGTTATTGTTTAACGGGTATAGAGTTTCTGTTTGGGATAATGAAAAAGTTCTGGAAGTGCATAGTGGTGATTATGGTATGACAGTACGAATGAACTTAATGCCACTGAACTGTACACTTAAAATGTTTAAAATGGCAAATAAAATTGTTCAGAAATTACATTGCAAATATCTTTATTCTTCCACCTGAATAGTTCAGCATGCAAATCATTACCTAGAGTTCAATGTTTGCTTAGGTTTTCTTTCTTTTGAAATAAAATTTACATGCCATTAAATGAATAAATCTTAAAGTATACATTTTCTGAATTTTGAGAAATACATACACCTGTGTTTCCCAAACCCCCAACAATATATAAAACATTACCACCATGCCAGAAAGTCCCTTCATGCGTCTTCCCAGCCAATTCTCCCACCAGGCAATCAGAGTTTCTTCCATCATAGATTAGATTTGCTTGTTCTAGAACTTCATATAAATGAAATCATACAATATAGTATCCTGCATTTTAATTGTCTGTTTACCTGTCTATCTCTCTCACAATTCTGTGGGGCTCTTCATAACAAGCATGCTTTCGTTGTGTTATCTCTGTTTTATTTATCATGAAATTTTCAATGAGCAGAAAAGCTTGACCAATGAAGGAATTAAGATGTGAGGTCCTGAACCAAGATGTGAGGACGGAGAAGGAGGGTTTAATTTAAGAGGAGGTAAAGTATAATTAACAGGATTATTGATCGATGTAGAGTATAAACCATCTTCTTTTCCCTATTTATATATCCTCTTTCTAGGTGAGGTTTCCTGATATTGAGGGTTTAACTGCAATCTCTAGGCTAATGACACCTGCATGTACATTTCTGACCTTGAACTCAAGAGGTGTCTTTCTATCTGCCTACTCATTTGCTTGTATGTCTCAGAGTCATCTCAAACATGGCAAAAATTTAACTCCCTGTTTTCTTTCTGTAGCTTCACCAAGTAAGCAGAGTAATCTTTAAAATTATTAGTTAAATCATTTCTCTCCCTAGTTACAAATCCTCCAATGGCTTCCTACTATGAATAGAATGTAATACAAACTCTTTGACATGTCTTACATGATCTAGCTGTGCCTGTCTCTCAAAACTCAACCCCTAACACTGAACCCTGAAGTTCACTCCACTCCAACTTTATTTCTTCCATTATGTCAAGATTGTTTCTTCCCCAGGACCTTTGCACTTGCTGTTTTCTCTGCTTAGCATGCCTCTGCTCACATACCTGGCCCTTTGCCATTTAGGTCTCAGATGAAATGTGTCATCCACTGTTCTGATCACCTCCTATTTACCCCACTGGTGAAGGAGGGATCTCTTGTCCTAAGTATGAGATGACCAAACAAATGACACCCAATACTGTACAGTTGAGACCGACAAATTTCTTAGTCACATATACTCGCAGCCTGGGGGAGGGGTTTCTATACACCATGAAGGATCACACAAGGATTGCACATGGACACAGAGTGAACAACAGGGGTTATGGGAGGCAGGCTTTGTAGTAACAAGGAGGTGGGTTGCTTCCTGGTTCCTGCAAGAGAATGTGATTAGTTTGTGTGAATAATTTTGTGGGCCTGCAGGGAGGTGAAACTTGTCTTTAATCCAGCCGATAGGAGAACTAGCCAGCCTGGGGCGTCATATCTGATTACAACACAGAAATTCACACTTAAGCCTTTGAGGCCCCTTGAAACTCAAAGGTGTCAAGAAGCACTTAAAATTGTAGGTCTTACAGTACATCTATAGAAAAGCCTTTTTGTCAGGGATTTGGATCCCCATATTGGCCAGCCACCAAAAAAGAAAAAAGAAAAGAAAAGCCTTTTCTAGCCACTCAGAAGAAAATATTACTTCCAGACACTGTCTGTCATTTCATCTTGTTTTTAGACACGACTTCCAACATTATCTGAAATTTTATTGGGTGTTTATTTTTTATGTGATGAGCTCCTCACAGCATTAGAATATAAGGTCCATGGAGTAAGAACCTCATGTCTTGTTTATTGCTATGTATTCAGTGCCTAGAAAAATGCCTGGGTAGCATTGGTGCACAGTGTATGTATATTTGTTGAATGGATGAACAGTGGATGGAATATGGCCGAGGGCTAAAGGAGAGGGAATAATCCAAGTTGACTCAGAGTTTCCTAGCTGAGGGGACTAGTTGGATGGTTGGAGGTATCAAGCATTATGATGGGGACCCAGGAAGGAGAGCAGGTGATGAGGAACAAGTGATGAATTTAGTTTTCAACATATTGCATGTGAGGTGACTACCGAACATTCTGGGGTGTGATGGGTAGAGAGTTATGTAGATGTTTTGATGTAATAGTAGCTAATATTGAGTGCTAGCCAGATATGTGCTAGCTGATCTCCCAAAATCTCTCTTCCAGATACTCCAGCTAGTGGTCCATCCTCGCTTAGCAGCCAGTCAGCGTCCCTTCTGGAAGTCTCTCCTGGCACTCCAAGAAAAGGTGAGCCAGAAGGCACATACCCATTAGAATGTATTAAACTGCATGTAACAGACTAACCAAATGAGGGTAGGTCAAGCAAAATGATTATTTATTTAATGTTTGCATATAACAAGAATTCTTAGGGTGGGTGGTTGCAGAATTCATTTGGTTGATTAATGATACTTTCAAAGTCCCAACTTCTTCCTATGTTTCTGTTAAATCAACCTCCATAAGTCAGCATTTTGTCCTGGGACTTGTTACCTCATGGTTGAAAGATGACTACCAAACCATCTCCCATAAGTGAATCACAAGCAAGAACAGAAAGGGAAGCAAAAGGCTTTCTTCCTCAAGAGATTCAGGAGTCTCTGTCATTTTATCCAGGAATAAAATCCTTCCAATAAGCTTTCTAGCCCTTAATGATTGTACCTGTGTAACTCGGGACCGGGGCACATTGCTTGTTCACAGACCAGACACTGGTAAAGGGGAATGAGATTGCTTATGACTGGTTTAACAAAACCATAATTCATCCCCCCGGGACTTGTGAAGAGGTAACATTGACTGGAATCATGGATCAACACCCATTACCTGAACAGAATCAGGATTGTTGGCAGGGAAGAAACAGGGTATGGGCTTTTGGGTACACAGCAACACTGTCAACAATAACACAAATATTTATGGCCACTCTCTCAAGGATAGCATAAAATGCACTGAATCTGTACTCCAATCCCATGGATTCTAATGTCTACCCTGCCATTAGTTTCATTACGTGTTCTTAGACAAGTCATTGAACCTAGGTCTGGGTCTCAGTTTCCCCATCTATAAAATGTACCTCTTCCTGCCTCCTTCCCTGAGGAGTTTGGAAACATCCAATCAAATGATGTAGAACCAGCCTTCTGTACTCTTGGGTTCCACATCCATGGATTCAACCAACAACCACAGATCAAAAATATTGGGGGAAAAAATTGCATCTGTCCTGAACATGCATGGACTTCTCTTTTTCCTTGTTATTATTCCCTAAACAATAATGTAACTATTTTACATAGCATTTATATTGTATAAAGTATTATAAGAGAACTTTGTGATGGGAAGCAGTCCTAGGGTAGGCAGATTTAGCAAATTAAAATACAGGACATGTAGACATGTTTGAATTTCAGATAAACAGTTGACAACTTACAATGGTTTGACTTAATGACTTTTTTTTTTTTTTAAGATGACCGGTAAGGGGATCTTAACCCTTGACTTGGTGTTGTCAGCACCACACTCTTCCAAGTGAGCGAACCGGTCATCCCTATATAGGGATCTGAACCCGTGGCCTTGGTGTTATCATCACCACACTCTCCCAAGTGAGCCACGGGCCAGCCCTGTGATTTTCTGACTTTATGATGGTGCAAAAGTGATATGCATTCAGTAGAAGCTGTACTTCTAGTACCCATATGTATTAGTCCATTTTTGTTGCTTATACCAAAGTACACTGAACTGGGTGATTTATAAAGAAAATGAAATTTATTGCTTACAGTTTTCTGAGGCTGGGAAGTCCAAAGTCCATCTGATGGTGGCAACAGTGACCCAGCAGTCTCACATTGCAAGATGGTGGAAGCAGAGAGAGCAGAGAGAGAGCAAGACAGACTGTCTTCTTCTTTTAAAGCCCTCAGAAAAACACCCTTGACTACCATTTTTAATCCATTCACTACTGCATGGTTCCTACAATCCAATCACCTCCTCAAGGCTCCACCTTTCAATTACCATAGTAGGATTTCCCACCCTCTGAACAGTCACAGTGGGGGCTAAGTTTCTAATACATAAAATGTGAGGGATCCAATTCAAGCTTCAATGAGTTTTGCTGGGACATAATTCAATCTTCTACACCATACAACCATTCTGTGTTCCACTTTCAGTACAGTATCAATAAATTACATAAGATATCCAACACCTTATTATAAAATAAGCTTTGAGCTGGTTTCGCCCAACTGTAGGCTAATGTGTATTATGAGCATTTTTGAGGTGGGCCAGACTATATGATGTTCAATAGATTAGGTATATTAAAATGCATTTTTGACTTACGATATTTTCACCTTATGATGGGTTTATCAGGACATAACCCCATTGTAAGTCAAAGAACATCTCTATATATGTATATATATGCAATATTTGAGTTGTACTTATACCAAAAATTTATTCATTGTTTATATTTTCAACTTTTCTGCTCCTTGAGGTAGGACAGTATGAATTTCTCTCTGAATCTCCAGGGCTCACACTTGACCTGGCGTAATTATCTTTCAGGGCCTGCCTTTGCCAGAATCTACTTTGATTCTTTTCACGGTAGGCAGATGGAAATTTCAGAACATCAAGAAATAGCTGGTCAGAGGATTTCATTATTCCTCTTTGTTCTCTATCAAATAGAGTATCAAGACCACCCAGATATTATCATCCCTCCTTCACTCCTCTGTCAAAAGTGGGTTTCTTCGATGGTGGGAGCAACCTGGCCCCCTAGCTAACAGGGCTTTACATGGTTGTGGGATGAACATATGGGTTTTGTTCACAGTGCACAGTGTCTACAACTGGACAATTGCTTCAGCAAAGTCAGAGAGGGAGGTTCAGATCCTTTTATTTATATTTTTACTTTCTTAAAAAATCAATTTTATTTCACTAAAAAAAAAAAAAAATTGATATTATAGAGGCAGGGAGTAGAACAGTGGTTACCAGACTGGGGAAGGCAGGAAAACGGAGAGATTGGCCAATGGGTTCAAAATTACAATTAGATAAGAGAGATAGGTTCTGGTGTTGCATGGTAGGGTGACTATGGTTAACAGTTAAGTTTTGTAAATTACATAATAGCTAGAAAAGAGGCTTTTGAATGTTTCACCACAAAGAAATGATAAGTGCATGAGATAATAGATACAGTAACTACCCTGACCCGATCATTATACAACACATATATATGGACCAAAACAACAGATAGTACCCCATAAATATGTATAATTACAATGTGTCAATTAAATCATTTTTTTAAATGAATTTTATTTCATGACACTCTCCATTGTCATTAAATATTCACCAGAATTTTGGTGGCTATACATAATTTCATTCCTTCATCTTTAGTTCTTAATTTGGAAAGAAATCACAGATCTCTTTGACTATCTAATGAAAGGAATGAACTCTCTTTCTAGAAAAATGCAAAGACACCTTAATGGAATAACATTTTGGGGATGTTCAAATGCCCCCTGAAGATCACGGACATCAGGTTAAAAAGCTCTGGTTTGAAAGAGACTGCTCCATGTTAACTTTCCGATTTATAGTTAGTGCAACATGGAATCACATTTGCTTCTAAGTTCTACTAAGGTAGATTAAGAGTGAGTTCAGGAAATTCGCTCTGTTTCCCTTGTGCATGGCACATGGTCAATACATGGTAGCTCTTTGTTTTTGTTCTCATCATTATTTAAAACTTTTCTATTTTCCTAGTATTACTTATGTCTCAAAATAAAAACCCTTTATCTAAAAAAAAAAGAAAAGAAAAAAGACTACAAGACCTTTACAAAATTTAAACATTTCTGTCACAATTATCTTTGTTTAATTCAAAAATACTTTCTACAGGAAACAGTATCATCATTACCAGAAAAAAAGTACAATTGGTGAACTTTATAAACCTAGAAGTTTTAATAATGCTTAGGAATAGACATTAAGGGAGCTAATAAAATAACTTTATTCATTAACAGATGAGTGGATAAGCAAAATGTGGTTATAGATATAGTGGAATACTGTTTATCTTTAAGAAAGAAATTCTAACACATGATAAAGCATGAATGTGCTAAGTGAAATAAACCAAAAGGACAAATATTGTATAATTCCACTTATATAGATACCTAGAGTAGTCAATTCATAGAAACAGAAAATAGAACAGTGTTTGCCAGGGGAGAAATTATGAGTTAGTGTTTAATGGGTATGGAGTTCCTGTTTAGGGCAATGAAAAAGTTCTGAAAATTGATGGTTGTGTAACATTGAGAATTTACTTAATACCACAGAGTTCTGAAGTTAAAAATGGTTAAAATGGGGCTAAACAATTAGCTTGCTTGGTTAGAGCGTGGTTCTGATAACACCAAGGTTATGGATTTGGAACCCTGTACTAGCTAGCTGCCAAAAAGGTTAAAATGGTAAATGTTATGTTATATATATTTTATCACAATTAAAAATAAAAGAGAAGGCCGGCCCGTGGCTCGCTTGGGAGAGTGTGGTGCTGATAACACCAAGGCCACGGGTTCAGATCCCTATATAGGGAAGGCCGGTTAGCTCACTTGGGAGAGTGTGGTGCTGACAACACCAAGCCAAGGGTTAAGATCCCCTTACTGGTCATCTTATTAAATAAATAAATAAATAAATAAAATAAAAGAGTACATGCATTAGTTTTGAAAAGATCCTGGTATCAAACTCAAATCCCCTTTTTATAAACCTTCTCTTGGTCAGATATTATGAGTGTCTGGTGACATCCAAATACAAAAGAATACTTTTTTGTCTAGATCTAGGATTTCTCTACATTGGCTTATTGGTATTTGGGGGTCAGAGCATTCTTTTTTATGGGGAACTGTCCTGGGCATTGTGGGATGTTTAGCAGCATCTCTGGCAGTAGCAATCACCCATTTGTAACAAATATCCCCATACAGTTGCCAAATGTCCCCTGGGGGACACAATCACCCCTGTTGAGAACCATTGTTCTAGATTATTCATAGGCATCTATACCAAGCAGGCTTTTGTAAAGAGCTTAAGCAAAGGAGTTATAGAACTGATAAATTTTCCTCCACCAGCGCAGATATGCATCTGCCTTTTTTTCAAAGGGGCATAGATAGCTTGGAAGCACTTCTCAAACTTTAAGGTGCATACAAATCATGCAATAATCTTGTTAGGAATGCAGTCTCTAATTTAGTATGTGAGGAGCGGGGCCCAAGATCCGGCATTTCTAACCAGCTCCATGGTAGTGGCGCTGGTCCATGGACCACCATTTGAGTAGAGGGCATAGAGTGCTGTACACAAGAACACTTCAGCATTAATGCCTTAGCTTCCCATGAGAAGGAAAGCTCTTCATGAGAAGCACCAGTGTTCTTAAACGCCACCTAGGAAACTGTTCCAAGAATATTGCAGAACAAGTAGGCAGTAGACCGTGGTTTGCTTTAACTCGTGAATTCATTAAAGGTTACTGATGAACCTTCCACGCACCCTTCATTCCTCTCCCTTAGATCCCCAGGACACCTACCGGGACTATGTCCGCAGGAAATTCCGGCTCATGGAAGACCGCAACGCGCGCCTAGGGGAATGCGTCAACCTCAGCCACAGGTACACCCGGCCCCTCCTAGTGAAAGAACACTCAAATCCCATGAGGGCCCAGCAGAAGCTTTTGGACACAAGCTGGGGACATGCGAGAACCGTGGGACACCAAGCCAGCCCCATCCAGATAGAGACCCTCTTTGAGCCCGATGAGGAGCGCCCTGAGCCGCCGCGCACCGTGGTCTTGCAGGGAGCAGCAGGGATCGGGAAGTCCATGTTGGCCCACAAGGTGATGCTGGACTGGGCCGACGGGAGGCTCTTCCAAGGCAGGTTTGATTATCTTTTCTACATCAACTGCAGGGAGATGAACCAGAGCGCCACCGAGCGGAGTGCACAGGACCTTCTCTCCAGCTGCTGGCCTGAGCCCAGCGCACCCCTGCAGGAGCTCGTCCGGGTTCCTGAGCGCCTCCTTTTCATCATTGACGGCTTTGATGAGCTCAAACCATCTTTCCACGATCCTCAGGGTCCCTGGTGCCTCTGCTGGGAGGAGAAACGGCCCACGGAGCTTCTCCTGAGCAGCCTGATTCGGAAGAAATTGCTTCCTGAACTGTCTTTGCTCATCACCACCCGGCCCACGGCTTTGGACAAGCTCCACCGCTTGCTCGAGCACCCCAGGCACGTCGAGATCCTGGGTTTCTCTGAGGCAGAAAGGAAGGAGTACTTCTACAAGTATTTCCACAACGCAGAGCAGGCGGGCCAAGTCTTCGACTTCGTGAGGGAGAACGAGGCCCTCTTTACTATGTGCTTTGTCCCCCTGGTGTGCTGGATAGTTTGCACCTGCCTCCAGCAGCAACTGGAAGGTGGGGGCCTTTTAAGACAGACCTCCAGGACCACCACAGCAGTGTACATGCTCTACCTTCTGAGTCTGATGCAACCCAAGCCAGGGACCCCCTCCTTCCAGCCCCCGCCCAACCAGAGAGGACTGTGCTCTCTGGCGGCAGATGGCCTATGGAATCAGAAAATCCTATTTGAGGAGCAAGACCTCCGGAAACACGGACTGGATGGCGCAGATGTCTCTGCCTTCCTCAACATGAACATCTTCCAAAAGGACATTAACTGCGAAAAGTTCTATAGCTTCATCCACTTGAGCTTCCAGGAATTCTTTGCAGCCATGTACTATGTCCTGGGGGGTGGGGACAGTGGGTCAGGCCCAGACCAGAATGTGGCTAGACTGTTGGCTGAATATGGGTTTTCAGAAAGGAGCTTCCTGGCACTCACCGTACGCTTTCTGTTTGGACTCCTGAATGAGGAGACGAGAAGCTACCTGGAGAAGAGTCTTTGCTGGAAGGTCTCACCTCACATCAAGGTGGAACTGCTGGAGTGGATTCAAAGCAAAGCGCAGAGTGAGGGCTCCACCCTGCAGAAGGGCTCCTTGGAGTTCTTCAGCTGTTTGTATGAGATCCAGGAGGAGGAATTTATCCGACAGGCCCTGAGCCACTTCCAGGTGATTGTGGTCAGCAACATTACCACCAACATGGAGTACATGGTCTCCTCGTTTTGTGTGCAGAACTGCAGGAATGTCCTGGTGCTGCACTTGTACGGGGCTGCCTACAGTGCAGATGAAGAAGATGAGATGAGATGGACTTCAGAAACCCAGATGCTGTTGGCGGAATCGTAAGTACCTGCTGAGGCTGCCTGTCCAAGTTCATGCTCTTTAACTAGGGGTTCTCAAGCAGGGGTGATTTTGCCCCCTCTTCCCACGTGGCAATATCTGGAGACGTCGTTGGTTGTCACAACTGGGAAACAGGGGGCTGCTACTGACATCTAGTGGATAGAAGCCCGGGAAGCTATAAAACATCCTATAATACACAGGACACTCCCCCACAGCAAAGAATGATGTGGCCCCAGAATGTCAATAGCGGCACAGTTGAAGACCTTGCTCTTCAACGATACTCATTCGGACTAAATTGGGGTTTATGTCAAGGAGAGTTTATTCAATCAACAAATATTATTAAGGGCCTGATATATGTGGACCGGGCACGCCTCTGTAGTCTGCAGACAGTGTGAATAAGCTAACCAATGCCAGAGCAAGCACGTTAACGAGAAAGGAGATAGATAATCAAGAAATGAATAGGCAAACAAGCAAACAGTGATTAGAGCGTTTCAGATAGAAGTAACTACTATGAGGAAAATCAGACAAGGTAATGTAATAGTGACTTGGAGGGGGATGGGCAACATTAAAAGTGGAGGTGCTGAGGAAGTGATATTTGAACTAAGACTGTTCGGGTTTGGGTCCCCAAGGAGTAGTCTCAGGAGCAAGGATTCGAGGGTTTATTTGAGAGATGGTCTCAGGAAGCATGAGCAAGAAAGTGGAGAAGTAACACAAGGAAAGGACAACAGCCCACAAAGAAGTATCGTCAAGCTGATAGCTACCCCTTCTTGTCTGGAGCACAAGGTTGCTCCACATCAGTTACTGAATAAATACAGCAGTCCCCTTTTTCTGAGATTTTGCTTTCTGAGTGTTTAGTTACCCGCGATCGACTTGAACAATTCACAAGTTTTAAATTGCACACTGTTCGGAGCATCATGATGAAATCTTGCACCATCCTGCCCAGGATGGGATTCCTCACCTTGTCCTGTCTGCTGTGTCCATGCTGTTTATGCTACCCGCCCATCAGGCATTTAGTAGTCGTCTTGGTTATCAGGGGGACTGTCAAGGTACCCCAGTGCTTGCGTTCAGGTAACTCTTAGTTTACTTCATCATCGTGGCTCTCGGTGATTCAGGATCACCCGAAGCATGTGATCCTCCTTTTGACATATGTCAGGTCAGTAGTAGCCTAACGCTACCTGGCAGTGTCTCTATCATCTCACATCAGCACAGAAAGAAGGGTGAAT
This sequence comes from Cynocephalus volans, assembly GCF_027409185.1. Taxonomy (NCBI): domain Eukaryota; kingdom Metazoa; phylum Chordata; class Mammalia; order Dermoptera; family Cynocephalidae; genus Cynocephalus; species Cynocephalus volans. The sequence goes on along the minus strand of NC_084462.1, from coordinate 6,905,328 downwards.
ACAGTACACTGAGATATTTTGAAAGAAAGAGAGACCACATTCATATAACTTTTATTAAGGTATATTGTTATGGGCCGAGCCCGTGGCGCACTCAGGAGAGTGCGGCGCTGGAAGTGCAGCGACGCTCCCGCCGCGGGTTCGGATCCTATATAGGACTGGCCGGTGCACTCACTGGCTGAGTGCCGGTCATGTAAAAGACAAAAAAAAAAAAAAGGTATATTGTTATAATTGTTCTATTTTATCATTAGTCATTGTTGTTAATCTTTTATGGTGCCTAACTTATAAATTTAACTTTATCATAGGTATGTATGTATAGGAAAAAACAGCATATGTAGAGTTGATACTATCCACAGTTTCAGGAATCCACAGTGGGTCATGAACATATCCCCTGTGAACAAGGGGGAACCACTGTCCTGCTGAAATTGGGATACTAATTCCCAGGCCCTCCCAGGCAGCCCAGTGAATGTCTGCTGCTGCCTTCAGTGAAGAGGTGGAGCCAGCCATATGAAAATTGAGGAAGGAGGGGGTTTTAGGAAAAGAGAAAAGCAAGTGCAAAGACCCTAAGGATACAGGTAAAAGCACTGATGTATCAATATCCCACTCTGATTTGGGGCTTATTTTCAGTTATCAGACTCTGCCTGATTTTTCTTAACTCTGCATCCCACATGGAATCATAGTTGAGGTAACCAGATTCCTCACTAACAGATGCCATTTACGTGTGTGTCGACTACAGTTGGGAGCAATTCCATGTTCATCTAGAAGAGACTCCAGAGAGCAAATGTTGCTTTGCTTAATCATTAAAATCCTCCCAACAGGTTAGAATTAAAGATGCCAGGTAATAATTGCAGCTGATACTTACTGAAAGATTGCCTTGTGCTCATTAAGCACTCTTTATTAAATAAATACTTATTTTTTTTAACCCCAACACCAATGCTATGAGGTAGTTCCATAGTTTTATTCATTTTTCACCAAAGGAAACTGAAGTTCAGAGTAGCAGGATAACTCACGGAAGTTTCCACAGCTAATAAGTAATCAGAACTGGAAAAATAGAATGTCTTATTCTCCTCAGTCTTTGGAATCAAGTTGAAGATTATAAGTCTTGGCCCCTTTTCTTGTATAATGTATGACCATGAAAATGATGTTTTGTTCTGAGTATTATTTTCTTCATCTGAGCCATGAAAATGTTGCTCTGTTATGGGAAATTGCACAGATTAAATGACATAACATAAGCAAAGTGGCTCACACAGAATCTGGCAGGCAGGAGGTGCTCCAGGATATTAGCTTTTGTTAGTCTCTCTTTGTTTTACAGATGAGGAAACAGGAGTGGAGAAGGTAAATAACTGTGAGCTCAAGCTCACAGAAGAGGATTTGAACTCGGGTGTATCTGTTCAAAGCTTATCTCTTTCTCATAGGAATATAGCCAATTTTATCTTGTGAAACCCTGCTCCCTCTGTTCTTAAACAGCTTTACTGTATTAATGTTTACAGTTTTAGTGTGTGACTATACCATGTAGCTGTGGTATAGTGGAGAGAAGCATAACAAAAACAAATCAAAACGAAAACACCGAATTTGAAGTCAGGAGATGTGCGGTAGAAACCTGATCTTGGTACATCTAGGGGCAAGATCCCACTTGGGCAAGTTATCAGATCTTCTGAGTCTTTGCTTCCTCATCTTATCAGGATCTCGGGTTTGTGGTTGGACTTAAATGAGAGGAGTATAGGTGGAAAAAATGGATTCCAATTAAAGGATTGATAAATGGTAGCTGATAGAGTTTACAATATAATGCAAAGGTCACCCACTTGGGCTGGAAGTGGGGGGCATGTCCTCTATCTCAGTGCTACCTAATGTATGGCTTCTGGACTAGCATCATCAGCCTCACCCGGGAGTTTGTTATAAATGCAGAAACCTGGGTCCCACTCCAGACCTCCTGAAACAGAACCTGGCATTTTTTTTTTTTTTTTCCTTTTTAAAAAATCATGTCATCTGGGCCGACCCGTGGCTCACTTGGGAGAGCGTGCTGCTGACAACACCAAGTCAAGGGTTAAGATCCCCTTACCAGTCATCTTTTTAAAAAATCAATCAATAAATAAAAATAAAGAAGTTTCCCAGGTGATTCCTATATACATTAAAGTGAATAATTACTGGTGTGGAAGGGAGGGCAGCAGCCAGGCACACCTACTTGTATTTCCTCCTCCTGAGCCTGGGGCAGACATCACTAACCGATCCTAACACTCTTTCCTGATGAGCCCAGATGTGCTCCATCCTTTTAACATAGAGCTCTGAGCAGCATCTAGCAAATAATCAGAGTGTGTCTGTGAGGTGAAACCTGTGCTCCTTCCCTGATCCAAGGATTCAAGTCTGGTTTGCATCACTCACTAGCTATGGGGACTTGGGCAAATAACGCAGGGCAAGTAATTAGAAGCTACATTAAAATGAAGATAGTAAAGTAGCATACAAATGCCAAACATAATCATCATAAAGCAACCGGTAAAACTAGACTTTGGCCTTGCTTTCCTTCATGCAGACCTGAGAGGAACATTCTGCCAGACGCCTACAGTGAGCATCTTGCTGCAGCTCTATGCACCAATCCTAATCTGATAGAGCTAGCTTTGTACCGCAATGCCCTGGGAAGCCGAGGGGTGAAGTTGCTCTGTCAAGGACTCAGGCACCCCAACTGCAAACTTCAGAACCTGAGGTGAGTCTGTGAGTTTCTGATGATTCCTACCACTGCCTTTCATGGGGCTCAGTCAGAAAGGACATAGCACAGAATGATGGATTCATTTGCTAAGGCTGCTATAACAAAGCACCACAGACTGGGTGGCTTCAACAACAGAAATCTTTCTTCTCACAATTTGGGGAGCTAGAAGTCTGAGATCAAGGTTTCAGCAAAGTTGATTTTTTTCTGAAGCCTCTCATTGGCTTGCAGAAGGCTGCCTTCTCCCTTTATCTTCATGTAGTCTTCCCTCTGAGCATGTCTGTGTTCAAATTTCCTCTTCTTATTCTTTTTTTTTTTTTTTTTTTTTTTGGCATCTGACCAGTTCAGGGATTGAACCCTGGACCTTGGTGTTGTCAGCATCCTTTAAACAACTGAGCTAACCAGACTGCAAATTGCCTCTTCTTATAAGGCCAACAGTCATATTGACTTAAGGCTCACTCTAATGACCTCATTTTAATTTAATTACCTCTTTAAAGACACTATCTCCGGATACAGTCACACTCAGAGGTTCTGGGGATTAGGATTTCAACATATGAATTTCGGGGAGGACACAATTCAGGGATCAATAGAAGTTCAAGCATAATTATCTCTCACTTTTCTTATTTTTATCTCCTCCTTCCCAGTCTTCCCCTCTCCAATCTAGTCTCCTCCCATCTGATGAAGATTCCGGATTTAAAAAGTTTTATGTCTGCTTTAAACCCTTGCTAAGTGGGTTCAGATCCCGGTACCAACCAGCCACCAGAAATAAATTGATAAATAAGCCCTTGCTAAAGTGTTATTTTCCCCGGAAATTTAAAATGTGGTTCAAGTCAAGAAGACATTAAAAAATATATGTATTATATAAAAACAAAACAAAGCAAAAATAGTTGGTTTGAGCAGTGTTATAACACCAAGACCAAAGGGTTCAGATCCCCAGACTGGCCAGCCACCAAAAAAAATAAATAATAAATAAATAATAAAAGCAATTCAAGGTGACATAGACCCCCCACCTATCAAGGTAGGAGTCAAAAACATGTGTGGACATGTTTGAAAACCACCACACTCCTGAAACCCAGTTTCCTCCTTTACAAAATGGGGTTGAACTTTTCCCCCTGTGAGATGAGGTGAAAAAGACCTTGTATAAAATTCAAGAAGTTCTCCAAAACGTTCATGGAGAGACTCACATTACCTTCCAATTCCATTTTTTCATGAACTTTTTGAAGTATCCTCGTATATAATGGTGCCTAATGTATGGCAGTCACCCAGGAGCATGCACTGAAAGGATATGAATTTACTGCATGTGAAAGAGTGAGAAAGACAGGCAAAGAGGTTGGAGAAAGAGGAGGGAAAGACAGAAAAAGAAAATAAAGAGGAGAGGAAGAAGAGGGGAGAAGAGAGGAGAGGACAATTGATGCAATGTGACAAATTCTCTCTGTCAGTCCGTTCAATGAATGCATGTTTCAGAGTGACATGAGAAAAAGAAGCAAGTCTGTGCTGTTCCCTCAATCTCTCTCAATTCCCTCATGGGTTTTGGAGCATGAACATCCTACTAGGCTGAAAGGAATGTGAGTGTTTAAAGACATATATTCATGGGCTGGTCAGTTAGCTCAGTTGCTTAGAGTGTAGAGCTGACAACACCAAGATCCAGGGTTCGATCCCTGTACCAGACACCTGCCAAAAAAATACACACACACACACACACACACACACACACACACACACACACATTCATATAACATAACTTCAAAATCTAGCATGATCCCAATTACTTCTGTGGATCCCCATCAAAGAAACAGCAATCTATTCCCTCAGACCATCCCCCGGCCTCCCAAGAGAAAAGTCTGCCTGTGTTAAAATTATTTAGACCACATCTGTTGTGGGAGCGTCCTAAGGGACTTTCAAGGGGAATGTTTGTCTTACACACTATTTTTAGGACATTAGCTCTGTTTAAGATAGAATGCTATTGAATTTTAGAACACATGTATGTTTCTTCTGGCCATTTATCTCAGTCTGGATGTAATTACTTTTATTTGTCCCTCCCCTCCCACTGGAACAGGAGCCTTACCAAACAGTTACCAGCTCAGAATCCCTAGAGCCCAGCGAACATGTATTAGCTATTCAATAAGCATTTGATGAATGAACGAGTTGGTGAATATCTCTGAGGGTGCATGCTGGGAATCAGTTACTCTGAGTCAAGGTTTCTCAGTCTTGGAATTATTGACATTCTAGGCTGGATAATTCCTTGTTGTGGGTGGCTGTGCTGTGTGCTGGAAGATGTTTAGCCCTATCCTTGGTCTCTATCCATGATGAAAATGCCAATAAATGCTAGCTGCTATTATTACTTTATTTTTTGCATGGAACAGGTTTCTAGAAGAGGAATTACAAGGTCAGAGGAATGAACATGTTTAAAGCTGTGAATAAATTTTGGTACCAAGAATGTATGCCCTCAGGAGATTACTCACAGTTCCCAGAAGAAAAAATGGAGGCTCTGAGATTTTACTGTCTGAGGGCACTTCAAGAGTGCGTGTTTTCTCATGGATGAATGGATAAACAAAATGTGGTACATACATGCAATGAAACAGTATTCAGCCTTAAAAAGGAAGGAAATTCTAAAATGATACAACATGGATGAGCCTTGAGGACATTATGCTGAGTGAAATTGGATGAGCCTTGAGGACATTATGCTGAGTGAAATAAGTCAGTCATCAAAGGACAAGTTCTTTGTAACTCCACTTATATGACATAACTAGAGAGGTCGAATTCATAGAAACAGAAAGTAGAATAGTGGTTGCGAGGGGCTGGAGTGAGAGGGGCATGGGGAGTTGTTCTTTAATGGGTATAGAGTTCCAGTTATGCAAGATGAAAACAGTTCTCAGGGTAGTTGATTAACTCAGTTGGTTAGAGTGTGGTGCTGATAACACCAAGGTCCAGGGTTCCATCCCTGTACTGGTCGGCCACCAAAAAATAATACATATGTGTGTGTGTGTGTGTATAGGCTTGTGTGTGTATAGGCTTGTGTGTGTGTGTGTGTGTGTGTGTGTGTGTGTATAAAGTATATAGGGGTGTGTGTGTGTGTATATATATATATATATATACATAAAGAGTGCATGTTATTATCAATTATGGTAATATTAAGGCATGGCTTAGAGGAATTAAGAGGACACTTGACTAAAGAAACCAGACGCATTTGAATCCTATCCCAGGACATTGCCCTGCTCCCTTAGTGTATCAAAAAGGAAAAATCAATGGTATTGGAAAGCCAAGCACCATCTTGTGAGCAGGACATAGGCTGAATTCCAAAGAAAGCATAATAACAAAAGTAATGATGATGATGGTGATGCTATCATTTCTTGAGTATTATATTAAGTATGTTATCAAATGCTTTCACCAACTCAATAAGGTCAGCCCCATTTCAATACAGTTTAGAGAGAGGTTGCTATGGGTTGAAAGTGCCCCCCAAAAGTTCATGTGTTGGAAAATTGATCCCCAATGCAGCAGTGTTAAGACAGTGGGAAATCTGATAAAGGTATTTGAAATGTGGTGCCTTTAGGAGGTGACTGGACCATGAGGACTGAGCCCTCATGAATTAATTAACCCATTCATAGAGTAATGGGTTAATGGGCATTTTTTTGTTTTGTTTTGTTTTTGGAGGCTGGCCTGTGCAGGGATCGAAACCTGAAACTTGGTGGGATAATGGTTTAATGGGTTGTCAGGAAGTAAACTGGTAGCTCTATAAGGAAAGCAAACGAGCACATTAAAGTGCTTTGCCATCCTCACCATGTCATTGCCTGCCACCATTGGACTCTGCACAGAATCCCCACCAAGAAGGCTCTCACCAGATATAACCCCTGGGCCTTGGACTTCCCACCCTCCAAAACTGTAAGAAATTTTGTTAGAACACAGCCTTGTAACACCAGGGTCAAAGGTTTGATTCCCCAGAACTGGCCAGCTGCCAAAAAAAAAAAAAAAAAATTATAAGAAATACGTTTCATTTCTTTCTTTTTTTTTTTTTTTAAAGATGACCAGTAAGGGGATCTTAACCCTTGACTTGGTGTTGTCAGCACCACGCTCACCCAGTGAGCTAACCGGCCATCCCTATATGGGATCCAAATGCATGGCCTTGGTGTTATCAGCACCACACTCTCCCAAGTGAGACACAGGCCGGCCCTTATTTCTTTATAAATAACCCAGTTTCAGGTATTATATTATAAGCAACAGAAAATGGACTAGAACAGAAGTGAAGTGACTTGAACAAGGTTCCACAACAATTGCTCCACAGCACAACTGGTTTTCAATTCAAATCCATCTGAGGCTAGAGCCCACATGCATATCTTCTTTTTTTTTCTTTTGGTGCCACGATTCAATTGTGTATCATTCTTTTGCTGGACTACCACCTAAAGATGTTCCAGTAAAGCAGGTCAGAACAACTAGCCAAGATAGAGAGGACCTCCTCCCCTCAGCAATCGCCAAATCTCACATTTTTGTGTGGTGGGGGGCAGGGGGGGGTCTTGTTTGTTTGGCTTTTGTTTGGCTTTTGTTTTTTCCAAATTTCACGTTCTATCCCACTCCAGCTGACTTTATGGAAGGAAGTCAGAAAGGAAATTAAAAGTACCTTTATACTCCAGGTACCTGTAGGAAAGAAAAGGAGTAAAAATACTTACACATTCTCTGGTGACGAGCTTTTAAGGCATGGTGGCCCTGCCCGCCAGTAGATGTGGCCCAGTGAACACCTTAGAATCTGCTCAGGACATGGTGCCTCCTTCTTCTTGCAGTGATGGCGAACAAGAGGACATGGAAAAAAGAGAAAGTGAGGGGTCTTGAATTTCTCTCTTAAGAGCAACTTCTCTCTTTGTAGTCAATGGACACATTTCACTGACTGCAAAGCACCAAAACATGTTGTATTGTGCTTGTTGCTTTTTAAAATTTCTTTTTTTAATTAATTTGACAGATAAAATTGCATGTATTTATCATGTTCAACATGAGGTTTTAAAATATGTATACATTGTGAAATGGCTAAATCTAACTAATCAACATATGCATTACCTCACAAACTTATTTTTGTGTTAAGAATATTTAGAATATACTCTCTTAGCATTTTTCAAGAATACAATATATTATGTTGTTGCTTTTAAAAAATTAGAATATAATTTATATACCAGAAAATGTATCATTTTATTTTATTTATTTATTTTTTTTTTAAGATGACCAGTAAGGGGATCTTAACCCTTGACTTGGTGTTGTCAGCACCACGCTCAGCCAGTGAGCAACCGGCCATCCCAATATGGGATCCGAACCCGTGGCCTTGGTGTTATCAGCACCGCACTCTCCCGAGTGAGCCACGGGCCGGCCCTATAGGCATAGCTTAAAAAAGAGAGAGAGAAAGGAAATACAAGGGAAAGAATCCACAAAACTACCAGGAAGGAAATGACCTGGTTCTTTTCTCCTTTCGTGCCAGGCTGAAGAGGTGCTGTGTCTCCAGTTCTGTCTGCCCTGACCTTGCAGCGGCTCTTACAGCCAATAAGCATTTAATCAGGATGGATCTAAGTGGCAACGGCCTCGGCCTTCCAGGCATGAAACTACTTTGTGAGGGACTCCGGCATCCCAAATGCAGGCTGCAGATGATTCAGTGAGTCTCCATCTCTGCGGATAAGTTCTTAATCTGCGTGACCTCTTCAGGCAAGCTCATTGTCTGCTGGGATATGAAGTATCCCCAAAGGCTGATGATCCCCAAATCTCTACCTCTAAATCAGGGCTTGCCATCAAACCCATGATCTTAGACCCCTGCCCTGGATTCTGCGCACTTCAGAGGGCCTCCTCCGACCCCACCCAATCCCACATTCCACGTGGGGAGGAGTCCTGGTGCTGCCCACCCAGAACCCTTACCTTCCTTATTAAATCTGCCCTGAGTAGTCAGAACCCCAGAGCTCCCTGATGAAAGAGGCTTTCTTTAGTTGTGCAATCTCCTTTGCCTGCAATGCTACTCTCATCCCATTTCTCCAAGCAAACTCCTACTTAGCCTTTGAGAACCAGGTTAACGTATCCCAGAGAGTTTTCCCTAGCTGTACACACTGTTTCCCAAAGCCGAGTGAGGTGGCCCCTCAGCCTTTTATTTTTTCTTTAATTATTATTATTATTATTATTTGGTGGCTGGCTGGCATGGGGATCTGAACCTTTGACTCTGTTATCAGCCCCACATTCTGTTGAGCGAGCTAACTGGCCACTCCTAAACGTGATGGTTTTAGTAATCATAGTTCACGTTTACTGAGCATTTACTAGGTGCTGAGCCCAGTTCTACATCTTTTAAGTTTAGCAGATTATTTAATTCTTGCAACAACCTTATGAGGTGGGTACTATTATTATCCTTATTTTATAGGCAATGAACTTGAGACATGCCAGCACATGAAACATAAAACTGGGAGATCTGATAAAAACTTGCTTGACATGGTAGGGTCAGTGGGTGATAGAGAAGGATACAAATGCAACTGTTGAATTCTAGAGCCCCCACTCTGAACTATTGCACCGTGATTATAATTGCTCACCTGTACGATTTATTGGACAGGATGCTCCTTGCTGGAAATGACAATGTCCTGTTCATCTCTGTAGCTTTAGTGACATGTACAGGTTCATGTGGGTTGATTAAAGAGACCAGGGCATGAGAAAGCAAGATACAGAAAAGCAAGATGGTGACTTCCTCAACATCTTTTTTCTGCCTTAGGTTAAGGAAGTGTCAGCTGGAGGCTGGGGCTTGTCAGGAGATCGCTTCTGTACTCAGCAACAGCCGACATCTGGTAGAGTTGGACCTAACAGGAAATGCCCTGGAGGACCTGGGCTTGTGGTTGGTGTGTCAAGGTTTGAGGCACCCAGTCTGCAGGCTGCAGACCTTGTGGTGAGTTCATGGAGACAACCTAAATGGCAAATCGCTTCATACTGAATGATGGTAAATTACCAGCCAGCCACCAAAAAAGAAAGAAGAAGAAATGAATTGTGGTATCGAAATGCATCTACTATTTGTACACTAATATTCATAGCAACATTGTTCACAGTAGCCAAATGATGGAAACAACCCAAATGTCTGTCAATGGATGACTAAATAAACAAAATGTGGTATAGACATACTAAAATATTATTCAGCCTTAAAAAGGAATGAAATGCTGATACATGCTACAACATGAATGAAGACATTATGCTAAGTGAGATAAGTCAGACGTAGAAGGATAAAGATCGTATGACTCCACTCACATGGGGTATCGAGAACAGCCAAATTCATGGAGACCGAAAGTGGCATGGTGGCTGCCAGAGCCTGGAGGGAGAAGGGAATGGGGAATTATCATTTAACAGGTACAAAGTTTCTGTTTGGGAAAATGGAAAAGGTCTAGAGATGGATACTGGTGATGACTGAAAAACAGTGTGAGTGTACGTAATGCTGCTGAACTACACATTGAAAATTTGTTTAAGCGGTAAATTTTCTGTTACGTGTGTATATTTTACCACAGTAAAAATAAAGAAAGAAACATCAAGATGAGAGTAACGTCAGTGATGAGTCATAGAATCCTTCCCCTCCCCCCTCCAAAATAAAGACAACCACAAAAACTTCCATGGTTGACAGTGACAGACACCCTTGTCCGTGTGGTTAAAGAAGACAGTGAATTTGTCGGCTTAGGTAACTGAGAAGTCCAGAGAAAAACACTGGCTTCAAGCACAGCTGAATCCAAGAACTCACGTGGTCAAGTCAGGGCTCCATCTCCCTGTCTTCGCTTTAGGTAAATAGGAAGATAGTCTGCTAAATGTCAACAGAGGTTATTTCTGAAGAGTGAGATTGATTACAGGTGATAGTTTTTCTCTGCTTTGTGCTTGTTTGTATCAGTCAAGATGCTCCTAATGGTATGTAATAGAGACCCAACTCTAAACTGTCTGAAACGGTAAGGAATTGCATAGGCTCACAAACGTGGAAATACAAGGTCAGGAGGGCTTCAGGAAATATTCTTTGTCTTCCTGGGTCTCAAACTCTGTCCTCAGATCCCTTTCACTTGTAACCCTGAGGTGGCAGCCAGAAATCACCATCACCTAAGACTTCATTCACCTTCACCAAGGCTGGCGAGACTGACTTCCCATGGCTCTCAATCAAGAGTAGAAAGAGCTTACTCAAAAGTCTTCAAAAAACTTTTTTTGTGTGTGTCTCATTGACAAGCATTGGGTCATGGGTCCATTCATAAAGCAAAGAAGATGGGTCTACTGTTGTTATACCCATCAGTTCACGCTTTGGGCTGAGGTGAACTCCCCAACACACATTATTGCTAATTTATGGGGACAGCATCAAAGGGCGGTTCGGGAGTCACACGTAATGACCGCAAAAGTGTTTTTCTGTGTTTCCTGATTTTTTACTGGGGAGGGGGGCAGCTGGCCAGTACAAGGATCTGAACCCTTGACTTTGGTGTTATAACACTGCCCTCTAACCCCCTGACTTTTTTAATCCAGAAAATGAATTACTTTAAAAGAGAAATTCATTGTGGTAAAATACATGTAACATAAAATTTACCATCTTGACTGTTTTGAAGAGTGCAGCTCAGTGGCATTAGTACATTCGCACTGTTGGGCAACCACCACTACCATCTATTTCCAGAACTCTTTTCATCTTGCAAAACTAAAATTCTGTACCCATTAAACGATAACTTCCCATTTTCCTCTTCCACCAGCTCCTGGCAACCACCATTCTACTTTCTGTCTCTATGATTTTGATTATTCTAGGTTCCTCATGTAAATAGAATTATTATAGCATTTGTCTTTGAATGACTCACTTATTTTACTTATTATAATATCCTCAAGGTTGATTCATAATGCGAGGGGCCTTCAAAAGGTTCATGGAAAATTCGTATTATCTTTTACTTCCATTTTTCCACAAGCCTTTTGAATGTTATCAAGGTTATCGCACGTGTCAGAGTTTTTTTTCTTCTTAAGGATGAATACTATTCTATTGTATGAATACAACACGTTCTGTTTATCTATTTATTCATCCATCCATCAATAGACCCTTCACTTGTTTTCGCCTCTTGGCTATTACAAATAATGCTGCTATGAAATTGTTGTACAATTATTTCTTCAAGACCCTGCTTTTGATTTTAGGGGGTATATATCCAGAAGTGGAATTGTTGGATCATATGATAATTCTATTTTAATTTTTTAAAGTGCAGACATACTGTTTTTCACAGCAGTTACACCTTTTTGCATTCCAGCCAAAAGTGCATAAGTGTTCCAGTATCTCCTCATCCTCACCAACACTTGTTATTGCTATTATTATTTTTTTTTGATAACAACCATCCTAATGGATGTGAGGTGGTATCTCATTGTGTTTTGATTTTGCATTTCCCCAATGATTAGTTATGTTCACCATCTTTTTATGTACTTGTTGGCCATTTGTATATCTTTGGAGAAATGTCTATCCAAGTTCTTTGCCTATTTTTTAATCAAGTTTTTTATTTGATAATGCATTACTTTTTTCTTTTAATGTGCTGTCCTGATTTTATTTTCTCTCTCTCTTTTTTTATTGATTATATATATTTGTGGGGTGCAGAATCAAATATCAATGCATCTGTACAATATGTGGTGATCTAATCAGGATAATTAGTATACTCATGTTTACATAATCAGTCTTTATGACCCTTAACTAGTTTCTCACCAACCCTCCTCCGCTTCCCCCTTTACCACTCTAATAATCAAAGTTCTGTTCTCTCTTTTGATAATGCATTACTTTGAAGATTGAGAATAAAGTTAGTATCACGTAGGAAACACTCCATATTTGTTGAACTGGATTTTGGGCAGGTTGAAGATTTGCCATCTCACTGCTGCTGCCTGTGAAGCCCTGGCCTCCACCCTCAGTGTGAACGAGAGCCTGGTGGAGCTGGACCTGAGTCTAAATGACCTGGGGGACCCCGGAGTGCTGCTGCTGTGCAAGGGCCTGAAGCAACCCAAGTGCAAACTCCAGACCCTCCGGTGAGTATCACTATTTTTTGCCATCTTACAAGCCCAAATCCATAATCCTTGCCCTCTTGTTTGCATTAATTGAAGCTATGTTGCCTCCCTCTTCTCCTGAACTCTAGTTACATCAGCCTCCTTTCAGAGATCTTTCTGCCACAGGACCTTTGCACAAGCAGTTCTTGCTTCTTAGAATGTCCTTCCACTCTGCTGTCTTCTTTTTGCCCGGAGAAGGTTGGCTCATTTTTTAGGACTCAGAATAAATGCCACTTCCCCATGGAGGCCTTCTTTAATCCCTAGATAAGGTCTAGGTTCCTAGTTTGTTTGTTTGTTTTTTTAACTTTAAAACTTCTTAATTGACACATAATAATTGTACATATTTATGGGGCACAATGATATTTCAATACATGCACACAATTGGTCTGGCTGGTTAGTTCACTTGGAAGAGTGTGGTGCTGATAACACTAAGGACAAGGGTTTGGATCCCCATGCTGGTCAGCCACACACACACACAAAAAGATATTTCAATATATGTACACAATGTATAATAGTCAAATCAGGGATTAAATGGCATATCCATCACCTCAGATATATATTGTTTCTTAATGATGAGAATATTCAAAATCCTCTCTTCTTGCTATTGTAAAATATGACCTTATACTTCCTTTTGGCATCACTTATCAGATTTTGTAATTTGCATATGTGTGTGTGGCCCTCTAAACGTGTAGGAGCTGTGTCGACTCTATCTTGCGGTGGCTGCTGTAAGACCTGGTTCAGAGGTGCTTAAAATTACATACATTTTGTAATGAGTGAACAGACGGATGAACAAACAAGCTCTCTGTGGTAGGGAAAGAAAATGCAGCAGGCCAGTTGTAGGGGAAAAAATAGGCTGTTAACTTTCAGAATATTTTTTCTCTTTGTCATCTCAACGGAGAGTCTATTTTTTGTTCTACTGTAGCTTCGTCAATCATCTCATGTCATTTACTCTGGAAGACTTGCCATTTGTTTGTTTTTTGTTTTTTTGTGGGTTTTTTTTTTTTTTCTTTTGAGACATTAAGCTGTATTGTGGCTTTTATTGCTTTTCTTATGTTTGGAGAATTAGGATCCATCTGTACCCCATTTCTTCATGCACACTTCTCCCCGCCACACCCTTTAAACATTTTTGGGGGGACTGTAGATAAATATAATTAGAATATTCATAATCCTCAGTTGGTACCACAATATCATGACTGACTGACACAGATTCTTTTATTTTTGTCCCCTCATTGCCTTTTCAAATCCCATCTGTAGACACTCATGTATTTATTTCACACAAAAGATACATCTCACCAATCTTTTTTTTTTTTTTTCCTGCTGACTGGTGATCAACCTCTCTTTTTCTCCATTCACCTTTATACTTTTAAGATCTGTTCATATTGATATATAGCATATCTAATTCATTTCTTTTAATGACCTCTAGTCCATCATGTGCATATAGAAAATGTTATTTATCCATATCCCTATTGAGATATTTGTGTTGTTCCCAGTTCTTTGCTGTTACCTGCAATGTTATGATGGACATTCCTGTATATGTCTCTTTCTGAACCCTTATAAAATTCTGCCTTCAAAAAAAAACACGAAGATCTCTTCTCATGTAGGGGTGGAATTGCAGGTTCACACTGAATTTACATATTTGATATCTCAAAATAATGGCAAATTGCTCTCCAAAAAGATGCAGCAGTTTGCACTGCAACCAGCAATTTTAAAAGTTTTTATTTCCGTATATCTTTATGGTTATTCAGCTTTCTATTTTTGAAACTGTGGTGGGTGTAAATGTTCTTAAATTGCCTTTTTTCTCATAATAGTGAGGTTGAGCATCTCTTCATGTGCTTCTCAGCTTTTTGACATCCCTATTTTGTGAATTGCCTGTTCATATAATGTATTTATTTCTACAGTATGTGTTCTGTATTTATCTTGTTGGTTTGCAGACGTCACCTACGTAGACATTTTAGATATTACTCCTTCACTGGCTACATATTTAGGAACTGTCTTACCAGCAGGTCATCAATCTGTCAACTTACCCATGGATCAAACTGAAATCTTTATATTTTGAGGACAAATCCATAAATATTTCTCTGATTTATGTTTTTGTGACATATCTAAGCAATCCTGTCTCAACACTGTGTCAAAGATTTGCTCAACTTCTTAGTTTTTGTGTGTATAGTTAGGTGAGGTCCGATTTATTTTTCTCCAATTTTTGCAACACTATTTAATAAGGAATCCATTCTTTCCTTGCTGATTTGTAATGTCAAATGTATTGTAAATCCATTCTCTATACATGTGTTTCTTGATTCTCTATCCTTTCCATTTATCTCTTTTTTTCTGTTCTAATTTCTCACTGCATTAATTGCTGTAACTTGTAATGTGCCCTACTGTCTGCGAGAATCATTCTGTCTCTTATACACTCTTATGCAAATTTTCATAGCTGTTGGTGGATATTTATTCTTCTATGCAAATGAGCTGGTTCAGTTACCCCAATTTGGCTCTTGTTGGCCGAGTCTGGCCCTTTCCCCCTGTCATGAGGAGGTCAGCCAGATATTCTGATTTACAGAGATCTTTATGTCAGTGGAGAAAAGTGACTCTCAAAAAAGGAATCCTGGTTTTCACTCTATGAGTAGCTATATCTCAGGACATGTAGGAATCCTATAAAATGAGAAAACAAAAATGCTATATTATGCAATAGCGCTTTTGATTCTCTTAAGCCCCCAAATACTCTTCTAATTGCAAATGTCTCCACAATAACTGCATAGACAATGGTTAAGTGTGACACTTACATCAAATTACACATCCTTGCTCTGTGACCTTGAGTGATGCATGACACTTCTCAGAGCCTCAGTCCTCACACCTGTAACAATAGTGGATAATGTTAGTGTTTTCCTTCTAGAGTTGTTAGAGGAGAAAATGAAGTGAGAAGGGGCTGGCTGGTTAGCTCAATTGGTTAGAGTGTGGTACTGATAACGCCAAGGTCCAGGTCTCAATCCCTGTACCAGCCAGCTGCCAAAAAAGAAAAGAGAATCGAGTGATGTTTTAAAATCACTTGGTGTTATGGGTTGCAGCTCCCCAAAATTCACATGTCGAAGTCCTAACCCCAGTCTGTACCTCAGAATGTGATCGTATTTGGAAATAGGGTCCATGTTAGTTTCCCAGGGTTGCCACGACAAAATATCACAGACTAGATGACTTCAACAGCAGAAATTTACTGTCTCACAGTTCTGAAGACTGGAAGTTCAAGATCAACATGTTGCCAGATTTTATTTCTCTTGAGGCCTCTCTCCTTAGCTTGCAAATGGTCACCATCTCACTGTGTCTTCCTATCATATTCCCTCTGTGTACGCCTCTGTCCAAATTTCCTCTTCTTTTTTTTAAAAAAAGAATGACTGGTAAGGGGATCTTAACCCTTGACTTGGTGGTGTCAGCACCACGCTCTCCCAGGTGAGCTAACCAGCCATCCCTATATAGGGATCCGAACCTGTGGCCTTGGTGTTATCAGCACCACACATCCCAAGTGAGCCACGGGCCAGCCCTCAAACTTCCTCTTCTTATGAGGAGACCAGTCATATTGGATTAGGGTCTACCCTAAAGACCTCATTTTAACTTAACTAACTCTTTAAAGACCCTATCTCCAAAGACAGTCACATTCTGAGGTACTTGAGATCAGGACTTACATATGAATTTGAGGTGGCACAACTGAGCCCATGTCAGGGTCACTGCAGATGTAATTAGGTAAGATGAGGTCATACTAGAGTTGAGGGAGACCTCTAATCCAATATGACTGGTGTCTTTAGAAAAATGAAGAATTTGGAGACACATAAACACCCCCCCACCAATACACACACACAAAATGCCATGTGAAGATGAAGGCAGAGGTCGGGGTGATGCTGCTACAAGCCAGAGAGCCAAAGACTGCCAGCAAACCCCCAGAAGCTAGGTGTATTAGTCCATTTCTGTTGCTTATAACAAAGTACTTGAAACTGGGTGATTTATTAAAAAAAAAAAAATTTATTGCTTACAGTTTCTGAGGCTGAGAAGTCCAAAGTTCATCTGGTGGTGGTGACAGTGACCCAGGGGTCTCATATTGCAAGATGGTGGAAGCAGAGAGAGCAGAGAGACAGACAGACAGACTCTCCTCTTCTTTTAAAGCCCTCAGAACCTTGCCCCTGACCACCATTTTTAATCCATTCACTGCTACATGGTCCTACAATCCAATCACCTCTTCAAAGCTCCACTTTTCAATTGCCATAATAGGATTTCCCACCTTTTTAACAGTCACAGTGGGGGCCAAATTTCTAGTACATAAGACTTGGGGAACACAATTCAAGCTTCAGTGAGTTTAGGGGGGGGAAGCAATTCAATCCACTACACTAGGAGAGGGCATGGAACAGATTCTCCCTCACAGCCTCAGAAAGAACCAATCCTGGGCCGACCCGTGGTGCACTCGGGAGAGTGCGGCGCTGGGAGCACAGCATTGCTCCCACCGCGGGTTCGGATCCTATATAAGGATGGTCGGTGCTCTCACTGGCTGAGCGCAGTACGGGCCGGTCACAAAAAGACAAAAAAAAAAGAAAGAAAGAAAGAACCAATCCTGCTGACACCTTGATCTCAGACTTCTGGCCTCCATAACTATGAGAAAATAAATTTCTGATACTGCGTGATCTCACTTATGTGTGGAACCTAAAATAGTCAAACTCATAGAAGCAGAGAGTAGAATGGGGGTTACCAGGGGCTGGGTAGGGGTGGGGGGATTGGGGAGATGTTGATACAAGGGCACAAAATTTCAGCCAGACAGGAGGAATAAGTTCTAATGATCAATTGTACAACGTGGTGTCTATAGTTAACAACAATGTCTTGTATACTAGTAAATTGCTAAGAGAGTAAATCTTAAGTGTTCTCATCACCAAAAAATATGAGGTAATAATGCACATGTTAATTAGCTTGATTTAGCCATTCCACTATGCACACAGATTTCAAAACACCATGTGGTACACCTTTGAAATCAGTATGTGGAAGAGATGTCTGCACTCCCATGTTTATTGCAGTTATTCACAATAGCCAAGATAAAGAATCAACCTAAGTGTCCATCCTCAGATGAATGGATAAAGAAAAGGTGGTATGTATACCAAATGGAAGACTCTTCTGCCTCAAAAAAGAAAGAAATCCTCTTACTTGTAACAACATGAATGGAATTGGAGAACATTACGCTAAGTGAAATTAGCCAAACCCAGAAAGACAAATACCCATTGTCTCACTTATGTCTGAAATTTAAAACAATTGAGCTCATAGAAGCAGAGGGTAGAGTGGTGGTTACCAGAGGCTGGGAGTTGGAGGGTATAAGGATATGATAGTCAAAGGGTGCAAAGCGTCAGTTAGAGAGGAGGAGTAAGTTTTTATTTTTTTTCTTTTTTGAGATAATTGCATAGCATGCTAAATAGAGCTAATAATTTACAACTGTAGATTTAAGTTTCTCTAAGAGAGGGTTGGCCGGTTAGCTCAGTTGGTTAGAGCTTAATGCTGATAACACCAAGATTAAGGGCTCGGATCCCCGTACAAGCCAGCTGCCAAACAAACAAATGAATAATAAGTAAATAAATGCCTCTAAGAGTAAATTTCAAATGTTCTCATCACAAAAAATGTTAAATACTTGAGGTAATGAGTAAGTTAGCTTTATTTAACCATTCTGCATTGTATTCAAAAATCCACTACTTTATACCCCATAAATGTATACAACTATAATTTGCCAATAAAAAATTGTTTTAATTTTTTTATATAAATAAGAAAAAAAATAGGGCTGGCTGGTTAGTTCAATTGGTTAGAGTGTGGTACTAATAACACCAAAGTCCACGGTTTGATCCCTGTACCAGCCAGCTGCCAAATATACACATATGCAAAAATTAAAAAATAATTTTTACTTTTGTTTAAGTCTTGCAGTCTGTGGTACAGCAGCCCTAGGAAAGTAATACACTCGGCAGGGACCAAGTGCTCACTACCTATTAAGTATTTTCTTTTTTCCTTTTTCTTTTTAAGTTTTATTTTACTTTTGATTGACACATAATTTGTAGATATTTATGGGGTGTATTAAATATTATGTTTTATTCTTTCTTATGCTGTTCTTCCCCAGTTGCCTTCTTCTTTCTGCCCTTTCTTTTTCTTTCCTCCCTTCCTCTCATCTTCCTACCTGCTTGCTTCTGTCTTCCTCTCTCAAGGGTAGAGAGGGTGAGTGTGACTGTCATTCTCTCTGCCTGGCACATAAACCCTCCCAGAAGGTGTCTGTGGAAGGAATGAGTCACACTCTGCTCGGGGCATCCTCTCTCCAGGTTGGGCATTTGCCGACTGGGCTCTGCCGCCTGTGAGAGTCTCTCTGACGTGCTCCAGGTCAACCACCACCTCCGGGAGCTGGATCTGAGTTTCAATGACCTGGGAGACTGGGGCATGTGGTTACTGAGTGAGGGGCTGCAACATCCCACCTGCAGACTCCAGAAACTGTGGTGAGTGTCTGGGAGTCAGGAGGTGATGGTGGTCATTGGGGTGGGAGCATTTTCTTGTCCTTCGTTTTTCTATTTAAGGGCTATCCTTCTGTCACTTTGGAAGATCCAAGGAGAGAGACTAGAGGTGAAAACAGGACATACTATGCTAGCTGTTCTCGTAATAAACTGTACTCGTGGGGATGCAGACATAAATTTCTTCCTTTCTTCAAGCGTTCCCTCTAAACATGGTTTTGGAAAATCTGTTCTTCCGTTGACATTTACTTGAGCAGATTCATAGCTTCGCAGTAACTTTTATTTATTTATTTTCATTTTTAAAATTTTTTAATTTTTTTAAAAGATGACTGGTAAGGGGACCTTAACCCTTGACCTGGTGGTGTCAGCACCACGCTCTCCCAAGTGAGCCACAGTCTGGTGCATTCAGTAACTTTTAGATAATAAAAAATTCAATATAGGGTTGGTCGGTTAGCTCAGTTGGTTAGAGAGTAGTATTGTAAAACTAAGGTCGAATTTAGGATCCCCCATACCAGCCGGCCACAAAAAAATAAATAAATAAATCAAAGTGGTCCAGTGTAAATTCCAATCAAATGTTAATTGACTTCCTCCTTCCTTTTTTCTCCCAACCTGAAGGACTTAGAATGCTGTATTAGTCCGTTTAGTTTGCTTATAACAAAATACCTGCAACTGGGTGATTCATAAAGAAAACAACATTTATTGCTTAGTTTCTAGGGCTGGGAAGTCCAAAGTCCATCTGGTGGTGGTGACAGAGACCCAGGGGTCTCACATTGCAAGATGGTGGAAGCAGAAAAAGCTGAGAGAGTGAGAGAATCTCCTCTCCTTTTAAAGCTCTCAGAATCACTCCCCTGACCACCATTTTTAATCCATTCACTACAGCACTGGCCTACAATCCAATCACCTCTTCAAGACTCTGCCTTTCAATTACCTTAATAAGATTTGCCATCCTCTTAACAGTCACAGTGGGGACTAAGTTTCTAATACATAAAACTCGGGGGACACAATTCAAGCTTTGGTGAGTTTTGGGGGGGTATAATTCAATCCACTACAAATGGGATGAGGCATCACCTACTTTTTAAAAATTGCCTTGCATTTCTGGATCTCTTGTTTGTCTGGGGCATTAGGTAACTTAAGAGTTAATATGGGGGCTTCAGGACAACATCTCCCCCTTAGTTGGTGCTGCTGGTGCCTCTGGGCTGTTAATATCCCCCACCCGGCAGACAGCTAAATGCTAGTTCTTATGGGGACCCCACGGGAGGTGTCTCCACTCCCCAGTCCCCTGATGTGGTTAATCTTTATTAACTTCTTTGCACAATCTCTCCCCAGATCTCATCATAATCTCCCACTCCTGATTATTTTGCACCTGTGACCCGAATGTTTTTAATCACCAACCTGTCTTTTTCTCTTCCTTTGCAAGTCCTGAGTTGTTGTCCTGTACCTCATTTTGGAAGGGGGCATCTATTGCCTTGGGGGTCTCAGCCAAACCAAGATTATAGTCTTTCCTTTTAAAATCCCAGCTAAGATAGTACATATATTTCCATTTAAAAGATTGCTGTGCGGAATAAATGATAAAATAAACGTAAGGCCTTTAGCAAAGTGCTCAGCACAGTCAGTCCTCAATAAATCTACCTATTCTTATTTTATCGTATCCCCAGAGAATACAGGAAAGAAACACAATTGGAGGCAGAATAGAAATCAAAGAAAATCAGATGGCATATTGTCAGGGCAGGTGGCAACCCAATTGGTACTGGCTTCTTAAAAAAAAGGGGGGGGAGTACTTATTGACTTGTGTAATTGAAAGGGCCAGGCTTTGGGCATGGCTTGATTTGGGCATTTGGAGTCTTTTATTGTCATTACCTTCCATCCTTATTGCTGTATTGGCTCCTTTATTAGAGAGACTCACCCTACTCGGTGGCACAATGCCTGCAACTCTAGGTTACTCTTTCCCAAACCCAAGCCCTTGTAGGGGGTGGAAAGGGGGTGAGTGATTCCCTTCCTCCCTATCATAAAGGTTACAGCCGACTCCCATATAACAAAAGAGAGGTTAACAGGAGAAAAGCATAATAAATATTTTTGATCATAATTTTATGAGACACAGGAACCTTCAGGATGAAGACCCAAAGATACAGGTTAGGTTCAATGAAGCGGGCACAGTGTGTAGAAACATGATTGGGCAAAAAGAGTACGATCTAATGCTAATAGTAGGGAAACCCAGCAAGGCCTGTCTGTTCAGATTGTTCTGGGCCTCTCTGCGCAGCATTCCTTCCTCCCAGACGTAGGGCAGGGCTCTCTGGAATGAGGGTCTTAATTTCTTTATGGCCAGCTGTCACACAGAAAGGCAGGAGGGAGAACGTTACAGTATATTTTTAGTCTTTATGGCTGTCTTTGGGGGAAAAGGGTCCTAGTTTCTATGGCCCGCCTTGGGGAAGAGAGATTCTAATTTCTATAACCTGCTTGCAGGGTGTGTGCGTGTGTGTGAATGAACAGGAGAGACAGGAAGGCAGGAGTAATTCAGAGAGAAATTTTGCTTCTGAGGCCTTCACTATGGTTAATTATTTTCTGAGCCCCAACACCCTGAAAGAAAAAGCTCCAGGAAAATTATGGTTTTGGAGTCATTGGGTCTGGGTAGATCTTATGCCTAATTCAAACCATTTATGGTGGCTGGGGACATGGAAACCAACTGACTTACACCTGGAGCCTTATTCATCTGTAGAGCTTAATGACAAAGTTAACTCCAGATGGACCGAAACTAGGGTTTCAATGCGAAATTGGTGTGGAATTACCAGAAGGGGAAATGGGTACTTGACTTGAAAATCAGCAGATATCTGTTACAGATGGAGCTGTGAGTTCAGAAGCACCCCTTAAATGCCTTTCTAGCTTTCCATCACTCCATGGGCCTTAACTTGGACTGGTTCTGGACTACTCTGCTCTCTTAAATTCGTCCCCTAAAATCTTTAACCCATTCATTCCCTTTGAAGATGAGGCTTTCCAAAAGTAGCACCTGCTGTTTTAACCAGTCCTGCTCTTCAACAGGCTGGATAGCTGCGGCCTCACAGCCAAAGCTTGTAAGGATCTTTCTTCTACCTTGGGGATCAACCAGACCTTGACTGAGCTTTATCTGACCAACAACGCCCTGGGGGACACAGGTGTCCGGCTGCTATGCAAAAGGCTGAGCCATCCCAGCTGCAAACTTCGAGTCCTCTGGTGAGAAATGGTTCCTGGCTCTCTCGGGTGGAGGCAGGGTATGGGGCTTGGAGTTGGGAGTGTCAAAATAAATAATGGAGACATAGCTTGGATGGACAAATAATCTAGAAAATTTACAAATATTTTCTTCATTCACTCATGCATGCAATTGTGTAGAATACAGATGAGGTCTTAACATACCACTTGGAGACACCTACATGCTGTCTACTGGCTGTGTGACTTCTGATAATTACTGAGCATCTATTTCTTAATCTGTCAAGTGGGGCCATTGTAATTGAGAATCTGGAATTACTCTGCCTGGATTCAAATTCTAATTTCATCACTTATCAATTTGGTGATGTATGTTTTTGCAAGTTATTCGACTTCTTAGCACTTCCGTCTCCCTGTCTGTAAAATGAAAAGAGGCTGGCCAGCTAACTCAGTTGGGTAGAGCCTGTTGTTGATAACACCAAGGTCCAAAGTTTGATCCCCGTACCAGTCAGCTACCCCCCCAAAACAGGAAGAGTTGCTTCTTCATAAGGTTATTATAAATTAAATGAGTTAACACAGGTTAAGGACTTGAAATTGTATGTAGCGTAAAGTAAGCCTATTCCCTGGTAGGGTTGGGTTAAAGTACTGTAGAATAATGGAATTATTTTATCAGGAAAAGAGATATAATAGATCCTTAAGATTTAACAATTGAATGCCACAATAGTGGGCTGAAATAATACTTAATATTTCCCATTCTTGTGTCCTCAGGTTATTTGGAATGGACCTGAATATAATGACCCACAATAGGTTGGCAGCACTTCGAGTAAAGAAACCTTACTTAGATATTGGCTGCTGAATGGTTCTGCTGGTCTTGACATCAGGAAAGAGAAAGATGATAGTTGAATGTACTCATCATCCCGCAACATAATTGTCAGCCTCTTTATTTCCATAAGAGACACTCATATGCAGATTGAGACAAAAAAAAAAAAATGTCCTCTTAGGGCCAGCTCGTGGCTCACTTGGGAGAGTGCGGTGCTGATAACACCAAGGCCACGGGATCGGATCCTATATAGGGATGGCCGGTTAGCTCACTGGTTGAGCGTGGTGCTGACACCAAGTCAAGGGTTAAGATCCCCTTACCGGTCATATTAAAAAAAAAAAAAAATCCTTTCTGCTTGGGATCTAAGTAATCTGCATATGACAGAGCTTTTTAGATCTGATGTTGGTGTTCTGGAGAGAACATGGGGCAAGGAATGACTACAAGAGAGATTTGAAGGCCCCCGACAGGAGATAGCCCAGATAACACAGGGGCATTTTGCCCTCTAGGGGATACTTGGCAGTGTCGGGAGACATTTTTACCACTGGAGCAGGTTTGACTGCCATCTAGTGGGTAGAGGCCGGAAATGCTGCTCAACCTCCTACAATGCCCAGGACCCCTCACCAAGGTAGTTGGCTCAGAATCTCAATTGCGCCCCAAGTTGAGGAAACGTTAGTTCTCAAAAAGGAGGTCAATGTCGTAAGATGCCAACAAGACATGAGCATTTAGGAAAAGACTAGTACGCACGTCAACTCTTAGAATGCTCGTTATGCCAACAGCCCTATCAGTAATCCTTGCTCAAGGGCATAAAGCATGAAAGCTTGTTCTGTAGCATAATTGCTCCTGCCTGGAGCTCCAAGGACCATGATTGGATACCTGCCAAGGTCCCAATGCTGAAAAACCAATCTACAGGCTGGTCAATAACCTACAGCATCAGATTTGCCATGCGCCTGGCTGAAGGTGCAGGCAAGTGCTTTCCCCATCTAACGGGTGCTGTGGCCACCTTACCTGTCAAGGGTAGTGTGAGCTATCAGGCAAAACAGTAAATTAAAAAGAACCTACACCACACATTAAAAAAAACAATTTGAAAAAAGGTTTTCTCTATAGAACTCTCCGTTTTTCTCTTGAGTGGGGCCCGGTGTGGCAATGGCTATAAACCAGCAGCCTCCTCGGTAGTGAACACAGCCTGCTGCTTAAATGTGCTACCCTGAGGGACCTTCAGACAGCACTTTCCAAGGGACATTCATGACTGACCTTGTACCCCGATCTACACTACGTATGCCTTTGTAAAGGCCCAGGGCAGTGGCGGGGGCTCACACTGACCAGGTGGGGTTACATACATTGCAGACTGGGAGGGGCAGGCCCTGCACTGGGGGGGGGGGGGGGCTTCCACTGAGCTAACTGCTCCTCAGTCACAGCCAATAAATACTTCCCGTCCACTTTTAAAAAAAAAAAAAAATCCCTATTTTTAATGGAGATTTGGTTCAAGCCACTTGTCAGCTAGCTGGAGCTGAGATTGAAACCCTTGACCTTACTGTTAATTTGAATTATACTTGAAAACCTTCTCCCCAGATGCTATCTTAAGGCCAGAACTGAAGACCCAAATCAGGGAGCAGAAGAAACTCGGAATGGTGGCTGTCACTCATGGACACCTTGTGAACATCAACTGTTCCGGATCCATAATTGTGCATTGGAATTAAGCTCTCGCATTACTGAGCCCCCTCAGATCTGTACGCCAACTTCCCATATCTCCACAGCTGCCTCCAGAGAAAATTGCCCTTATTAACTCCCAGTGATTACATGGCCCAGGTCCTCCCAACCCAACTGGAAGAACCTGACCCATTGCCCCCCAATCCCAGGCTACCTTACAAAAATGACAAGGTTGGCTCCTTCACCCCAGCCAGTGGTATATGTTGTGTAGGCTGGGATGAATTTGTTCTAGAAACTGAAGGAGGGAGACAGCAAGCCCTTTGGGCTTGAGGGCTTACTATGGTATGGGAGTAGGGACAGTACCCGCAGTGGGGGTATGGGGAGGCACACAGGACTGACAGGATGTCATGAGTTAGGAAATTAAACAAGCAACCAAGAGTTAAGATACATTTATTAAAGGATAAATTTATTAGAAGCGATAATTTTAACAAGGGTGCAAGAAAAAAAAAACACAATTCAGTTAATTGTAAATGGCATAATCATGTGTGCATTCCTAAAAGATTGACATTTACCGATAGCTTGAGATCTGGTGGACTGCCAGCCCAGACCTGGTTTCTAGCTCAGCTACTAACACCAGGCAAATACAGGAATGGTGTGCTGTTGGAAAAACCTCCCCCCTTTTCTTCACAATCTGAGCTTTTTCAAATGCTAATTTAAGTGGCTGAGCTAGTTCCCAGCTTAAACACACTGCCTTTATCATCTTTGGTGCCCAGAGGCTACAACCATTGGAATACTTATTGGAGTAACAGGGGTGTTGTAAGTAAATACTGAGAATACTGCAGTGGGAGAACTCTAGGCCACCCTCGCCCAAAACAGCACTAATCAAAAGGCCCCAACAATCAACTACTCCCCTAAGGAAGTTGGGACTCCCCTTACAGATTTCCTTTCCTAGTCTGGGCGTGGGCAGGCTCAGGCTCACTCATGCCCAGGACCTCACCATTTCTCCCCCCCCCTCAATTTTTTGAAATGAAAATGAATTGGCTCACACTGCAGGGGCTGTCAGGCTTGAAATCCAAGAAATCCAGCTGATGTTGCCGAGTCCAAAATCCACAGGGTGGCTGCAGATTGTCTTGAGGCAGGCTTGAGAGTTAATTCCTCAGCTCCTAGGACGCCTCCCTCAAACAGTGACACCCAAAATGGAAGCACTTTCCAGTCAAGACCAAGGTCAAGTGCCTCTATTTTGAGGGCCACTGTCTGAGCTGTTCCCACTCAATGCCTCTAGGAAATGCCATTCACTCTATATGATTAGGTGGGGTGTATGCATGCCTGAAAGGGATTTAACTACACTACAATAGTCCAAGCATACTAAATGCCAATACATTTGATAAGACAGGTTATAGTTGATGTAACCTAAAGTACATACATAGTTGATATTGGTTTCCAGCACTTCAGCTGATCTTAGTTCATGCCAAGTGGGGTGACCTTGACCGGAATTACTTAATAGATGTGTAAGGCATCTCTTGTATTCTAAGACACCCAATTTCCCAGTGGAAATCAAGGTCCCAGTACAGCTCAGAGTTAAACACACCACAGTTCATAAGTTATCCCAGAAGCCCAGACATAACAGGACGTGGGTTCCTTTGATGGTGCCCTCCGGTGACACTCAAATATTGTAGCACTTTCTGCCCAGACATCAGAAGAGTGCTTCCACATTTGAGTATCACAGGTTGAGCAGTCGCACCTGAAGTCCTTTCGTGCAGACTAAAATCTAAACTCCGGCCTAGAGATCGATACGATTGATGTCTTTTCAGTGCTCTTTCCCAATGTGGAAGCTGGAGACTTCCCGGTCGAGTTTTTCTCAGCCGGTAATACTCAAAAAGTGGCGGCACTTCCCTTTACGGAACAGAAAGTGCCCCCACAGTTTGAGTCCCACAGGCTGAGGAGATCCCCTTTGGATGAAGCATTCAGACTCAAAAGACCAGCCTTCGTTCTTTCAGAATCTGGAAAATAGAAAATGTTAAATTTTAAACGTAGACTAAGATCTATTTCGCCCTCTACAGTTACCAGATGACATTAGATTTCAGTTTGAGAACTCAGCACAGAAATTGCCGTGACCACCTATTCACAACCAATATTCACTCCCAAGCAGAACAAATTTTGGTTCAAAATTTGCTTTTGCTAAGTTCAACATATTAGCCTTGTGCTGCAAAAGTTTAAAAAACTAATGATTGTCATTTCCAGATATACAGGGATCTAAGGGTCTCAGACTCTATTGCCCACCTAGCTTCTGGATCCAAGGAGTTAGTAGATTAAGGACATTGCAGACAGTGACAAGAGTCAGGAGGTAAAGGTGGAAGTAAGGATGGAAACGCGGAGAGATCAGAAGTGCAAAATGCAACCAATACTTACAGAAACTGAGGCCACACTCCGCCCATTCCCAGGCAATGAGGGCTTGTCTGCTGCTGGGCTCTTATATAGGCCAGGGGTGGGGGGGATTTCTCCCTAGGACTTGGATAGGATTAAAGACTCCCGCACCCCACCCTCTCACTTCACGTGGTCTCCGCCCAGACCCACCCTGATCCCTTTGATCTTAGGTCAGACACACCTTCACAGACTCTTAGCAGTGGATCCCCCCCAAAAAGACACACCTTCACATGTCTTTTAAACACTGGTTTCTTTATTGCTTACATCACCAGTACAGACTAATTGTAAATAATTTGAAAAGTCCGGAGAAGTACCCAGAAGAAAGAAATTCCACCATATTTGGGAATTCAGTTATTCACTCAACAAATATTTAAATGTAATATTTTATTCATTTATTCTATTTATTGAGCAAATAAGACATGCTAGGCACTTTGCTAGTTCTTGAGCTTAGAGAAGTGAATGAAACTTGATTTTATAGTCTAGAACAGTGGTTTTCAACAGGGAAGGAGTGATTTTTCCCCCCCAGGGGATATTTGGCAATGTCTGGAGACATTTTGGGTTGTCCCAACTGTGGGGGTGGGGGAAAGTCTACTAGAATCACTTAGTAGAGGCCAGGGCTGCTGCAGAACATCCTACAATTCACAGGACAGCCCCCTGCTCACACCAGCCCAAAGTGCCAACAGAACCAAAGCTGAAAAACCCTGGGCTAGCATTTGGGTGGTAGGCAGGAAAAAAAAAAAAAAAAAAACATGCAGACGTACAATTGCTGTTTATATAATTTTGCTTCAGTTCAATCCCTATGCATACTCATATAAACATTTATGTTGGAAACACACTTCTGAGATCTTTAAAAGGCAATAGTCTATTAAAAAGTACTTGAAATGTGTTTTCATGGCTGAATAGCAATCTGGAGCTTACCTCTACCATAATTTAGTTAATCCTACCTAATGTTGAATGTCTTCAATTTTTCTTTTCTTTTTTTTTTTTTTTAAAGATGACTGGTAAGGGGATCTTAACCCTTGACTTGGTGTTGTCAGCACCACACTCAGCCAGTGAGCGAACCGGCCATCCGTATATGGGATCCGAACCTGGGGCCTTGGTGTTATCAGCACCGCACTCTACCGAGTGAGCCACGGGCCGGCCCATGTCTTCAATTTTTCTAAATTCACTGTAATTCATTAATAGTGCTGCAGTGACAACCAGCCACCAATACAATAAAATAAAAGAAAAGAAAAGAATGCTGCTGCAGTGAACATTTTTTTCTCTTTATTTTTCTTGGATATTTTTCAGTGAACATTCTTGAGAGCATCTTTAATAACAGAATGGAAACGTTTTCGATGGAGTCCCCATAAAACCCCCAGAGTTTACATTTGACCTTGAGGCATAGAGGAGAACTCAAAAACTTGGGATAGGGGTTGGGGGGAGGAGGCATAAAGGTGGAGAAGGAGGGGTGGGGAATAATTGTTTGAAAATGGAAGTGCTCAAATTAATGAATGTCTCAAGGAAGTGAATAGACTGGAAGCCCCAGGAGGCCTGGGTTCTTTTTACATTTGAAATCTTAAGTAGCTGTGGGAGTATGCATTCAACTTTTCTGGTTGAACCTAGTTCCTTCCTGGTTGAAAAAGAGCATTTAGCACAAAAGATCACCAGAGATTTAAATGAGACCACATATAGAGTGTTCCACTGAGAATGTGTCCACCAGCACTCTTCTCCCCTGCTGAGGGTCAGAGACCCCAATGATGATGATAATGAGAAAGAAAAGCTAAACATCCAGCATTCATGAGTTAATGTACCACACATCAGGCATCCGCTTTCCAAGGACTGCCCTTGCTTGACTCCTAGGCTGCATTCTGCAGTCAGCAGCCAAGATGATGGTCTCATAACACACAAATCAGATTTCTTCCCATGAATGAATTCCCATAGCACTGAGTTCTTTAAAACAATCGCTCTATCGCTTCTCGTTTCTTGGCCTTTTGGCTAAGATCAAGTGTAGTATCTGTTCTTATCAGTTTAAAACAATCACTCTGTGTAACTCACAAGGCCCAACATGATTTAAACTCACCGGCCTCCTTCTTTTTCCAGGAATGCCCTAGGCTTGTTGCAGAAAGAAATGATCTCTCCGGAGGTCCCTCCTTCTGGTCCTCATAACACCGTGTCACTCCCTGCAATTTGCTATCCCCCCACTGTGCTTTTTTTCTTTTTCTTTTTTTCATAGCACACATTTACTTGTGAACTTGTATATTAACTGCCTCTCCCACTGAACTGAAAGCTCCTTGAGAGTGGGAAATAAAATCTCTTTCCTTGTTCCCAGCAGCCTCCAAAAAACAGCTAGAACAAAGCAGTGTTTATTAATTAGATGCCTACTTCCCAATTCAAATAAAGGATAAATGTTTGAGGTGATGAAAAAATAAATATCAGTGATTGCCAGGGTTTCAAGAGGGGAGGGATGAATAGGTGGAGAACAGAGGTTTTTTAGGGCAATGAAACTATTCTGTATGACACTGTTGGCAAAACCCATAAAACTGTACAACGGAAAGAGGGAATCCTAACATAAACTTTAGTTAATGATGCATCGATATTGTTTCATAATTGTGACAAATGAGCCACACTACTGGAAGATGTTAATAGCGGGAAAAACTGGGAGTGGGGGTGGAGTGGGAGTTGGGAGAGATTATGTAAACTGTACTTTCAGCTCAATTTGTCTGTGAAACTAAAACTGCTATAAAACTAAAGTCTATTAAAAAATAAAATAAGGAGCCGGCCTGTGGCTCACTCGGGAGAGTGTGGTGCTGATAACACCAAGGCCCCGGGTTCAGATCCCATATAGGGATGGCCGGTTAGCTCACAGGGTGAGTGTGGTGCTGACAACACCAAGTCAAGGGTTAAGATCCCCTTACCGGTCATCTTAAAAAAAAAAAAAAAAGTAATAATAATAAAATAAATAAATAAATAAATAAAATATAAAATTTTGAAAAAAGAAAAGGGCTGGCCAGTTAGTTCAGTTGGTTAGATGTGGTGTTAGAACAGCAAGGTTGGGCCGGCCTGTGGCTCACTTGGGAGAGTGCGGTGCTGATAACACCAAGGCCATGGGTTTGGATCCCATATAGGGATGGCTGGTTTGCTCACTGGGTGAGCGTGGTGCTGACAACACCAAGTCAAGGGTTAAGATCCTCTTACCGGTCATATTTAAAAAAAAAAAAAAAAAAAAGAACAGCAAGGTTAAGGGTTTGGATCCCCATATCTGCCAAATGCCAAAAAAAAGGAAAAAAATAATTAGATGCCTGCATAATCTATGGTCCAGACTAACCACTTTGAAGGCAGGGGACGTCCCACTCTTGCTTTCTCCGGTACCCCCAATACTGTCCTGGGTGCATAATAAAGTGCTCAATAAACATTGTTCATCAGGTAGATGAATTGGCTATTTTCCACCCTATGCTGTGTAGATGTCTTTGATGTCTTTTACAAATCAGTGTTAACCCTCCAAATATTATCTGCATTGGACAGATGGAGGAACTCAGATGACGTGATTTGTCCAAGGAAACATCCAGAAATAGGTAGAATTGAACCCAGGTCAGACATCCAGGCTCTGAATTCTTGCCTTGGCCTTTTGTCAAGGTTGCTGGAGGGCAGTTCATATGCCCTGCTCAGCCATCCAGATTCCAATCTAACCTCTCCACTCCTCTCCAACCGCACCTGAATCCTCTGGTATTTCTTAGCCACCTGGACAGACTGGTATTTCTCAGAACTCTGCAAGCTCTTTTTCATCACCTTATTCTCTCTTTGCAATTTTCTCAGCAGTGTTCTTGTCCTACTCTTCGCCCCTGTGAAGATGCTCATTGCTGACTCCTACACATCTTTTTACCTTGTCCTAAAACCCATTATC
Organism: Cynocephalus volans; assembly: GCF_027409185.1. NCBI lineage: Eukaryota > Metazoa > Chordata > Mammalia > Dermoptera > Cynocephalidae > Cynocephalus > Cynocephalus volans. The sequence goes on along the minus strand of NC_084462.1, from coordinate 6,874,183 downwards.
CAAGGACACAGTCCTCTGGTGGCACCCTGCCCCTTTGTGATCGCACACTTCATGTGCTGAGCAGCTCTCTGCTTTTCTGATGACTTGCTTAGCAGCCCTCACTTACTAGACAAATGTCTAATAACTTCTCTATCCACCAGACCAGAACTTCTGGGTGACAATGGTTTGCCCATCTTGTTCACCTGTGTCCTTCCACTCTCAGGACCCAGTCCTGGGCCTGACACATAAGAGAGACTCAAAGAGCATTCTTTCTAATGCAAAAAAAAATTTTTCCAGCTCTATCAATGCTGCTGAGGGAAAAAAAACCAAACAATTTTTATTAGTGCAATTGCATTTAAGCAACATTAAACAAGGACTATACAGATCCCCTAGGGGCCAGCTGGAAAAAAAAAAAAAAAAAAACTGTATTCAAGGATGATTTTATTTTATATTTTATTTTTCAAGGATGATTTTATTTTATTTTTAGTTTTTTGGGGGGCAGCTGGCTAGTACAATGATCCAAATCCTTGATTTTGGTGTTACCAACACCACGCTCTAACCAACTGAGCTAACCGGCCAGCCCCCAAGGACGATTTTAAGTTAAGTCTAAAGTAAAAGACCTAATTTGATATTTTTTCAAGGATTCATAATGTTTGTGGTGAGATGAGTAGAAGTTTGCTTTCTACACTTTCAGTCTTCTGTATTGACAATCATATGCTTGGTCTAGTCTTTTACTGCTTATTTTGGTAATTTAACAAGCATATTTGAAGTCTCAATTAATATTTTTATTAACTACTAATTAACATTCACTTTAAGTCAAGTTAAGTTCAAGTTAATAACTAATTAACATTCACTTTAAGTTCAAGTATATCTGTAGCTTTTAGCACCAAGGTCAAGTGTTCCAATCCCAGCACCCTCCGGGCCACCAAAAAAAAAAAAAAAAATCTTTAGTCTTAAATTAGTTTCTTTTTTTTTTTTTTTTTTATATTAAAAGAGAAGGAATCATAAATGCCAAACAAAGATTTAGGAAATGAGATTTGATGGTCTGTGGCTTTGGGGGAAGGAGGGGGAGAAACAGAAGTTTTGCCTAATCAGAAATTCTTCCTGCAGAGCTGAAAGGTCATCATTTGCAAATCATCAGACTTCCTTGTCATTATAATCACTCTGGATTCTCCACTCTCCCTACCCAACCCTTGCCATTATCTAGCTGGTCTTTCCGATACCAATAAGAATAGTTTCTTTTGTAAAGATCTCAACATTTTAAAACACCCTTTTATGTACCATATTCATTCCTGTAATCCTACCACTCTAAGTCAATGCTTATCTACAGCCTTGGGGCGGATGGGTAATGATCCTACTTATGGTATTAAAAGAAATCTACCACTTTTTAAAAAAAATTTAACATCGTCTTTTAAAAAAAATTATTTTGTGAGAGTTCAGTGTTTAAAAATTACTTTTAAGGCCGGCCCGTGGCTCACTCGGTAGAGTGCGGTGCTGATAACACCAAGGCCACAGGTTCGGATCCTATATAGGGATGGCTGGTTAGCTCACTGGCTGAGCATGGTGCTGACAACACCAAGTCAAGGGTTGAGATCCCCTTACCGGTCATCTTTAAAAAAAAAAAAAAAAAATACTTTTAAGGGCTGGCCCGTGGCTCACTTGGGATTCCTATATAGGGATGGCCGGTTAGCTCACTTGGGACAGCGTGGTGCTCCATGCTATTATTTGAAAGCCATGGGGTTGAGGTGGGAATCAGCAAGTTTTCTTTTGGAATAAGGTTTCTGTTGAGCACTGCTAAACAATGATTAAGAATTCCAACACCAGGTAGACTCCAGGACTGGTCTCCTGCTAAGAGTGCCAGAGTAAGGATCCCCTTACCAGTCATCCCCTCCCCCCACAAAAAAAATACATTGACTTCTTTTAATTTTTCTTCTATATCCTATCTTGTTGTATTGGGAGTGCGAAATAAGTGCCTTGTGCTAATTTAAGATGGAGGAACTTTGGTCAAGGGAACTTACATCATGAACTTGGCAGGCATAAGCAGGACATGCTCATGGGACATGAATGCCCTGTGTCTTAACTGATCACACTCTTTTGAGATATTACCATCTAGACGGAGGAGCTCCAGATGGCCATCAACATGACATCACCTTATCAACCCACCCAAGAAGGGTATAACTGGACTACATGACAGATTGTCTTTGCTGCATTTGTCAGCTGTGGCAGGTTGCTAGCCAGCCACTCAGATCTTTGGTCCAGTGGATGGAAATAGATTGGAATCGATACTTTGTGGTGTGGGCTACTCTCACACAGAGATGGAAGCCAGTCTTGAAGCCCACAGGACCTTTAGCCCGGGAGGTTAAGGGCCTTTGAGTGCTGCCACTGCCGCACTGAGAAGGGATACGCTCTTAAGCCATGTTCTCAAGGATCATCGGTTGTGCTCCATCAGATGTACCCAGTTCCTGGTGGATGTGAGTCAGGAGAGGACCTTGCACCAGAGATGTAAGATCCCTGACCTGTTCCTAACAGGATAAAAAAATATGATTCGTGTGCAATGTACCCTTAAGGGATCATTTAGTTTAAGTTAGAAGTGGACTATGACATAAATTAATTAAAAGTGAAAGTGTGTTGTGTGTGATGGGGGATCAATAAACCTTGTGATTCCAGCATCTAACATCTTGGTCTCAAGTGGTCCTTGCCTACCAGTACGGGTCTGTGCACAACACGCTCTTTCTTCGATCTCCCACTTATATAGTTCTACTTGAACATGTTCTACCATGGTAATTTCCATGTGACTTTTGAAGTTCACTACTACTTCTTCCAACTTCTGTTTATTTTTCTCTAGTTTTTCACATTTCTTTTGTCTTGTTTTCATAGATAATAACTCTTGTCGAAGAACTTGATTCTTTACATCCGGATGCAGATATTTTGAAGATGCAGTTCCTAGTTCTGCTGTAAGATCAATAGTTGAAAGGCTAGAAAGTCCACAGTCCAGGGGGTGAATCTGCTGAAGGCCTTGTTCCTACTGGGAATTCTACAGAATCCTGTGGGGACCAGAGTATCATATGACAAATGGTTTGAGCAAGAGAGAGACCCTAGCATCATCATTATTATTATTGTTATTATTATTATTATTTGGCAGCTGTCAAGTAACAGCGATTAACACCTCCTTTTACTCTAAAATTTGTCTTGGCGAAGACAATATGTTATAGAGCCACCCTAGTTAAGAGGGCTACAATCTTAAATTTTCTAGTATTCACATTAATATAAGTAAAAAGGAACAAGTAAAATTAATTTTAGTAATATGTATTAGTCTGGTCAGTTAGCTTAATGGTTAGAGTGTGGTGTTATAAGACCAGGGTCAAGAGTTTGGATCCTCTTACTGGCCAGCTGCCAGAAAAATAAAATAAAATAATGGTATGTTTTAGTGAGTTCAACATATCCAAAATATAATTTCAACAGGTAATCAAATATAAACATTTATTAATGAGATATTATGTGGGGTTTTTTGTGCTAAGTTTTCAAAAAGAGAAAAGCACATCTCAAGTTGGACCAGCCACTACACTGGATAGTGCCTCTCTACACACACACACATTTTTAGGTTGACTTTTTATTTTATTTATTTATTTTTTTTGCAGCTAGCCAGTACAGGCAACAAAAAGAAAAGGTTGACTTTTGAAATTGTTCACAAAGTTGAAGGAGTTGCAAAGGGTACAATAACGAACTTATTGTAAACAATGACCTTTTCAATCAAAACCATTGTCTCATTCTTCTAAATATATAGAATCTATATACTATAGCAATTATATTCTTTCATCATTTATTTGAAAAATACACAAAGTCTCCCAAGTGAGCTAACCGGCCACCCCCCAAATCATAACTTTTAATTTTGAGATCATGAAGATTTTTTGAAAACTTGCTGTCACTTCAGTAACAAATGTCATTCCACAGACATTTACTAAGCATCTGCTAAGCTCAGAACCTGTTTAGGATTTGAGGACATACATATAAACCTTTCAGTAGATATTATGTGTTTGCTTGCTCCTTTCACATCATGCCCACTACTCATGACTCAGTTTCCCCATTTGACAAAGCACTTGGGAAGTGGTAGAAAGGCGGCTGCTTCGAGCTCTGAGGTTTAGTACTAGTCTTTCATATGGGAGGCTATGTTGGAGCTCCGATTGGATGTCCAGGGAGAGTTTTTATTTATTTATTTATTTTTTAAAAAGATGACCGGTAAGGGGATCTTAACCCTTGACTTGGTGTTGTCAGCACCACACTCTCCCTAATTAAAAAAAAGAGAGAAGTATTAAACACAAATGGGTCATCTACAGGTTTCTTCCTAGTAGTGATCTTTTTTTTTTTTTTTTTTTTTAAAAAAGATGACCGGTAAGGGGATCGTAACCCTTGACTTGGTGTTGTCAGCACCACGCTCAGCCAGTGAGCTAACCGGCCATCCGTATATGGGATCCGAACCCGTGGCCTTGGTGTTCTCAGCACCGCACTCTCCCGAGTGAGCCACGGGCCGGCCCCCTAGTAGTGATCTTTGCCTGAAGGGCCTTGGCACATGTACTGAGAAATTACTACAGGCGAGGCTCAGTTCTAAAGGGTTTACGTGTGATTACACACACACTCTCCTCTTCCCATTATTTGTAAGTGGAAAAAGAGGCCGTAGAGTAAGGTTGGGCATATTGCAATCCATTTGGCCTGAGACCTTTTTAGGTTTTCGGGGGAAAAAAATTAAGTTCTTGGGAAAGCAAAAAACAAAAGGAGGGCTGGCCGGTTACTCAGCTGGTTACAGTGTGGTGCTGATAACACCAAGGTCAGGGGTTGATCCCTGTACCGGCCAGCTGCCGAAAGAAGAAAAAAAAAAAAAGAAGAAGAACAACCACTTGTGACACACGAAAATGACATGAAATTCAAATTTCAGTGCCCATAAATGAAGCTTTATTGGAACACAACCAAGCTCATTTATTTACATATCATCTGTGACTTTTTTCACTACATTCACTATCTAGCTCTTTATAGAAAATGTTTGCTGACCTCAGTATGAGGTGGTGGTGACTGAACTAGGATCACACTGTGGTCTTTCCGTAGAGCTCATGTTTTTAAGCACCATGCTAAATATAATTTATAACATTGTGTTAAGACAATGTGGCTTGTTAAAGAGAAATTATTCTGGGCTGAGCCCGTGGCGCACTTGGTAGAGTGCTGCGCTGAGAGCGCAGCGACGCTCCCGCCGCGGGTTCGGATCCTATATAGGACTGACCGGTGCACTCACTGGCTGAGTGCCCGTCACGAAAAAACGACAAAAAAAAAAAAAAAGAGAGAAATTATTCTGAATTTGTTCAAAATGGGTAACGGAGATGTTCTTCAACACTATTGCACCAGGGGTGAAGAATATCTCAATAGGGGAGACAGATTAAACTCAACTCCAAATACAAGAAAGAGAAGAGGTGGGGGGCGTGGAGGAGGAAAAATAGGAAATTGTGCCAAAGAGAAGGAAGAGGGGTCAGTGGATGGACAATTAGAAAGACATCAAGGGTGCAGGGATTTTTGCTTAAATTGCCCTAACAGGATTCTTCCTAAAGGCAGGCCAAGCCCTCATACATCAAAGGTGAGGGATGAGGAACTCGATCAGGTATCGGGAGTGATCAGCTGTTAAGAGCAGGGAGATAATTTAGCAAGATTCTTTGCTAAGACTGGGCTGGGCAGGTCACAGATAACATGCTGGCCAAGATCGGGGCCTAGTCAGAGGGCCCAGGGAGCCTGACTAAAGTTGGGTCAAGGAGTGAGTCTTTGTCGAGGTATATGCTCAAAATATGTTATTTAAAAGGATCCTAAACAAAAACATTGGAAATCTCCGGAGAGGATACGAGAGTCAAGAGCATCGGTTGGGGGCAAATGAGTGAAACCGTCTCTCTGCTGTGCTTTGATCGTCTTCCACGTGTGATCACCTTTCCTCAACTACAGAATGGACCCGGCGTGACTTGATGGAAAAACTGGGGGACCACGGCTGAGGCAATGGATGCTAAAGCAAAGGGAAATGGGGGGGCATCGAAACTGGAAACTTGAACTCTGAGGCAACAATTCCACTCTTCACTAGATTCAGGAAAAACAGTCAGACTCCCCTTTAGAGCAAAGAATAGTTTTCCATGAGTTGTTTTGAGAATATTTTGTTGTTTTTGGCCGTTGGCCGATATGGGAGAGAATATTTTCACTATCACAGAACATAAAGAGTAGATATATATTTGCTAAAAATAGCAAAAAAAAAAAAAAAAAGAGGGCTGGCTGGGTAGCTCAGTTGGTTGGAGCACAGCCTTGTAACACCAAGGTCAAGGGTTCACCTGCCCTTACCGGCCAGCCGCCAAAAAAGCAATAAAAATGATAACAAAAATTTTATTTACTTTATTTATTTTTTACGATGACCGGTAAGGGGATCTTAACCCTTGACTTGGTGTTGTCAGCACCACGTTCACCCAGTGAGCAACCGGCCATCCCTATATAGGATCCGAACCCGGGGCCTTAGGTATTATCAGCACCGCACTCTCCCGAGTGAGCCACGGGCCAGCCCAAAATTTTATTTACTTTAGAAGCCCTAGGGATGGGAGTGGGAGGAATGGGACGTATTCCCATTCCCTGGATTTCCAAGGATGTACCAAGACAAACCTGTTTTTTTTTTTTAAATAAAATTTTTATTTTAAAATAGTTTCATTGGGCCGGCCCGTGGCTCACTCGGGAGAGTGCGGTGCTGATAACACCAAGGCCCCGGGTTCGGATCCCATATACGGATGGCCGGTTCGCTCACTGGCTGAGCGTGGTGCTCACAACACCAAGTCAAGGGTTAAGATCCCCTTACCGGTCATCTTTTAAAAAAAAAAAAAAAAAATAGTTTCATTTATTTATTTACTTATTTAGTGGCTGGCCAGTACAGGGATCCAAATCCTTGACCTTGTTGTTGTAACACTGTGCTGTAATCAGCTGAGCTAACCAGCCAGCCCTAACAACAGCTTTAGATCTACAGAAAAACTGCAAAGACAGTACAGAGAGTTCCCATATAAACTGCACCGGGTTCTCCTATTATTAACATCTTACATTAGTATGGTACCTGTGTTATGATCAATGAAGCAATACTGATACATTATTATTAGCTACAGTCCACAGTTTATTCCCATTTCTTTAGTTTTTATCTAATACTTCCTGTTCCCAGATCCTATTCAGGAATCCCACATTATATTTAATCATCATGCCTCCTTAAGCTCCACTTTGCTGTGAGTTTCTTAGTCTTTCCTTAGTTTTGATGATCTTGACAGTTTTTATTTTTATTTTATTTTTTTTTTAAAGATGACCGGTCAGGGGATCTTAACCCTTGACTTGGTGGTGTCAGCACCACGTTCAGCCAGTGAGCAAACCGGCCATCCCTATATGGGATCCGAACCTGCGGCCTTGGCGTTATCAGCACCGCACTCTCCCGAGTGAGCCACGGGCCGGCCCTGATCTTGACAGTTTTGAAGAGTACTGGTCAGGTATTGTGTAGGATATGAGAATGTGCCTCATTTGGGATTTGTTTAATGTTTTTCTTTTCTTTTCTTTCTTATGGGCAGCTGGCCGGTACAGGGATGAGACCCTGGACCTTGGTGTTGGCAGCTCCACACTAACCCACTAGGCTCACCGGCCAGCCCTCATGTCTCTCTGAGGACTACTCTGGGGTGTGGGTTTCTGGGAGGAGGACCACAGAGGTAAAGTGCCATTTTCTTCACAGCATTTTAAGGGCACCTACTGACAGAGACTCACTCCGTGACCACAGTTCAGTCCTCTCAGCCCATTTGACTAGTCCTTGACCTTGGGTCTCACCTTGTCTTTGGCCTGCCCAGCCCAGTTTTAACAAAATCATTATTACATCATCCCTCACCCTCTCGCTATCTGATCATCCTTGATATCTGATAAAGTTCATCTTCCACCTTTGATGGCCCTGCCTTCAGCAAGAATCCCATTAAGCCAGTAAAGCAAAACTCCCCTGGCCCTTGACATCTCCTCTGAGCAATTTTCCATCCAGTGACCATGTCTCTGATTGTTGGCTATGAATCCCCAGCGGTCTTGGCTGTATTTGGAACTGAGCACAATTTCTAGCTCCTATTGCAATAGTTATGACTAATCTCCCTTAACATTCTAACAAGTGCTGGAACAATTTTCTTTAATGGTACTATCTACATGACTTAGGACTGTTGAAAGGATGTGTGACTAGCCAAGGTACTGTTTGTCAGGTTTTTCCACTGTGAAGTCACTCTTTTTTTCCTCTTTTCCACCCTGTACTCTTTGGAAGGAGTAGGCACACAGCCCACACTTAAGTACTGGGGAGATCTATTCCACCTCCTACATAAGTCATTTGCAATTCTTTTCCTTTATATATTTTTTTTTTTTGATAGCTGGCTGGTACAGGGATCCAAAACCTTGACCTTTGTAATTCTTTTGCCTCCCAAATTTGTCTATTCTCCCCCATCCATTTATTCATTCAACAATTCATTCATTTATTTATTTATTTTTAAAGATGACCGGTAAGGGGATCTTAACCCTTGGCCTTGGTGTTGTCAGCACCACGCTCAGCCAGTGAGCGAACCGGCCATCCATATATGGGATCCGAACCCGGGGCCTTGGTGTTCTCAGCACCGCACTCTCCTGAGTGAGCCACGGGCCGGCCCCCAACAATTCATTTATATCAGAATGGATTCATGCACATTTATTTTATACTTTGGATTATAATCCAACTCTACTTTATCTCGTAGCTCAAATTGCTCCAAAGTTGGCCACTGGGAGCTCTTCCAGTTGCCGCTTGTGTCCCTTAGATTTACCCCCACAACTGTGGTTTTCTGTTTTTGTATTTTGAGCACTTCTTGCTTCCTGGCACTAGCAGATGCTGCAGGCTTATCTTTTATATTTTCTGTCCAATTCTAGAATCAACTATTTCTTCCAGGAGTCCCGATTCTTTTTATTGGAGAAGGGTATTAGAAAACAACATTGGGGGCCGGTCCGTGGCTCACTCGGGAGAGGGCGGTGCTGATAACACCAAGGCCACGGGTTCGGATCCCATATAGGGATGGCCGGTTAGCTCATTGGATGAGCGTGGTGCTGACAACACCAAATCAAGGATTAACATCCCCTTACCGAGGGCCGACCCTGTGGCACACTCGGGAGAGTGCGGCGCTGGGAGCTCAGCAGTGCTCCCGCCGCGGGTTTGGATCCTATATAGGGATGGTCGGTTCGCTCGCTGGCTGAGCGCGGTGCGGCTGGCCACAAAAAAAAAAAAAAAAAAAAAAAGATCCCCTTACCGGTCATCTTTTAAAAAAAAAAAAAAAGAAAGAAAAGATGATGTTTTTTTTTTTTTCCCTAAGCCAGTCAAATTTAGCAGTGGGGAGTTGTATATCAACTTTAGAGACACTTTGTTTAATAAGTTCTGATGACCCACGACCCTCAGACCAGCCACACTCATTTTTCCCCTTAGGGTTTCTACAGCATTTAGAAGAATTCACTATTGTTAACTGCTCTTTTGTCATTAAAAATCTTCCTTATACCAAAGTCATCAGAGCTTATTCTTTGGAATAAACACGCAACTGAAATTTATGTATGGATCTATATTTTTCTATGTGTAGATATAGATACATAACATTCGTGTATAAAATTTGTCTATATGTGGTCTGGCTGGTTAGCTCAGTTGGTTAGAGCGCGGCCTTATAACTCCAAGGTCAAGGGTTTGGATCCCCATACCAGCCAGCTGCCAAAAAAAAAAAAAAAAAAAAGAATGCCCACAAATAAGAAAAAGTCAAATATTCCTATCCAAAAAATGGGCAGGACACTCGAATAGAAACTTCCCAAAAGGTGACAGCAAAGCCAACAACCATAAGGAAAGGTGCTTACTCTTAGAGCAGGGTTTCTCTACCTTGGCATGATTGAGATCTGGGGCTGGATCATTCTTCGTTGTGGGCACTATGTATTATAGGATGTTTTGCAGCCTCCCTGGCCTCTATTCACTAGATTCCCCCTCCTACTTGTGACACCCCCAAATATCTCCAGATATTGCCAAATTGTCCCATGGAGGATAAATTGTCCCTGGTTTGGGACCACATTATTGGATTTTTCCTCTCGCCTTTCCCGTTAAATTCTCACCATCCAAGCCCCAGCCTCCCCATAGACGATTAAACCCTGCTTATAATTTAAAGCTCTGCCTGGTAAATGCTAAGTGCTCAAGAAATGTTAGCCATTTTACCCTCAATAAACAGCATAGATAAAAATAGTAACTAGCCTCTACTGAGAGTTTAATTTTCTAGGTCCTTCACATTAGATACTATATTTTTATTCAATGACTTCTCACACAAACTACCTATTAGCACTAGAGAGATTGATTGCCACAGAGGTTAAGAGGCAGATTCTTATAGCTATTTTGTTCTAGAGACTGCCTTGTCAAAAACTCAGAGACCTACGATTTATCTTAGGATTCCATGCTCAAAAGTGTTCTACTTATGGGGTGCCTATTATAAAAATTAGACAGCATGTGCCAAAGCAATGAAGGGATTGAAACAAGCAGAGGGAGAAGATGGGCCATTACGGGCTTTTCTTGTCTGCATTGGGAAACTAGTGTTGGAGTGAGCAGGACTGAAGCCATGTTGGGACCTGAAACCAAACCACATGGGCTGTAGGCAATCTTTTTTTGGGGGGGGGGGGTATGACTGTGTTCCAATGAAACTTTATTTTTTTAAAAAGGTGGCAGGCTAGATGGCTAGATATGGCCTTTGGGCCGTAGTCTGCTGACCCTTTTTTTTTTTTTTAATTGGAACATAGCTGATTGTACATATCTGTGGGTGTAGGCAAATTTTTTTTTTTTTTTAAAGATGACCGGTAAGGGGATCTTAACCCTTGACTTGGTGTTGTCAGCACCACGCTCACCCAGTGAGCGAACCAGTCATCCCTATATGGGATCCGAACCTGTGGCCTTAGTGTTATCAGCACCACACTCTCCCGAGTGAGCCACGGGCCGGCCTGCAAATTTTTAAGAGACATGGTTTTTTTCCTTGGTGTGCAATTTTCTGAGTTCCCTCTTTTCCCGTGGTGATTTAATATTTCAAACCATGGTTATGGGGCAAGATGACATTACTTACATGAATGTAAAGTTATTTTCCAGCCAGCCTGGAGCTGCAGACTTGCACGTACTATCCAGACACTGGGGAACTAAGAAGACATCAATAAAGCTGTGCTGATTCCACCCTCCAGCAGGACCCTGAGATAAGAGCAAAGACAGGAGCAAACACCAGACGGAGTCTTGGCAAGACTTTGCACCTGGCCCCTTCCATGTCCCCCTCCCTCCTGCTTTTCATTTCCCCACATTCCACTCCCTCAGCCCCCCTCTTTAAAACCCCTCAGTAAACCTGAGTCTTTGAGATGGCTTCAGCCTGGCCACTCTCCTTCAGGTTTACCAGAGAGATGGGTGAGCCTGACATCTCTCCTTGGGTCACTGGTATTCCTGAATAAAAGCTGACTTCCATTTTCACCAACATTTGACTTTTGTTTGTTTGTTTGTCTGAAGGCAGGCATCTGGACCTGTGAGTTTGGTAACAATTTTGGCAAGCCAAGCCAGGAGCTGAGTGTGCCCTGTAACACCAGGAGCTGGGTCACCTGGTATCACCAACATCTGAGTGATCTGAGTCATGTCGTATCCACTCTCATTTTTACTGTCTACACTGCACTGTCCACTATGGCAGCCACTAGCCACAGGGAGCACTTTAAACTCAAGTTATTTAAAATTAAATAAAATTAAGAATTCAGCAGCCTGGCTGGTTAGCTCATTTGTTTAGAGTGTGGTGTTGGTAACATCAAGGTCAAGAGTTTGGATCCACATACAAGCCCACTGCCAAATCCCCCCCCCCCATAATGAAAAATTCAGCCCCTCAATCTAGGGTAGCCAGGCGAAAGAGAGGATACCCAGTAAAATTTGAATTTCAGGTGAACAATGAATGAGTTTTTAGGTAAAAGCATGTCCCAAAGCGTGCGTATGCTGGGCTAGCCAGTTACTTCAGTTGGTTAGATACTTTTTATTTATTTATTTTTTTTAAAGATGACCGGTAAGGGGATCTTAACCCTTGGCTTGGTGTTGTGAGCACCACGCTCACCCAGTGAACGAACCGGCCATCCGTATATGGGATCCGAACCCGTGGCCTTGGTGTTCTCAGCACCACACTCTCCCGAGTGAGCCACGGGCCGGCCCTAGATACTTTTTATTTTTTGGCAACTGGCCGGCATGGGAAACTGAACCCTTCACCTTGGTGTTGCAAGGCTGTGCTTTAACCAGCTGAGCTAAGCAGCCAGGCAACCCGTTCAGATTGCTCGAGTGCAGTGTTGGTAACACCTAAGTGGGCGTGTATATGTGAAATTCACATTTAACTGGGTATTTTCTATTTTCATGCCCTAAATCTGGCAGATCTCTCTCAGCTGCAGGAGCTTCATTTCAAGTACTCGGTAGGCACCTGTGGCTAGTGGCTACCATATTAGACAGCACAGGTCTAGACATCTGTGTCCTCAGAGAAACTTCTACTGAACAGTGCCCATCTGGAAAATGGTCTCAATGAGAAGGCTGAGTCTGGGAGGGGTGTCACTGAAGGAACGAAAACTGAAGTGAGGGAAAGTTGTAGGGAAAAGGTCTAGAAAGTGTGACTAGATTCTAAGGTATGACCCACACAATTTGTAACTTCCAGAAAGTAGATTTCAGGGGGGTTTTTTGTTTGTTTGTTTTTTAAAAAGATGACAGGTAAGGGGACCTTAACCTTTGACTTAGTGTTGTCAGCACCACGCTCTCCCAAGTGAGCCACAGGCCGGCCCAGATTTCAGTTTTGATGAGCTTGACGCAAGAAATATTTTTTAAAAGATGACATTGTGCAGTCATAGATCTGTTAACAACAGGGCAATTCTTCCTCTAATTGCTGCAGAAACCCTAAGAAGGAAAGAGGTGGGGCATAATCACATTTTCTTTATCTGTTGAGGGGTTACAAGGTAGAACTTTTTTTTTTTCTTGGTGGCTGGCCTGTACAGGGATCGAAGGCCCTGGACCTCGGTGTTATCAGCACCACACCAACCGATTGAGCTAACCTGCCAGCTCAGCAGAACTATTGATTAGTTTCCAGAGCAGTCCTCTTTTAGTGGGCAATACTAAAGATCTTTGTGTAGAATTTAGGTGTTCAACAAGTATTCTTTAAAATCTACTATTGTCTGGGTCCTATCCCAGCCGTAAGGAAGGGAGATAGAATTCCTTACTTAGTGTTTGGAGACGATAGTCAGGAGAGCGAACTGGAAACAGGTAAGAACTATGGCGGGTGGGTGGAGGGGTCATAAACAACAGGACTTGAGATGACAGGAAAGACATTCTGAAGAACGCGTTGGGAGCAACTCTTTCTGCTTCCAACCCGAGTCCTCTAGTTGCCTGCAAATTGACTGACAAAAGACAAACAAAAGACAAGGTTTATTTCCAGGTGCCTGAGGGAGTTCTCATTACCTGAAAACTCCAGTGACAGCCTGAAGTAAAGGTTTATATGCATCAACTTAACAAAAGGGAGGGCTTGGTGGCTTCTTTTGGAAAGTTGGGAAGGGGAGCTTTTTGATGCTAATGGTGGGTGGTCTGTGTTCTTGGCAGCCGAATTCCTAGGAAACTCCCTGGAAGGAACTAATGCGAGCTGCGTTTTGGAGAGGCTCAGCTTTAGTCAAAGGAGGGAAATTCAAGTAAGATTTCTTTCTGTATCTTCTGTGGCTGGAATGTTATCACTTTCAAATAGTTTTATACCAACCCTGGGGGTCCAAGGGGGTTCCACAAAAGGGAACTCATGTCTGCCAGAGGCCAAAATAATGGGAAGAAGACAGCCAGGATTAGTGGGGGTGGGGGAGTGCATTGAAGATGCTGAGAGCACTTGAATTAGCAGGATAAAGGACTTGAGCTGAAAGGCTCTTGAATGCTTTTGAGAGGAGACCTTAATGGGGCTGAAGGATGGAATAGTTGGGCCTTTGAGTAGAGTTGAAGCTTGGAAGTCAGGAATCTGATCACTGAAATAAAAGCTCACGTCCTTTTTATCACTGGTGTCTTAAGTAATCATCTGTCTGGACGGTTACATTTGTGCTCAGTATTTGGTGAATTGGGCTGGATGGTTAGCTCATTTGGGGGACAGCATGGTGCTGATAACACCAAGGTCGAGAGTTCAGATCTCCATACAGGTCAGTTGCCAAAATAAAAATAAAATTTTTTATGAATCAATAAATGAGTAGTATCTTATTAACAGACTTGATTTTTTTTAATCTTGGCCAGTTGGGAGTCAATTAAGTATTTTAGGTTGGAGAGTGACCACAAAGTCTATCACTGTTCCCATTTCACAGATTGGCACAGGAGATACAGAGGGGACACGATCTTCTCAGCCGTCTGGAGACCCAGCTCTCAGTTCAACTGACTGGAAGGAGGAGGGTGTTTTGGGTGAATGTGGAGAAGGAAAAAAAGGGATTGAATACACTAGAAATGAGCTAGGAGAAAAAGGTGTAAATCCCCAGGAAGACAAATGTCTGCAATTACTCTGGAGTATCTTTTGGAGTGAGAAATTAATTAGTAGCTGAGATTTGCAACTCTACACAGAAGTTCCAGTGCTCAGACCACCCTGGGTCATGGCTGCTTTCCCCCTTGGACTGGGAGCTCCTCAAGGGCAAAGCATGAGCCAGACACATCTCTGGCCTCCTTTAGCTTAGGTGTTGGCCTGCAGAAGGCTTGTCGAGTGGACGGATGAACGGTTCAGTGAGCCCTAACACAGCAGAACCAGGGGAGAAGCAATGAGCCTTAAGATCTGCCAGGTAGTGCAATTAGCTATGGTTTATGTTTATTGAGCACTGACTGTTTACTAAACAGCATGCCAAGTGCTTAATGAGCATCCTTTTATTTATTTATCTCAGTAGTGAGGAAGTGCCATAGTTTCTGCTGTTTTCCTTATCGTGCATTTGAGAACTCAGAGTTGCCAAGCCATTTTCTCAAGGTCAAGGAGCTGGTACAAGCCAGGATCCTCACTCAGGCAGTCTGAGTTCCAGCTGTTATCTCATCCGTATTCTTAGACCCACCCTATGGAGGCCTCCTGTAATTCAGTCATGGACATCTTAAAGCATGGGGTCAAATAAAATCCAGGCAAAGCTCTATTTCTGCCAAGATCAGAACCAACGTCAATAGAGTGTTTGGGGGATTCTCCCTCAGAGAGAAAAGGGTGGCAGGGTAGGCCAGTGGTTATAGCAGAGGCTTCGAAGCTGGGAGTTCAAATAATTAGTACTTATTGTAAATAATAACAAAAGTAGGGGCCAGCCCGTGGCTCACCTGGGAGAGTGTGGTGCTGATAACACCAAGGGTTTGGATCCTATATAGGGATGGCCAGTTAGCTCACTGGGATAGCGTGGTGCTGACAACACCAAGTCAAGGGTTAAGATCCCCTTACCAGTCATCTTAAAAAACAAAAATAAATAAAAAAAATAATAATAATAACAAAAGTAAAAGTGATAAAAACAGTAAGACTTATTAGAAGTAATAGCTGTACTTATAAATAATAATATTAGTGGTAACTAATATTTATTACAATAATAATAGTAATAATTATATTATCTCCCAATTAATGAGAGCTTATAACAAGTAAGAAACCATGCCAATCACACTTCACATAAATGAGTTTTCCCCTGCTAAAATGGGATGTTAAAAATCCCTACTCCAAGGTGCATTGGGTTTGGATCCCTGTACTAGCCAGCCATCAAAAATTTAAAAAAATAAATCTCTACTTCCCTACTTCTTGGTGTCACAGTAAAGGTGAACAAGAGTGACATAAAATAAGTCAGCGTGTTTCAAATCAGTGTCCTGAGAACAGATATGACTGGGGTGCACCCAATATCTTTGGGAATCCATGTCCCCAAATGGGCAAAGAAAATGAACAAATATTTCATGGGAATAAAATTACAAATAGCCTTTCAATACACGAAAGGTCGCTCAACTTCATGATAAGATTAATGCAAAGATAAGACTTCTCTGAGATATCACTTGTTACCTACCAAAGCAAAAACATGCAACATTGTGAAAGCTCACCTTGGTGAAAAACCGGTGGAGAAACAGGCATGCTCAGACATCGGGAGAGTGCAAATTGGTAAGACAGTGGCCATGAATTGATAATCAAAATCACAAAAGCATAAACCATTTCTTGCTATTTATCCTACACATATAGTTGCAGTTGGGCAGAATTAAATGGTTTATTATTTGTAGCAGCAACATATTGGAAACAGCCATCAATAAGGTACTAAAATAATTTGAACGCATACACACACATTGGAATGGTATGCAACCCTACAAACAAAATGAGGAAGCTCTTTCTGATTCAGAAAGGTCTTCAGGATATGCTGTTGAATGAAAAAAAAAATTAAGGTGCAGGACAGTGCATACAAGTAGAAGATAATTTATGTGCATATGGGTGGTTTGTATGGGTGTATGGGTGTATTGGGGATGAAAAAGACAGGAGTGGGAGTGAACTTGGTCAATTTCTTTCTTTCTTTTTGGTGACTGGACAGTATGGGGATCCCAACCCTTGACTTTGGTGCTTGTTGTTATTGGTGCTTGTTGTTATGAGCAGGGCGCTGTAACTAAGCGAGTTAACTGGACAGCCCTAAAATTGTCAATTTCTACCTTTTAAAAATTATTTGGGGCCGGCCCGTGGCTCACTCGCGAGAGTGTGGGGCTGATAACACCAAGGCCACGGGTTCGGATCCCATATAGGGATGGCCGGTTCACTCACTGGCTGAGCGTGGTGCTGACAACACCAAGTCAAGGGTTAAGATCCCCTTACCAGTCATTTTTTAAAAAATAAATAAATAAAAATAAAAAATATATTTGGAAATTTTGAAACCAGGTGAATTTGATCAAACCTATCCACTTATTATTAAAAAGGAGGATACAAGAAAATAAATTAGGAAATGCTGGATCCTACACTGTCCTTAGAAATTCGCTGTGTGTCCTAAAGGGTCTGAGGGGAAGAAAAAAAAAATAATAATCAAACCGGTGTGACTCTGCATTTTCCAAATTTGGGGGAACTTTTGTTTTTGTCTTCCTGAAGGTCATTCCTCCTCCTACAGACATCAGTTTGGGGAGAGCAGCTTCATTAGCACAGGTCATCTGGTCGCCCTGGAGCCAGGACATGGGGCTATTTTAAGGTCATTGATGTTATAACAAAATGCTAATATTTACCCAACAGTTTTATTGGCTTCATTTTATAAAAGGAGAAAATGAAGCATAGAGATAGAATAGTAAAGACGTCCTGTAGCTGGCAAACGGGGGGCCGGGTTTTGAATCTGGGAATCTGTCACTGGAAGCTTTCTCATCTGCCACAAGGCACGGCCAGTGCAACCCTGGCTTTGTTCACCCGGGTCCCCCTACTGGCCAGGAAAGGAAATGTTTGCTGGAACAGCCTCCGCTTTGTCTGAGATGGCCTCTCTCCGAGCGCCACCTTGTGGCCTCCATAGAAAAGTGCGCCTCGTTAATGATATTTGAGTTTGGGAAGCTGCTCCCAGCGCTTGGGAGAGAACAATTTGGCTTACTGGTCTGCGTCTACATCTTTTCCATACACACCCTCTTCCATCTCTCCTACCATCTCAAGTCCGTTTAAACTCAGAGTCTTTGTGATTCCACCCTCCAAAATAATCCACAGTGCAAACATTTTGTATCTATACCCTCTCGCCTCTCCTTTGGTGACCGACATGTCTCCCGCAGATACCTAATCGTGCATGTGCTCATCCTATCTCCACTCTGGCCTCTTGGGGTACGTTCTGGACTGTTCTTCTCAAAACACAGGTAATTATCCTGACACGAACCCCAGTTAAGAAGAACTTAATTATAGCCGGTGTCCTTTATTTTCACCAGGGTTTGCAGGAGCCTACATGACCTTATTCCTATTTTTTAATCTTCATTCATTCATTCACTCATTCATTCATTCCTCCTTCCTTCCACCCTCCCTCAATTACATTTCAGCCACGACAGCACCGTCTTTCTGTTCAAATTGTAGGGGAGGAAAAACTTCCTACTACCTTCTTAGGTTCCATGGCTGGGCCTAAGACAGATTAACAGGAGAAAAACATACAAATTTTATTTAATACTTTTACGTGTACGTGGGAGTCTATAAAGGAAAATGTAGACCCGAGAAAGTTAGGCATAAAAGCTTGTATACCTTTTTACACAAAGAATGAATTGTGGAGATGTGACAAGACAAGGGGGACTGAGCTAGGGGCAGTAAATTGTGGGACCATAACTAGGGAATATAGGGGGGAAACTACAGGTCCGTTTGGCATCTACTCCCAGTCTCTGGAGATAAAAATCTTTTCTTGCTGCTGCAGGGAAGGCACCTATCTCATGAGAAATTTTATAACCTTCTTGAAGGTGGAAAGGGTCACACAGCCCTGCATCAGCTGTTTCTCAAGCGCCTTTAGCTCAAAAATAATCAATATGCCAAAGCAGTCAATTTTGGGGAGGCATGTTCTGAACCCCTTCAAAATATACCAATCCTTTCTGAGTGAGGGTAGTGAATGTACCTTTCTCTTTGCCTGTAATGCTTTGTTAGCCAAACCATCTGGCCAACTCCTGTGAATCCTTGTAAATTCAAATGCCACTTCCTCAGAAGAATTGTTCCCCACAAGACCAAATTCCCCTATTCTTTTGAATTTTTTTTTTCTTTTCGAAAAAGATGACCAGTAAGGGGATCTTAACCCTTGACTTGGTGTTGTCAGCACCATGCTCTCCTATTGAGCTAACCGGCCATCCCTATATTAGGATCTGAACCCGTGGCCTTGGTGTTATCAGCACTGAACTCTCCCAAGTGAGCCATGGGCCGGCTCGTTCTTCTGATTTTTTCTTTTGCAGCTGGCCGGTAAAGGGTTCAGAACCCTTGGCCTTGGTGTTATGTTGTGCTCTAACCAACTGGGTTAACTGGCCAACCACCCTATTCTATTTCACAACAGATCACAGATTATATTTTTATACTCAGAAGATTCCATTATGGGCCGAGCCCGTGGCGCACTCAGGAGAGTGCTGCACTGAGAGCGCGGCACCAAGCTCCCGCCGCGGGTTCGGATCCTTAGGAATGGCCGGTGCACTCACTGGCTGAGTGCCGGTCATGAAAAAGACCAAAAAAAAAAAGAAGATTCCATTATAGTTATGCTTTTTTATAGGGAATCAAATGTCACAAAATTAACAAGAATGTGCTGGGTATACTGAGTCCGGTCCAGTCCTGGATCCAGCTTCCAAATAGCAAGAAATACAGAAGACAGAGGAACAAGAAACGATTAGATGCACCATGAATGTACAACCAGCAAAATCCAGACTTTGGGACTCAAGTTCAAGAACACAGATCATAATGAAAATATTTAGGAGTCAGGGAGATGGAGAAGCATTGAAAGAGATGGGAATGTTATACCTGAATCACTTCTGTACTAGGTGTATATTCATCTCTATGTGATTATTTTATTCTTTGATGGGCAGCCCCTGTTCTGTGTCCTACTAGGTAGGATCCTAAGATCCTTGATCCTGGAGGGCAGGTGTCATTTCGTATCCCCCACCCACAGTGTAAAACAGCATTTGGCTCAGACTCTTACTCAACATTTTTCTCAATCAGGTCACTACAGAATGAAGAATCAACACCATCTGGCTACTCAGTTGGCCGGCAGCCAGTTCTGCCAGACAAGGGCACTCACAAACCACTTGGCAGCCAGCACTGGATTGCCATAGAAAATATAGGACACCAAATTAACTTTGAAATTCAGATAATCTTATGAGTGTCGCATTTATTATAAATAGTCCACTCAAAGTAACAAATCACTTTGTGTATTATGTCCCACATGCAATGTATGGGACACACTTATGCTAAATATTTCCATTGTATATCTAAAATGTAAATTTAACCAGGTGTCTTGTATTTTGCTGGCTCCAGGTGGTGGCCCTACCCTAGGAAGTCCCCTTTGGCAATTAGTCAAGTGTCTCCCCAGAAAGACTGCAACTTTTTTGGTTTTGGTGACTGACCGAAGATTGCAGTTTTATGAGTAACCAGAAATCTGAAAATTTCAGGAAAAGGGCTAGACTGCCAGGGACTTCCATGGACTTTCAGATCCCCTGCCCGATCTCCAACTTCTCACGATCCAGAGTCCAGGCGGGAATTTTCGTCATCAGATTCTTCAGCTGAGGGAAAATAGCAGGGAGGACAAAGGAGAAATCCCAGGAGGCCCGTTCTCCCGGAAAAGACAACCCCAAACTGACTTTAGAGGCATCTCCCCCAGTGCATCTGAGTGCAATGTCCTGATGGTTCCAGGCAGGATGGTTTGACACCTTTCACTGCCCCAGAAGGCCACCTGACTGTTCTGTTGGGAAAAGGGGATTAGTCACTCATCAGGGCCCCTCCCTTCCCAGGGGGCATATTCTACCCTACTCTCCTGGCTTCATGGTTCTCAATTCACACCAGTTACACAGTAAAACAGAACAAACCCATTATACTAAGTTAAAGTGGTCACAAGAGACCTGTTTAACAATTTATATGAAATGTCCAGAAGAAAATTCAAGGGCCAGCCCGTGGTGCTGACAACACCAAGTCAAGGGTTAAGATCCCCTTACCTGTCATCTTAAAAAAAAAAGCTGGGTGTGTTGAGCCCTCTATCGCATGACAGTTCCTGCACATTACACCTGTCACTAGGCTCCCCTTCTGGGGTCCAGAAAGTCCTTTGAGGAAATATATAAGGGCCCATCCATGGTACATGTTACCTTATCACTGGGTCTGAGATTCCTTTTATCACAAATTCGTTTCTGAATTTTTTTTTTTTTTTTTGATGACCATTAAGGGGATCTTAACCCTTGACCTGGTGTTGTCAGCAACACACTCTCCCAAGTGAGCCACGGGCTGGCCCTCGTTTCTGAATTCTTACACGTATTACTAGCAAGCCAACATTTGAGATCCTGCCAAGTACCTTGCAGTTTTACTTTTTGCCCATTTGATCTCCACCCTCAGTATGCACATATTTACCCATAGAAATGAGATTGGTATGAGTGGTAGAAGGGTTTGAATCAACTACACCCTTCTTGGGTGATGAAGCAGGTGTATTCCAAGATATGGTTGCAAGCTGTTGAAGAGGAAAAAATGTCACATGACAGGGAGGTCTGCATATTAAACTAACAAACGACAGATAATAAAGCACATAACTTTTATTATTTATACGCATTGGGATTAGAATTGAAGGTTAGATTCGGGGCATCTTAAGGAAAAATGATTTCGGTTGTTTAAGTTTACAGGAGTCCATTATTTTTAGACTAAGCAAATCAGAATTCAAACCAGAAGAGTTACTTGAGCTAGATGCCATGTAATCAGATTAGCAATGGGCCAGGTTTCCAAAACATCAGGGGAGTCACAGAAACACCTGAGCCAACACAGGGAAATCTCCTGTGTGTTAACCCTGAAAGGAAATAAACTTTGAAACACCAATTAAATCTTTAAATCTTGTCCATTTGTGTTTGAACAAACTTCACGTGACTAAGTAGGAAGTATGGAAATGCCTGGGAGAAGTAATAAGGGTTCCCGGTTCGCTCCGCTGGTTAGAGCAGAGCCTTTTCACACCAAGGTCACCTATTCAGAGAGAAGGGCTACCTTATTAAGGTATGATAACGCTTGCTTATCTTGCTGCTGGCACAGTCTTCAACGAGATCAGTGGCTCTTCTTTCCCTGGTATGAAGGGGGCATCTTCTTCAAAGGGCAATAGAGGGTGTAAAACTTTTCCCATCTGTTCAGTCTCTTTTTTTTTTTTTTTTTTTTTTAAAGATGACCGGTAAGGGGATCTTAACCCTTGACTTGGTGTTGTGAGCACCACGCTCAGCCAGTGAGCGAACCGGCCATCCGTATATGGGATCCGAACCCGGGGCCTTGATGTTCTCAGCACCGCACTCTCCCGAGTGAGCCACGGGCCGGCCCAAGTCTCAGTAGCTTTTAGCTCAAATTAACCCCTATGCCAACATAGCATATTTTGGAGTAGCACACTCTGATCCCTTTTGGAGCAAGCTCAGATAGGTGATAGAAGCAATGAATCTCAAACAATCAACAAGTTTGCTAATACACAAGTGTGATGAATACTATAAATATACTCTGGAAGTTTACTGTCGATATCAGCAGTGACTTAACGGTTGCTTTCTTCAAACAGTGACACTCAAGAAAGGAAGCACTTTCCCCCTTGTAGAAAACAGAAAATGCTTCCCACTTGAGGGTCACGGCAAGAGCAAATCTTGCTGCTGCAGTTCCAAGCTGGAAATTTCCTTGGATTCCACAAGCTTAAAGATAAAAGATTAAAAAGACAAAAATGCAGTCAAGCATTCATTAGACCACTTTGATGATTTTCTGAATTCAGAAATAAACTCATGACAGGAGGTCTTTTCAGAATCCCATAACCTTGTTACCCAAAAGGCAAAACTGCTGGTTTCACCCCATGAGTGAGAAAAAGCAATGTCATACTTTTTTTTAACCAAGAAAACTGGGCTGGTTTCTAGATAACAGTAGTAGATATTGCACTGATTCCAGTACATCATCTGTAGTTCAGGTGGGAGCATCCAAAATGGAATGTAAGATCTTAAAAAATATACATTCAAGTACACATTGAACATATTCTCCAGGATAGACCATATAATGGGCCAAAATGCTTCAATAAAATCGAAAGAAATGTGAAAGCATGTTTTCCAACAATGGAATGTAATTAGTAATCAATTTTACACACTCCTAAAAAACCTTCCATGAAGAGACATGACCAGGATGTGCATTTACTTTAAAAGATAACTGACTAGATGTATCGTCTTAGGTTAACAGCTAGAGTCAAGATGTAAACCTAAGAGTTTTCAGTCACCTGTGACTTTGATAAAACATTGCCAACTCCCCTGGATGGTTTGTCTCAAGTTGTGAAGTTCAAGCCTTGGAGGTGCTTTCCATTCAAAAGTTACAAAAAGCACCCCCCAGCTTGAAATCACAGCCTGAGTCACACTTGGTTACTTGAGGCAACCATATGCCTTTCCTCCAAAGGAACAGGAGAGTTTGTACTGTTCCCCTGAGGTTGCAGAACCATCCATGTGAAATCATAGAACATAAGATATCCCACAATAAAACCTAAGATATCCCACCTTCAATAATGCATAGAATTAGGCAGAAGAAATAAAAACCTGGAATAAGATTGTAAATCAACTACACTTATTGGACATCTATCTATTGAACATGACCAAACAGTCTTCAAGTACACATATAGCAGGGTACTCCAGGACAGACCATAAGCCATACAAACCTCAATTTTTTTTTTTTTTTTCAAAAGATGACCGGTAAGGGGATCTTAACCCTTGACTTGGTGTTGTCAGCACCACGCTCACCCAGTGAGCTAACCGGCCATCCCTATATGGGATCCGAACCCAGGGCCTTGGTGTTATCAGCACCACACTCTCCCGAGTGAGCCACGGGCCAGCCCCCAAACCTCAAATTTAAAACAATTTTGTTAACATTGAACTTCATAACTGCCATGGAATGAAATTAAAAATAAAAAACTGGAAAATTAACAATGGAAATTGAAATAACTCTTAAATCAATGGGTCAAATCAAAGGAAATCAGAAAATTTTGAGATGAAAATGATATAACATACCAAAAGTTATAGGATGCAGCAAAAGTTATGCCTAGAGAAATCAATCTCACCTCGACTTAACACACTAGAAAAGGGCCATACTAAAAGGAAAGCAACCAGATAGTAAAGAGTAAAGATTAGAGTGGAATGAAATAGAAAGTTAGAGGGGAAAAAAAAAAAAAAATTAAACCAAAAGCTAGTTATTTTGGGGGGTGGGGGCAACTGGTTGTTCCAGTGATCTGAACCCTTGACCCTTGACCTTGATGTTACAAAGTGGTGCTCTAACCAACTGAGCTAACCAGCCAGCCCAAAGTAAACTGGTTATTTCTGAAGAGCAAAATTGGTACAGTATATTGGTGAGAAGATCAAATTTACTAAAATAAGGATATCTCTACAAACCATACAGAAATAGAAATTAGGGTCGGCCCGTGGCTCACTTGGGAGAGCGTGGTGCTGACAACACCAAGTCAAGGGTTAAGATCCCCTTACCGGTCATCTTTTTAAAAAAAAAGAAATAGAAATTAGACGATGCCTGTGAAGATTCTAGCCTGCATAATTAAAAGTGTTTAGAAGAAATTAAAGCTCTCTGCTCTGCCATTTTCACAATGTGATACCCTGCTGTGACTGAAGATACCACCAAAGAAAGCCTGCATCAGATGCGTTCCCTGGACTTTGGACTTTTTACTCTGAATTTGTAAGCAATGAATTGTTTTTCTTTATTAAAAAAAAAAAAAAAAGGAAATGAATGATCTAAATTAATAAAATCCCATGTTCATGGATGAGAAGACTTTAGTGTTAATACTGAAGCTGTGCTATAGATTTAATGAAATTCCTACAAAATCCCATTTGGTTTCTTCGTAAAAAAAATAATTTCTAGGCTGATTCTAAGATATATGGAACTGCAAGGTTCTCAGAATATGCAAAACAATCTTGAAATACAAAGAGTTAACACTTCCCACTTTCAAAACAAAGTTATCAACCAGATTAAACTGGCTAAAGAAACAGAAATTAGAATCAATGAAACAGAATTTAGAATCTAGAAAAACCCATGTGTATATATAACCAGCTGATTTTTTTTACCAAGATGCCAACAAGATCCAATGGAGAGTTTCTAGAGCATAAGCCTTAGGAAATATGGAAGGTAATCTTAATTTGCAATTTGGTTATGGCTACAAAAACACAAGCACAAGATCAGACTAGTGCTTCAAAGAACACTATCGAGAATGTTCGGGCAACCCCCAGAAAAGATATTTGAATGCTATCTGTTAAGGAACTTGCACCTAGAATGTAAAGAATTCTTGCAACCCAAAAGACAACCCAATTAAAAATGGATAATCAAAATGTATTGGATGTGGAGCAATCTGAACCCTCATACACTGCTGGTAGGAATGTAAAATTGTGCAACCATTGGATAACAGTCTGGTATTCTCAGTTGCCAGGACACAGCAATTGCCCCATTTCTAGATATAAAACTTGTTCATGTAAAACCTTGTTTATCCTAGAGTATTTTCAATAGCAAAATGGCTATTAACAAAATGGGGCATCTCCACAATGCAATTCTTTCTTTCATCAATAAAATGTAATCAAGTATTAGTACATGATATGACATTATCTAAGTGAAAGCCAGTCACAAAATAGAATGTAGTTAAATTACATTTTTATGAAATGCCTGGCAACTTTAGACAAGATTAGTGACTCTTCAGGAGTTTGGCAAGGGTTGGTTGGGTTGATAGCTAACATGTAGGGGTGTTTCCTGTTAGTGGTAATGACATGTTCACAAGTTGTGATGGTTACACAATTTTTCATACACTAAAAACCATTGAATTGTACAATGTGAAATTACATGATGTGAATTCCCAAAGAAGCCAAGAAATTAAATATTTTTTAAAAAGCAAAGATATTCCAGTTTACTGCCTTGTCCAAAGGTCTAATTCTTCAGGTAAGCTATTTATATAGCTTGGATAAGCAACTCCTGTTCCAGAATTTTCTGATTTCCTAACTGGGATTTTGTGGATCTCATAAATGAGGATTACGTCAATGCCTACTTTAAGAATATCATTAAAATGTCCATCCTGGTTTGACCATCACATATTGTACACAATCACTGATAGTCAACTTTGTGCACCAGACATGTATAATCAGTTGTTAAAAAGCCCATCCAAATTGCAAAATTTGGTTTAAAGACTTGTGGTAGGGCCAGCCAGTGGCTCACTCAGGAGAGTGTGGTGCTGATAACACCAAGGCCACGGGTTCGGATCCCATATAGGGATGGCCGGTTAGCTCAATGGTGAGCGTGGTGCTGACAACACCAAGTCAAGGGTTAAGATCCCCTTTCTGGTCATCTTTTAAAAAAAAAAAAAACAAAAAAAAAGACTTGTGGTAGCTACCTGCAGGGAGACCTCCTATACTTTAGTGTCCATATCTCTAAAAGCCTATCCTATGCTATTCTGGTACATCCATAGAATAAAAATAAGTCTACCAGGCAAGAAATTTTCTAATGTCAAACCTATTTTTCTAGCAAAACATACACAAATGTAAAACATTTATAATTATTAAATTGTATCAATTATTAGTTTATCTCCTTTATATTTGATGTTGAATTTTTCTTTTTTTTAAAAGAGGACCGGTAAGGGGATCTTAACCCTTGACTTGGTGTTGTCAGCACCACGCTCACCAGTGAGCTAACTGGCCATCCCTATATGGGATCCGAACCCGTGGCCTTGGTGTTATCAGCACCACACTCTCCCAAGTGAGCCACGGGCCAGCCCCTGATGTTGAACTTTTCAATGTGAAAAGTTCTTTCAGGGGATTTGGGGTTAAGTAGACCTCAAGGTTTCTCCTTATAAATATACCATTTGTTGTTGTTGGTTTTTTTTTTTTTTTTTTGGTTTTTTTCGTGACCGGCACTCTGCCAGTGAGTGCACCGGCCATTGCTATATAGGATCCGAACCCGCGGCAGGAGCGTCGCTGCGCTCCCAGTGCCGCACTCTCCCAAGTGCGCCACGGGCTCGGCCCTAAATATACCATTTGTGATCTTCTGTCTGGGGCATGGAAGTTTGTGAATTAACTTTTTATCTACTATGTCATGGGTTCTTGAGGTAGAATCACACATATACAGATCCTATTGGCCTGTTCTTATGTATAGTATCCACAACAAACCGAAGTGCTAGAGCTCAGTTTTCCAGAAAAGTTGGGGTTCAGAGGAAGTTCACCTGGCCAGTTAAGACTTTCTCTTCACTTGACTTGCCTTTAAAAAAGGACATTCTCTTAAGCTGGCTGGTTAGCTAACTTGGTTAGAGCACCAGTGCTGATAACACTAAGGTCAAATGGTTCATATCGCCCTTACCAGCCAGCCGCCAAAGATATTCTCATCAGAAAATCTGTGGGTGGGTCACAACAATCTGCTTTACCAAGACTTCCAGATTTCTGTTTCAAGTTCGAGAACTCCTGGTACGTGATATCCTGGAGGATAACTTGTAGAAAAACTCGGGCATCTGCAAAATAGATGGACTGGGGGTGAGGAGGGAAGGT
Source organism: Cynocephalus volans (assembly GCF_027409185.1). NCBI lineage: Eukaryota > Metazoa > Chordata > Mammalia > Dermoptera > Cynocephalidae > Cynocephalus > Cynocephalus volans. The sequence goes on along the minus strand of NC_084462.1, from coordinate 6,846,972 downwards.
GTGAGAGCAAACATCTTCACAGAATGCATATACATTAATGTGCCAAATTACCAGGAATTCCTGGTGTCTGAGCAGTGTAACAAGAAAGAGGTTTTTACTCTAGATAGGGAATGACTCTAGGAAAGATCTTAGAAAAGGGTTAGTTGAGGCCAAGCCCGATATCTACATGCATGAAATGCAATGGGCTAGTGGATTTAAGGAAGGCGTTAGGAGTTTGCAAATTTCCCAATCATCTAGACATACTCCTGTATCGTGAGTTTTTCTCAAAACTGAGATACTCAAAATTTGGAGCACTTTCCGACCAGACCAGGGAGAATGCTATTTTAAGAAGCCCAGTCTGAGCATTCTTCCAATTTCAAGAAAACTCTACCTGTGTTTAGATTAGGGTTTGCCATTTTTCATCTTCTGCGTGGAGTATTCACATAAGCAGTCATGTCAGAATAAATGTTCAAGCCAGATCTTGAATAAAAAAAATTAACAAGATACTGTTACCTCAGTAGCAGAAATTTGGTTTATATGAAATCAGTTACAGGACTGATAGATTTATATAAAAGCGTAGACAAAGATTTATATAAAACGTATACAAAGATTTATATAATACTTATATAGATTTATATCAACTTAAATAGATTTATACACATGTAGAAGCTTTTGCAAGTTCTACCAGAATCAACCAAGGGCTGTAATTATAAATTTCTTAACAGCTCTCTGTTGTCAAAATAATAATTTGAGTGTCTTAAGTGTCACCTGCTGGTTTAGTTAACATAGGAACTGATGGCTCAATTTCATTTGCAATTGCTTAGCTTCCCGCAATCAATAGGAAAACAGCTACAGGATAAGTTACCCCAATAATTTTTTTCACACATCTAAGAATTGTCAATGTGATCTGGAAGGTAAGACCCATTGCATCCTGGGAAGGATCCACTTTCCAGAAATGGTTTTGTCTGGTTTACACAGACCTGTCTCCTTAATAATTTGTATTAGATAAGAGAACCACCCTTTATGTAGACTTCATAATCTCTATTCAGAATTCGTTTTGAGGTGTTTTACCAAATTTACTCAAATTTAAGCATAGTTATGAACAAGTGCCAAATCTTGGACAAAACATCAAACGGTTTGAAAAAGACTGCAGCAGAGGTTTAACTCAGTTGGTTAGAGCGCAGCCTTATACCCACGTCACAGGTTCGGATCCCTGTATCAGCCATCTGCCAAAACAAAACAAAACTGCACCGTCCAAATGTATAGTCACAGGTGGTCAGAGCACCAGTAAAGTAGTTCATAAGACTCATGATTAGGGCTAAAGTGTCAAAAACCTGGGAGCCAGAGGGTTACCTCAGTTGTTAGAGCTTGTGCCAGCCAGCCCACCAAAAGTAAGAAAGCCTACTTGGGCTGCATGGGATATAACGGGTTAACACTATTAATTTCACTTGTTTATATTTACTTACTAATAGGGCTACTTCCATTGGACAATGAGGCATCTTCAAAAAAGTTCATGCAAAATACATATTACCTTTTAATTCCATTTTTTCACAAACTTTTTTAAGTACCCTCTTATGTACAAGTCTAAAAGCTGTCTCCATGACTGGCTAGTTTCTTGTTCAACGAAGACATAACTTGTGGTTAGTCACACCAGACAACCTGGGAAACACATCCAAATTGCAGTTTTACTGAGAGCATAGTCTGGCCTGGCCTATGCCCTAGTGGCAGGATCATAGCTTCTGTGGAACCTGGACTCACTACCCAGATGGGTTATCTCCTTAACCGTGGAGTTCGTGTCCTAGCCCCGCTAGGGCAGTTGTACTAGTTGTTACCTGCAGCGACCACTGGGGAATGCTCCTTGGTGGTTTTCATCCGCTTGCCTCAGCCAATGGAACTCAATATGGCAGCACTTCCTGACTGACACCAGAAAGTGCCCCCAGGGCTGAGTTACACGGACTGAGGTTTTCCTTCATTGTATGCCTCCAGTATCTGGAAACTGCAAGCACATTTCTGATGTTTAAAGTTGCCTTGTAGGGTTTGGGTCTGGCGCAGGAAACTGCCTTCTAAATTTTGGCCATTACTGAATGATAGATCGGGGGCACAGAGAGGGTATTCTCTGCCATTTTCCCCAATAATGCAAATCGTAGTGACCCTAGGAGCACCCACTCTGGTTTTGCCATGGACTTGCTCCTCCACCCCTGCAGCACCTCCTCTCCACAACCTGTTAGGTTAATTTTTTTTTTTTTTTTTTTTTTTAAAGATGACCGGTAAGGGGATCTTAACCCTTGACTTGGTGTTGTCAGCACCACGCTCACCCAATGAGCCAACCGGCCATCCCTATATGGGATCCGAACCCGTGGCCTTGGTGTTATCAGCACCACACTCTCCCGAGTGAGCCACGGGCTGGCCCCCTGTTAGGTTAATTTAAACCTTTATCTGTTCCCCTGTACCCATCTCTTTAGAAAGTCCAACTTTCCTCTGGCCATTTATCTCGGTTAGAGCATGGTTGTGTTCTAACACCAAGGTCAAGGATTCAGATCCCCGGTGCTGGCCAGCCTCCAGCCCCCTTTCCCAAAGAGTAATTTTCCTAATAGTGTCTGTACAATTCCCTGCTGTATATAGGAGCATGAGCTTAATTTTTTTCAACGCATGAATTTAAAGGCTTGCTGTCTATGATATAATAGGAACACCTTTTAGATTACATAGATATCCACATATTCACACACTTGGGTTTGTAGATTATGTTACGCATATTGAGGAAATAAGAACTGATTGGACTGGACAGTATAGTAGAAAGAAGGAAAAAATAATGAGATAGTATCATCCTAAAGGAATTTTCATAATGGAGCCAATAATAGGAAAATATAATAATAAGACGTCAGAAAAAACCTAATAGAGGCTCTTTCATTACTCACTAGATAAAAAGCCCCACGTCAGGTTGTTGTGAAGATCACACCACAATCATATTAACCATATGGGGAAAATTATTTCTCCCCAGTAATCCCATACTGCTGTCCATTACTGCCTCTCATCCATCTACCTGCCCGAGTTTATTTCCCATGAATTTATCTGGAACCCCTAATATATGTAATCTAGTATCAGAGAACATTTTCATAAAGCATAGCCTGAGGTAGCTCTTTCCAAAGCCAGTACAAGAGCCGGCAAGAAGTAATTACAGCTCAGAGGAGATGCAGGGAATGCAGGGGCCTTCCCCAAGCATAGGTAAGAGGAAATAAAGTAAGCCCATGGCCGTAGTTGATCAATATTGGATGTCAGAATAACAAACCTAATTTAAGAGAATAAGGGCAATTTGGGACCCAGGAAAAGTCAAAGTAATTCAGTGAATCTTCAGTCACATAACCAGACCAGGCTACAGTTTGCAACCTGTGGGTGCCTGATGTCTGAGACCAGGAGAACAGACAGGTGGTGAAGGACAGTGGTAGCCTCACGGACAAGAGTTTGCAAGAGTTAGGGGCAGGAAATCATTGCTGAAGTTCAAGGCCAGAGAGAAAGAAGAACTACAAGTGTGAGAAAATATTTTAGATTTTAGAAGAGGAGAGATAGTTCTAAGCCCAAAGTTGAACTGAGAAAGGTTTCGATGGAATGAGGGAAGACCGAAGGAAAAGAAACACTTACTAGTGGATGAAGGGCCGCCCTCTCATCCTCAGGCAGAGAGAAAGGGGACGTGGCTGCTGAGCACTTATATATCCCCAAGGACCAGTCAGCGTTGCAAACGGTGAAAAGACTGAAGCGGGCCCCACCCGCTCCTTGCTCTCCGGCCTCTGCCTCTCTCTGAATTTCATTTTCCTGTGCTTCTGGGCCAGAAACACCTTCGCCTTTTCCACCTTCAGGTTTAAGTTCAAATTTGTCAGAGCAGTAGATCAGGAATTATGTAGACACCTTGATAAATACAGAAAAATGCAGGGAAGACAATGATGATCCCACCTCCTGGGATAATTGGTCCCATTCAACAAATACGCATGTGTGCAGGATGTACCAGGTGTGTTGACAGGAGGTTAGGAATATGAGGTGAACTACAAAGACTGTGTCCTCATCAAGTTTACAGTCTACAGGGTAGCTGGGGGGAAAAGACAAGAAACATGCATACAAATAAATAGCTAAACATGGTTCACATTTCCGCTTTACCTAATTTCTCAATCTTCTGTACAACTACATATGAACTGCACATATGCAGGCCTAGGAGATGACGCACTTAAAGCAACTAACTAAGGCTATATATAGGAAAATAGCAAAGAATGTGTTAGTGTCAGTTGATTTCCTAACATTGGGCTGGCTGATTAGCTCAATTGGTTGAAGTATGATGTTATAACACCGAGGTCAGTGGTTCAAGATCCCCTAACCAGCCAGCGGCCACAAAAACACAAACAAAAATAATAATTTTTAACATTCTCTAATGAAATGATGGCTCTTTCTTTGGAATCCCCACTTCCTTTTTTGTCTTCCTATTCCCCAGGCTTTCCATTCTTAACTGCCCTGGCCCATGGTCAGCCTCTCTGGAGAAAAAAAGTGATTTATATACATACTCTTCAGGATTTCCAGTCTTAGGGCCTGCAGATCCCTTAGGGGCTCATAAAGATGTTTAAATTCCTTTTAAAATCAGGAGAAAAAAATATTAACTTTTAGGTCAAAGGAAATGAGTTAATATTAGTACCATCAAAAAACATAATTTGGGGCTGACCCCGTGGCTCACTCGGGAGAGTGTGACGCTGGGAACGCAGCGGCGCTCCTGCCGCGGGTTCGGATCCTACATAGGGATGGCCGGTGCGCTCACTGGCTGAGCGCGGTCACAAAAAAAAAAAGGGCAACCCCCCCCCCATAATTTTTAGTTATATTTTTATGAAGGGGGTCAGGGGGGCAAAAATTCCTAGGGCCCACAAAAATCAAATTATAGCCTTCATGAAGCTCCTTCTTAATGCTCCTTAATCTAATGTGCATTTTATCTCTGATTAATTTAAACCAGTGGTCAGAAACTCAGATGCCTATAGTGCCCAAAGGAGATACCAAAGTAGTGCTGCAAGATGGATGCATGTTTTCCCCCCCCTGCAGCTGGCCAGTATGAAGATCCAAAACCTTGACCTTGGTGTTACAAGGTCACATTCTAACCAACTGAGCTAGCCAACCGGCCCTCATGGGTGTATTTCATTTAATTAAATAATTAATTAATTTGGGGGGTTGCCTGGCACTATGGGGAACCGAACCCTTGACCTTGGGGTTATAACATTTTGCTCTAATGGATGCATTTTAAAGTAATATTTAATTTTTTTTAAAAAAGATTCTTTAGGGCCGGCCCGTGGCTCACTCGGGTGAGTGTGGGACTGATAACGCCAAGGCCACAGGTTCGGATCCCATACAGGGATGGCCGGTTAGCTCTCTGGGTGAGCGTGGTGCTGACAACACCATGTCAAGGGTATACCCTTACCAGTCATCTTTAAAAAAAAAAAAAAAAAAAAGATTATTTACTAAGTAAAGCTTTGCTTTTTAATTAAAAAGAAAAAGCTTAAAGGTATAGCTGCTCCTTAGCATCCTTAGTAATTATGGGTGATGAAGTTTTGCTCTTAAAATTATGTGCATGTATTAGCTTTATCTTAACTCTTGCCCCAAACAAAGGGGAAGGCACACACCTAAGGGGTGTAATTAATTATTTATCACCTAAAGCTTTTCTTTTTAAAAAAAAAACCAACTTTTTTTGTTTGTTTGTTTGGCAGCTGGCTAGTAAAAGGGATTAAACTCTTGACCTTGGTGCCATCAACACCATGCATGCTCTAAACAACTGATCTTTAACCAGCCAGACAAAAGCTTTGCTTTTTAATTTCAAGAAATAAAAACTTAAAGGTAAAAAAAAATGCTGGTGTGATTTTATAAATTGATTTTCTTTTTTTTTTTTTTTGTCTTTTTGTGACCGGTGTACCCGGCTCAGCCAGTGAGTGCACTGGCCATCCCTATATAGGATCTGAACCCGCGGCAGGAGCACCGCTGTGCTCCCAGCGCCACACTCCCGAGTGCACCACGGGGTCGGCCCATAAATTGATTTTCTTTCTTTTTTTTTTTTTTTAAAAGATGACCGGTAAGGGGATCTTAACCCTTGACTTGGTGTGGTCAGCACCACGCTCACCCAGTGAGCGAACCGGCCATCCGTATATGGGATCCGAACCCGGGGCCTTGGTGTTATCAGCACCACACTCTCCCGAGTGAGCCACGGGCCGGCCCCATAAATTGATTTTCTGATCCACTAATAGCTCAAAGTGCTGTTTGAAAAAAATAACTGGGCCAGATGGGGCAGGATAGAATGAAATAGAACGGAATGGGATGGAAGAGACTAGACTAGACTAGAATTTCTCACTGACAAGGCTAAGTATTGTTAAAGGAAATGATGTTTAGGTATATTTGTTGGATATTATAATATTATCCGAATTCCAGACGGAATTCTGATTTCACCGGTTTTTCTTTTATGTCCTCTCTCTGTTCCAGGATGTAATAATACAGGACCTCACACTGCATTTTGTTGTCATGCCTACGGCCACCTACCTCATCCCTGTTGCCTTCTTTTATTTTATTAATACCAGCAGAAGGTGCTATTCGCAGTTATTTTAGGTGTTCACTCGTTTATTTTCTCGCTCCTGCCGGTCTGTAAGCTTCACACAGGCAGAGACTTGCTCAGTCTCCTGCAGATTTTGAGCTCCTCAGTTCCCAGAGCAGAGCTTGGCTTTTAACAAGGAATGTAGTGGGTCTGAAAATGCACACAAGTCAGCAAGACTTCAGGCCTAGGCTATAATTTCCAGAAGGGCAGAGACCCGGTCTCTCTTGCTCACCTCTGTATCCCCGATATTGACACACCAAACCTACCTTTGGAGCCAAGTAAATACTGTACACGAACAGTGTTCAGACCCTTTCACTAATAATTGTCTAGTTTCTTCTAATTACCAATCCCATTTGACACATGAGGAAACAGGCTCAGAGGGGTGGCCTGACTTGCTCCCAAGAAAACATGGTCTCTGAAGCATAGCTTAATTCCAACCACAAATCAGAGAGCTGTGTCTAGCCTCAGCTGGGGACACTTTCTACCTGTCTTACTTCATGCCAGATGTGCAGGTCCTTTGTTAATTACTATAATAGTCAATGTCATTTCCACTCTCAAATTTCTGTGTGTAGTATCCTCTCAACCACAAATACCCTTCCCCCTCTGCTCAAACTTCAGCTGGTCAGCTCGTTTATACTTCCAGTTGCAATTCTAAAAGCCACTTCTTCAGGAGGAAGCTGGTGTCCCCTTAACCAAGTGAAGATGCCATCACTGTATCCCGTAAATGTGCACACAGCAAGACTGATGGAGTCATCGTTTGTGAAAATTATTTGTATACTTCTTTGTTTAGTATTCGTCTCTCAAGATACAATGATGTATTAACACCCAAGCGCATCTGAAGGGCAATGATTTTGTCAGTCTGGCTGTGGTCTGGAACTTTGCCTGGCACAAGGTGAGTGTTCACAATTAACATTAATTGAAATATGGAAAGACAAGTAGATTAGGAAATCAGAATTGTTCCATTGCAGACTTGAGAGCTGGCGGAAGGTTGGGGAGACCGAAGACTAAAGGGGCCTTGAGTTATCAGGGATATTTCCTCAAGGAATCAGGGCCCTAATTTGCAAGTCACTGGACTTTACCTTTTTCTACTGTTGCCACACCCAAAGCTTGACCCACCCACTACAGTCACTCCTAAGTGCATGTGACTGCTCTCTGAACAGATTTCTTTGTGAGATCCTACTTAGTGTTTTAGAACCTTTCATATGCATTATTCACTTCCTAATCTCTCATCTTTTGGAGAGAGGTAGTGCTGATGATTGCAAAACAATGTGACTGTACTTACTACCACTGAATTGCACACTTAATAATGGTTAAAATAGTCAATTTTATGCTCTCTATATACCTTACCACAATTTTAAAAAATGAAAAACCAAATTTCTTTTTAACCTAAAAATTCCTGGCATGGAGATAGAAGGGGCGAGATTGCTGGGAGAGGCCCTTGGTAGTGTAGGGCAGCCAGTCTACCCCTTCCTAGCCAAAATGACGTGGAACTCCCAAGCTATTGAAGGGCCTGAACTGGACCACTTAAGAAGATCCAAGTGCAGTTGCAATGTGAAAAGACTAAGGAAACTTTTTTTTTTTTTTTGTCTTTTTCGTGACCGGCACTCAGCCAGTGAGTGCACCAGCCAGTCCTATATAGGATCCGAACCGGCGGCGGGAGCGTTGCTGCGCTCCCAGCCCCGCACTCTCCCGAGTGCGCCACAGGCTGGGCCCAGACTAAGGAAACTTTAACCAAGGAATCAAATGTGCAAAAGGCTAATTGTGATATTATCGTTTGTGGAGATGTTCATGGTGAATTCCATAATTTTAGGAACTCTAGATCTGTAGGAAAGTCATGAGATACAAATGTTATACTTAGGGGTACTACGTAGACAGAGGTTATGAGGCATCTTCAAAAAGTTCATGGAAAGATTCTACTATTTTTTATTCTGTTTCCAGAAACTTTTACAAGTGCCCTCCTATTATTCAGTAGCAACTGTGACTCTTGTTGAATTAAATGTGGGTTACTGTCCCGACCCGCGGGATATTCAACGCAGACCCTGGAGGGGGGAGTGGGAATTGGATGGGACAAGAGACGCGAGAAATGGAGACAAGATAGTATTCTGATCGTTTATTAGCCAGAAGGTCACAGCTTATATAGACAGCAGGAGGGAATCAGCAGATAAGGAAGTATGCAGATGTTTTCTGGGAGAAATCACAGGGCAAATCTTCCCAGGAAATGAAACATTTCTCAGCTATCTAAAGCAAAGCAGCGGTGATCTACGCCTAGGGCTGTGCAAGCAGTAAGAAGGAGAAAAAGGAGGAACGGTCACAGCATTTATAACTTTAGTGCCAGAGGGCTATTGGCAGGGCTTCATGACCCTGGGAAGGCTATGACCGGACTCTTTGGCCCCGGACAGGTCCCTTTTTTATTTTTTCAAGCCAAGAGAACCTCTCGGGAACTGTGCCTGTCTTAGGTTGGGGTAACCCATCCCGAGCACGGTACCCGTCATAGAAACGGGTTGCCATTAATGGCAGCCTTTTGTTTAGGGTGGTGCGGGGGACTTACCCTCTTACCCGTCTTTGGCTATCCAGTTCAGCTCACAGAGGCAGCATTTGTTGAGGTGAATGTGGTGGTATATAGGCACCACTTTGTTCTTGCATCTCAAGGCGTTGATAATGGACCTGTATAGGCCTTGCCTGAATAGCCTCAATTTGTTGTTTCACAAAGGCTGTGACTTTATTAAGTAAAAAGGGCCCCAGAGAAAGCAAAAGAAGCAAGCCCACAAGCGGCCCTAAAAAGGGTAAGAGATAAGGCAGGAATCCATTAAGCCCAGTCCAAAGGGGGTTTTCTGCCAGTTGTTTTCTTCTCTTTTCTAAGTCGTCTTGCAGTTGTTTGATACGGTCTCGAACTATCCCAGATTTGTTGGCATAGAAGCAGCATCTTTCCTTTAGGGCTAAACAAACACCTCCTTGTTCTGCAGTTAGTAAATCGAGACCTCTTCTGTTTTGTAAGACTACTTCTGCCTGGGAATCTAATTGGTCTTGGAGGTCCTGTATAGTTTGGGAAAGGGCTTGTACATCCGAAATCAGCTGGGTAGACAGTTTTGTATATTGAGATAGAGAATGGGTGAGACCGGCAGTTCCAGTAGCAACTGCTGCAGAAATTCCCAAACCAGCAAGTAAAGGAATAAGCTGTACAGCCCTTTTAGATCTTCCAGCTATATGCTCAAAAGTAGGGACAGGGACGGGTTCGCTCCCAGATATAACATCTACATCAGGCAGTAGGAGAGCCAAACACATAACCCTGTCCAATTAGTGGGTAATTGGGTATAAGCTTTATTGCTACCGCAGACAAAGACTGAACTGTTATGGGAACACAAGGAAGTAGAAATGTTGATAAACGACTGACAGTTTGCAAATGTAGCAAACCCAGCATCGACCTAAAAACTATTATTAACTGAGGGGGAAATGAAACAAGTAGCATTATAAAACTGTAAAGTTGTACCTGCAAAGGGAAAGTTAATGAACACTGATGACCATCAGAATAATTAAAAGACAAAGCGGGAAAAGCAACAGGGACAGGCTGTCCTACTATCAGACAGAGCCAACAATTTTGAGCAAGATCAGGATTGGTGGCATTAAGCAACTTATGAGTTGCATAAAGAATGTTGGAGGTCTGAGGATCAAGCCGTAAATCACCCCTGTTCTTGGGCAGGGCCAGGGGGTGATAGGTGAGTTGAGGAAACAAAATGTCATGCATTTCTTGAATTTTTGTTTCCACTTTAAGAATTCTAGTTTGGTCTTGAGGGCCTCCTCCATCAGATATGTGAACGAGGGGAGTGGTGGACCAACAAACAGGTTGACCTACTGAACCTGTACAAGAGGCTTGGGCATACTTATTCGAGGCAAGCCCAACAGCAGAAGGAGGACCTGAAAGATCCCCTCCAAAAGTCCCCACATAATTTTTAATCAGGGTGGCTGTGAAGTATGTTTGGTTTCCAGAAGTGCACAATTGGTATGAAGAATAACAAGTGCTATGCATAGATTCAGCAAACGTGCTGCAAGGACATGGCTTAAGGCTAACACCACTGCTAGCTATGAACTTAGGTTTTTCAACACAACTATAAGCAGGAGATGATGAGGACAAATAAGCTGAATGGGTGTCACAATCTACAACAGATATGTATGATGTAGGAGGACTAGAAACGGTCCCACCCTTGCAGTCACATGGTTTTCCATACTGTTTTTTCACCAATTGGCGAGCGAGTCCAGGATCTCCAAAGCCAGACTGGACCTTGGGCAGTTGATCAGACAAACCAACAATCAGGAAGAAAATGCTGACCCCTGTGGAAAAGAAAAGAAAAAGGCATTCTCAGGGATCTACTGAATCCCTGGCTGAGAGGTTATGATCAACTTGTTTAACCAGCCATTCTGGAAGCCATCTGGCCGAGTTATGAGTGCGAGAAAAAACACAGACTGAACCTCTACCCAAGATCAAAACTGGATCTGGGCCATTCCAGGAGTTATCTAGGGGGTCCTTCCATTTGACCATGGCAAATTGTGATTGGGACTTGGAATGCCAAAAACGGTCAGCTGCTGATTTGCTGTTGACATCAAGATTTAAAAAATTAAGGATGAAAAGGGCATGACTTAGTAAATTCCTGGGGGAGCCTCTTGTGGGGTACCATTCCTCCTTTTTTATTTTTTCAAGGCAAGTTTTTAGAGATAAGTGGGCTCTTTCGACAATTCCTTGGCCTTGAGGGTTATAGGGAAAATGCCTGTAATATGTTGAATCTGTAATCTAGCACAAAAATCTTGGAAAGCCTTGGAGGTATAGCCAGGGCCATTGTCCATTTTAATCTGTTTTGGGATTCCCAGGATTGAAAAACAATGTAGGAAATGAGCAATAACATGTTTGGTTGCTTCTCCTGTCTGTAAAGTGGCGAGCAAAAACCCACTGTAGGTGTCTATGGACACGTGAACATATTTTATTTTATTTTATTTTATTTTTTTTTATTATTTTTTTTTTTTTGTCTTTTTCGTGACCGGCACTCAGTCAGTGAGTGCACCGGCCATATATAGGATCCGAACCTGCGGCGGGAGCGTCGCCGCGCTGCTAGCGCAGCACGCTACCGAGTGCGCCACCGGCTCGGCCCATGAACATATTTTAGATTACCAAATTCTGATAAATGAGTAACATCCATTTGCCAAAGCATATTTGGGACAAGTCCTCGAGGATTAACTCCCAAATGCGGGACAGGCAAGAGTGTAACACAGGAAGGACACTGTTTAACTATCTGTCTAGCTTGTTCTCTAGTGATTTGAAACATTAACCTAAGTGTGTGAGCATTAATACGATGAAGGGAGTGAGTAGTTTGTGCCTGTGTAACAGGATCAGCGGTAATGGTGGCCACTGTTTTCGTGGCCGCACCAGCCAATTTGTTTCCCATGGCGAGAGGGCCTGGGAGGTTGGAATGTGCTCTAACATGACCTATAAAAAAGGGCAAATGTCTTTGTTGAATCAGTTTTTGGCATTGCAAAAAAAGCTCAGTGGCAGTGGAGGTATGTTTGATTTGGGGAACTGTTTCTAAGAGGGGGATAGAATTGGCTAAATAGGCACTATCAGTATAAAGATTGAGGGCCTGATTTGGGAAGGTTAAAAAAACCTGAATAACAGCTTGTAACTCCCCAAGTTGGGCAGAAGTATAACAAGTAGTAAAGCGGACTGTGTGATTATTTTTAAAAATTTTTTTTTAAAGATGACCAGTAAGGGGATCTCAACGCTTTACTTGGTGTTGTCAGCACCACGATCAACCAGTGAGCTAACCGGCCATCCCTATATAGGATCCGAACCGGTGGCCTTGGTGTTATCAGCACCGCACTCTGCTGAGTGATCCACAGGCCAGCCCTGGACTGTGTGATTATTAATGGTATAAGCTGCAGTCCCTGTGGATGAACCATCAGTAAAAACCAAAAGGGCATTAGTTACCGGCGAGTTACAAGTAACTCGGGGAAAAACAAAAATTTGTAAGTTACAAAACTGAATAAGTTTATTGGATGGATAATGATTGTCTATTGTGCCTTCATAAGAGGCACAAGCCACTACCCAAGTATCAGAATTTTGTAAAAGCCAGTGGACCTGTTGTTGGGTGTAGGGCTGGATTAATTTGTGTGGTTCGAGCCCAAAGTACTTTCTACTATTTTCTTGACCTAATATAATTAAATCTGCAACAGCATCAAAGTAAGGAAGCAAGGTTTTTTTTGGTGATGAGGGTAAGTGAACCCACATAATAGGGTTGTTCTGCCAAAATAGCCCAGTAGGGAAAGAGCCGTATTGAATATAATAAACGTTAAGGGTTGGGTAGAATCCAAGTAAGAGACAAATTGAGCTGCAACAGCATTTTCTACCTTTTGTAATGTAGTCAGTGCTTCTGGAGAGAGAGATCTGGAAGATTTAGGGTCAGGATTTCCTTTTAAAATATCAAATAAGGGCTTTAGGTCTCCAGTAGTAAGTTTTAAATATGGATGGAGCCAATTTATATTGCCTAAAAGTCTTTGAAAATCATTAAGAGTTTGTAATTGATCTGTGCGGATGGAAGCCTTCTGGTTAGTAATTTTGTGTCCCGTCATATGAAAACCCAAAAAGGTGTAGGGATCATGAAACTGTATCTTTTCTGGAGCTATTTGTAAACCTGGTAAAGCTAACTGCTTTTCAAGCTGGATAAAACATTGTAAAACCCTGTCTTTTGAATCGCCGGCAAGTAAAATGTCATCCATATAGTGGATAATGTACATATCTTTCCACAGATCTCTGATTGGTTGGATGACTGCAGCCACAAATTTTTGGCATAAGGTAGGACTATTGGCCATTCCCTGGGGCAGGACCCGCCATTGATATCGTTTCATGGGTTCCTTAAAATTTATGGAAGGGAGACTAAAAGCAAAACGTTTTTGGTCACTAGCATGTAGGGGAATTGTGAAAAAGCAATCTTTGAGATCTATAACAATTTTAAAAGAGCCTGAAGGAATTGCCACTGGGGATGGCAAACCTTGTTGTAAAGCACCCATAACCACCATTGTGGCATAAACAGCTCTTAGGTCCTGAAGCAGTCTCCATTTTCCAGATTTTTTTCTAATAACAAATATAGGAGTATTCCAGGGGGAGTTACTCTCAACAATGTGTCCTGCCAGTAAGAACAGGGCGACACATAATTTTTCCAAGGTTAATGGCCACTGATCAACCCAAATGGGCTCGCTTGACTTCCAAGTTATGGGGTCAGCATGCCTTTGGGGTACAGGCTTGTCAATGGCCGAAATCAAAAATTTCCAAAGCCCTGTTTATTAAGCTGGCCTGTTCCCTGAATGGGTTGGAAAATACCTTGTTCCTGTTTTCCTAAACCTTTGCCTGGACTAAATCCTTGAGCCAGCATTTGTGCTGTAACTATTTCATTAGGACTGCACATTATTATTTTCATTTGTGAGAGCAGATCCCTGCCCCAAAGATTGACAGGCAAGTAAGGGATGACATACGGTTGAATAAGACCTGAATTATTTTCCTTATCTGTCCATGTAAGAAATTTAGAACTCTGTTTAGGACTGCGGCTTTGTCCAATTCCCTTTAGATTGGTTAAGGTATCACAAAGGGGCCAAGTGGTGGGCCAGTCCTCTTGTCTAATGATTGTAACATCAGCCCCAGTATCTATTAGGCCAGTGAATTGTTTACCATCCAACCATAAGGTAAGAGAGGGTTTTTGATGTGAAATCTGTTGGATCCAGTAAGCATCTGAGGATCCAAAATTGCCTGCACCTCTCACAATATTGTGGGCTTTATTATTTGTTTTAACTAGGGGAAGTAGGATAAGCTGGGCTACTCTTTCTCCTTGTGGAATCGTGACAATGTCAGTAGTTGCTTTGGCCAGGAGCTTAATTTCTCCAGTAAAATCATTATCAATTACTTGAGGAAAAATTTGTAGCCCTTTGAATACTGAACAGCCGCGACCTAGGACAAGTCCAAAAGTACCAGGGGGCAATGGACCAAAGACCCCTGTATTTAAAATTTGAGGTCCCATTTCAGAAGTTAATACTGTATGGGATGTGGAACAGAGGTCCAGTCCTGCACTCTCTGGGGTTGCTCTAGTGAGGTTTGAAATGGATTGTTGTTGGCTGGGACAAACTTGATAGCCCCACTTTGGTTCAGGGCTTGGGGCTGGCCCCTTTTCCCATTTCCCTGAGGGGGTGGTAAGGGATTTCCCTGAGCATCAGTTTGGATCTACATTCATTTGCCCAATGTTTTCCTCTTTTACATTGTGGGCAAAGTCCAGGAGGCTTGGTGACTACGGCTTTTGTCTGGTTTTCCTGACAGTTTTTAGCAAAATGCCCAGGCTTGCCACATTTAAAGCAACCTTTATTATTTTGGCCTTTATTAGCTAAAAAATCCTTTACTGTTTGTCCACTGAGGGCTATGGCCATGGCTAGACCTTGCTGACAAGAGGAGCCAATGTCTGAGCAAAGACGAATATATCCTTGGAGGTCAGTTTTATTTTTGCAGGGCCTAATGGCCGCCTGGCATGCAGGATTAGCATTTTCAAAAGCCAATTGTTTTATATAATCAAGATTGGCATCCGCATTGCCTAATAACCTATCTGCTGTTGTCATTAGCCGGTTAACAAAACCTGAAAAAGGCTCTTCAGGCCCTTGTTTTACTCCTGTAAGCGAAGCGCTTGAATCCCCCTTAGCTGGGAGCCTTCTCCAAGCCTTTAAAGTGGCTGTTTGAATTTGGGTAAACAGACCTGGGTCATAGTTTTTTTGTTCCTCAATACTAGAATAGTCACCGGAGCCGGTCAACGTATCAAGACCCCAATCTTTATCAGCCTGAAGGTTTTTTCTAGCAATGTCTTTGCAGTTTTCAAAAAATTCGGACTTCCAGAAGACGTGATCACCCCCGAGAGTGTGGCTCTGACAAGGGTGTTCCAATCTATAGGAGTGAGCCAGCTTTCAGCCACAGATTCTAATATAGCAAGGGTATAAGGCGCTGTGGGCCCATATTGGGAAATGGCGCCTTTTAGCTCTTTGATAACATTAAATCCCAGCCTGTCATGTTTGCGGGTAATTCGTCCCACATTATCCACAGATTTGGATACTGGGAAGGCCTCAAGTTGGTCAAAAAGACTTTGATCTACATGAATGGGAGCTCTTTCTGGGGGGGGCTAACTTGTTGTTTAATGGAGGGCAATACCCAGTCGCTTTAGTTTGACATGTTGTATTCTTACGTTTTGTTTGTAATTCTTGCAGTTTGGTTGTTAAGACCTGGAGCTTTTCCTCTAAGAGAATTTGTTTTTCTAATTGTTGAACTTTTGACTCTAATTGTTTTTTAAAGGATCTGATACCGTCACCACCGCAGGAGCGGAGGGCAAATTGTAAGGGGGAGGGTGCGACAAGGGCTGAGCCAAGAATGCATCATCTGACGCGCCTCTGTGTCCAGATCGCCCCAATCCACCTCGGAGGGATCAGAATTTAGAGGTTTCTCTTTATTTTGAAATCTTAATACCGGATGTTTTTTGGGCATTTGGGTTTAACAGCAGGTGTCACGGCCTGTTCTGAATCGTCCTCCAGAGATATGAGATCTATGTTTTCCTCAGGAGCTGGGGAGGAAACTCGGACATCTGTTTTGGAACCTGCCTTTAATATTTGTTCAGTCTGGACCATAGTTTCAGAAACTTTGGGGAATTTATCTTTATCTTGGATCATATCTTTAATTAAATTCCAAAAAGAAAAGGCAGTTATAGGAACTTTTTCTGGCCCAAAAGTTTCAAAATATCTTGCAAGGCATCACCTACTCTAACCCAGTTTTTTATAATTAATAGTTCCTTCCTCCGAAAACCAGGGACAAAGGTCCTTCACAAAATCAAATGCAAATTATCTATATAGAATACTGTAAGGAAACATAACAGCATGTAAAGGTAATGTTCAAGTTGTCAGACAGAGATGATTTAGTTTTCTTCTTTTGAGTTTCAATTTACAAGACATAAAAGAACCTGGGAAATCTCAACATTCCCCACCTGATAAATAGTGAGCAAATATCAGCTATGTACTATATTCATTAAGACTATGATTCTTATAGGTATTATTTATTTTCACCCTTTTCTTCTTCCCTGCCAGTACAGTTAAGTGCTCTTAAAGAGCCAATATAGGGGCCGGCCCGTGGCTCACTTGGGAGAGTGTGGTGCTGATAACACCAAGGTCATGGGTTCGGATCCCTATGTAGGGATGGCTGGTTAGCTCACTTGGGAGAGTGTGGTGCTGACAACACCAAGTCAAGGGTTAAGATCCCCTTAATTATCCCAAAATAGTTATCCCCAAAATAACAACAACAAAAAAACAGGTCATTGGTTGGGATACTGGCCCACTGCCAAAAAAAAAAAAAATGTGATCTCTGTGTCCCCCAAAGCTTCCCACCTTTAACAGTTTAAAAGTTTTATTTGGACCTCCAGCTGAGATTTGGCCACAGGAAATTCAGTCCCATTCAAATTAATTGAGAAACTCGTGGGGTGGGGAAAGGTGCTTCTCTCTCCTGGTTATGACTTGTCAGCTCTTACAATTTCTTTTATCTGTCACATCATATCTCTAAGCTGCTCCATTTCTCTCTAGCCTATTGTCCTCCAAAAAGTATTACAGTCGGATACTAAGTTAATTGGTAAATAAAGCTTTGCCTAAGACAGGTGCAGGGAAACAGAGGATTACAGCAGAGAACAAGAGACAACTTAAGCCTGAATATCACACGTCATTGTTCATAAAACACATTGGAATTATCCCATTCCTTGGAGTCGCTCAATGGTTGCTGTCTCTCACCTTATACTCTCACCTGATACTTACTATGATGTTAGGGCCCATTTTTTTCCTGATCAAATCTGATCTCCTGTCTCCCGTCCTCAAGTTTCAGGATAACCAAACAACTGCTATCTCTGGGTTCCAGTCCATGTTGCAATGGAACAACCTTTCCACCCCAGAGAAGAACCTTATCACATTATTTTGCACAGGAGTAATGCTTCCTTTTGGGGGGGGGGGGGACATGGCTGGTAGGTATGGAGATCTGAACACTTGACCTTGGTGTTACAAGGCCCTGTAATGCTTCCTTTATCTCGACTTCCCCATTTCAAGCTATGCTGTGGACATTTTCTTTTATAGATATATTAGTGGAGAAAGTGATGCTAAGCTGCTGTAACAAAGAAACCTAAAGAAATAAAATAAAAAAAAATACAAAAATCACAGTGGCTAAATAAGATCAATCTTTCTTTTACCTCTCATGTAAGAAAAAGCACAAGAAGTGAAAAGCACATGGGTGGTCCAAGGCAAGCAGGGTCTCTATTCCACAAACATCCAGGGATCCAGGCTGACAGGATGTCACAGTCACCCTCAATAGGTTACTTCCACACCTTGTCCTAAGTTGGTTGGCACAGCTGTCACCATACTGCAGGCAGCAGGCAAATGAAATTTTAAAAATGAAGAGCAAGAAATTTTCTTATAGAACTATGATCCATAAATTACATAAATCATTCTATTTACACCCACATCCAAAACTTAGTTACATGACAAAGGTAGGTGCAAGGCAGGATGGGAAATTCCTCTCTAACTGGACCATCATGCCCAGATAAATTTCACAACATTCTATTATTAAAGTTCTCCATGCCCATGGCAAAAAAAAAAAAAAATAAATGAATAAATAAATAACAAAGTAAAGATTAGATAAGAAGAATGATTAACGAGCCTCCATCATTACTATCAACAGGTCATGCTTTCTTTCACAAAAGAGCAATTCACAGCATTTTCTATTCTAGGAGGCAGAAATAATCACAATTGTGGGGCAAACACACAGAGGAATCCAAGACCAGCGTCAGTGTTGTAGTTTTATAGCTCTTTATTTTAGTGTTGCAGCTCTTTGTTCATTGTTACAGCACCTCTTTTTGCTTGCAAGCAAGGAGAGCACTGGGGAGGAAGAACTCCTAAACCAGTAGCTCCCAGAACAAAGGAAAAGACCCCCTTATATAGCCTAAATTCCTGCCCTTTTCCCTCCCAGGTTCCCATTCAGGTCCTCTCATGTAAATGAGGGATGCTGGGCTGGCCCAGCCGGTGGCTCACCCGGGAGTGTGTGTCATGCATGTCAGCTTAATTTAAATAAGTTATTGATATTGATCATACCTAGACAATATGTTCGTGTCTCTAATTTGAGTTTTTGTATTGAAGCTAGATAGCAAAATAATAAGAAAAGGATCCTTACTGGCCAGCCACCAAAAAAAGAAAAAGAAAACAAAATAATGCTCTCAGCTTAACTAGGAGACAGAAAATGCTTAAACTTCAAATTACATGTTGGGCCGGTCCATGGCTCACTTGGGAGAGCGTGGGGCTGACAACACCAAGTCAAGGGTTAAGATCCCCTTACCCGTCATCTATTTAAAATAAATAAATAAATAAATAAATGAGGGATGCTGTCCTGCTAGTTTGGATTGGCTGATTGTGGGACACAGTCCCGTTGGTCACTTTAGGAGACTAATTTGCCTCTGGCCCATGCTGGGGGGCGAGGGTGGGGGGCGGTGTGAGGCTGCTGTTATCTCATAGAGGGCGGGCCCAAGAAGCAAGCAGGGCAAATGGCAGGGGCCAGAGTTTGCCGTGGAGCATAGAGTTTCTAAAACAGTTTCTCAAGTGGAAAAGGGAAAGGCTCAACAATTAAAAATGCTTAGGGTTCCCTGCAACACAGTCAGCTATTTTTTTTTAATAATGTCTTTTATTTGTTTGTTTTGTTTTTGGCCACGGGCCAGTACAGGAAACCCTGGACCTTGGTGTTCTCAGCACTCTACTCTAACCAGGTGAGCTAACCAGCAGGCCCACACAAACAGCTTTCAAACTAGCATCCCCCACCCCCTTTCTACTGAAGTGGAAAAAAATTGCATTCATTGAAAAACAAGCAAACAAATGAAATGAATAACAAGAAGCCTGCTCTAAGGCTTACACCCCCGATTTCTCAGAAGAAAGCCCTCTCCCCTTGCCCACTTTGTGGACCAGCTCGTTCCTAAGGCAGTAGACGACGGGGTTCAGCAGGGGCGACACGGTGGTTTTGAAGAAAGCCACGCCTTTGTTGAGGTGCAGCCGCCCGGCCTGCGTGGGGCTGAAGGACATGAGGACGCAGCTCCCGTAGCTGAGCGAGGCCACCAGGATGCGGGAGGAGCAGGTAGACAGGGCCTTGCGGCGGCCCCAGGGAGGGCAGGCGCAGCACAGCGCAGATGATGCAGCCGTAGGACAGGGCGGTCACCAGCACGGCGCTGACCCACGTGCACACGGCCACCAGGAAGGAGACCAGCGGCGGCAGCCCGGTGTCCGCACACGCCAGCTCCAGCCAGGGGGCGCTGTCGCAGAAGCAGTGATCGAGGACGCGGGGGCCGCAGAAAGGAAGTGAGGACGTGCAGACGCAGCGCCCGCCGAGCAAGAGGAGGCCGCGGCCCAGCAGCCAGCGCGAGCAGCAGGCGGGCGGGGGCCGTCCTGAGAGCGGGGTGCCGCGGCGGGTGGCAGACGGCCAGTAGCGGTCCGCGGACGCGACCGCCGGCAGCAAGGTCTCCCGGTGCCCAGGATGAAGTGGAGCCCCGTCTGGGCGAAGCACCCGGCCCGTGAGATGGTCCCACGTCCGCTGAGGAGCTGGACCAGGACCTGCGGAGGGACGGCGGAGGTGAAGCCCACCTGCAGCAGGGAGACGTGCGCAGGAAGCAGTACATGGGGGTGCAGGCGGTGCTCAGCCAACGTCCAGGTGACCATGAGCAGGTTCCCCAGGAGCGACAGCACGTACGTGGTGAGGAGCACGGCGAAGAGAAGGAGCTGGAGGCCCCGCACGTCGGTGACCCCCAAAAGCACAAAGTCCAGGGTGGCTGAGCGGTTGGCCACGGGGCCTGGCCCAGGAGGTCCCATCTGCAAAGGCAGCATGGCCCGCCCGTGGTTCAATGCGCGCGCTGAGAAGCCCTGTCACCTGCGTGTCATCCTGGTCTGTCGCTCAAACTCTCCGGGTCCCAGTGGCTTCTCAATAATCCAAGGACAACAACAGTATCTGTCTCACAGGGTTGTTGTGAAGCATAAATGCATGAAAATTTAGAACCGCACTTGGCACATAAACACTGCACGAATGTTTGTAGCTCTTCTCAGGGTACAATGATAAGAAAGTATTATTATCTTCAATCAGAAGATTTTGCTTCCTTTTTATTTTTTAAAAGATGACCGGTAAGGGGATCTTAACCCTTGACTTAGTGTTGTCAGCAGCACACTCCCAAGTGAGCCACAGCCCGCTTCCTGAGATTTTGCTTCCTGATCCTCTCAAAAGCTTGCTATTTGCTGAGTGAATATTTGATAATCCACTTGGGGGTGAGATCTGTTACTCACAGGGATCTTAACTATCTATGGACTAGATACAGAACTAGAATGCCTCCTTTGTCCTCATCTGAAATTCCATATTCATTACAGACCAGCATCGTCTAGTAGAAATATGTGAGACACAAATGTAATTTTTAATTTTTTTTTTTTTTTTTTTAAAGATGACCGGTAAGGGGATCTCAACCCTTGACTTGGTGTTGTCAGCACCACGCTCAGCCACTGAGCAAACCGGCCATCCCTATATAGGATCCGAACCCGTGGCCTTGGTGTTATCAGCACCGCACTCTACTGAGTGAGCCACAGGCCGGCCCAGTAATTTTTAATTTTTAAGAGCCACATTAAAAGAGTAATTAGGGCTGGCCCGTGGCTCACTCGGTAGAGTGTGATGGTGATAACACCAAGGCCACGGGTTCAGATCCCATATAGGGATGGCCAGTTAGTTCACTGGGTGAGCGTGGTGCTGACAACACCAAGTCAAGGGTTAAGATCCTCTTACCGGTCATCTTTAAAAAAAAAAAGAGAGAGAGAGAGAAATTAGGTTGGCCAGTTAACGCAGTTGGTTAGAGCGCAGCCTTAAAACACCAAGGTTACAGGCCAGCCCGTGGCTCACTCGGGAGAGTGCGGTGCTGGTAACAGCAAGGCCACGGGTTCGGATCCTATATAGGGATGGCCGGTTTGCTCACTGGCTGAGCGTGGTGCTGACAACACCAAGCCAAGGGTTGAGATCCCCTTACCGGTCATCTTTAAAAAAAAAAAAAAACACCAAGGTTACAGGTTCAGATGTCCAGACTGGCTGGCCACCAAAATAAATAAATAAATAAATAAATAAATAAATAAAGTAAAAAGAAACAGGTGCAATTAAATTTTTTTTAAAAAAATTTAAATTAACATAGCCAGGCCTGTTGCCAAAAACGGGGGGGGGGGGGGGTTGTCTGGTTAGTTTAGTTGGTTACAGTGCAGTGCTGATAAAATTAATGTATCCAAATTTTATCATCTCAACATGCAATCAATATGAAGAAATTATTCATGAGTTGCTTTACATACTTTTTTTTATTACATCTTCAAAATCTGGTGCATGTTTTACACTGACAACATATCTCAAACAGATGAGCCACACTTCAGTTCTCAATAGCCACACGTGCCTCAGGGCTCCATACTGGACAGCTGAGGTCTAGAACACGACTCCACTTCCCTGGTCACCTCGTATCTATTGTTGTGCCCTCTGTTGAATCTTCTACATCAACCTCAGCTCTCTCTAGATCTCTCTAGAGAGAGATCCCTCACCTAGATCTCTCTAGCACTCAGGGCTGACTCTGTCCCTCCTCTGCTCTGAATCCTCCCATGGCTCCCCATTGCTCTCAGAATAAAGT
The DNA here is from genome assembly GCF_027409185.1 of Cynocephalus volans. Lineage (NCBI taxonomy): Eukaryota > Metazoa > Chordata > Mammalia > Dermoptera > Cynocephalidae > Cynocephalus > Cynocephalus volans. The sequence continues at coordinate 6,824,637 of NC_084462.1, read as the reverse complement.
CCCAGCTCCTCAGCTTGACATTTATTAAGGCCCTTCTTGATGGGGCCCTAAATGACCTGTACAAACTAACTGAAGGATAAATCTCCCAGGCTCCGATACTTTAGATCCCCAGAACTCTATGATATGACCCACTCCATTCCCTTCAATTAAAAACAAAAACAAAATAAAAACACTGTTGTACAGCAAAAAGAACGCTTCCTTAACCGGGGGGGTTAGACAAACCTGGATTTGAACCTTGGTGGTTCACTATGTATGTATATGGCTGTGAGGAAGAGGCTTCCTCTTTATTAGCCTTAGTTTTTTTCCAGAAGGAGACTAGTACCTGCTCTGCCTTTTCCATCAATGTTCTGGGGGACCCAAACAAAATCATTAATATGAAATTTCATAACTATAACATGTGATACAAACATGCGGCTTATTAAAATAATCATGTTCCCTTGATCTGTTGGCATTTTTACTCCTATGGGTTCTATCCAGCTAAACATTTATCATCCAAATCTGATGCTGGGGATTTGCTGTGACCCTGTTCCTGCAGGTTATCAGGTTGCCCTCCCCCAACTCTTCAGGCCAGGACAACTGAGGGAATCTCATGGCCTCAAAATCCATCCAAGGAAAGAACCACCATCCATCCCCTCCTATCCTCAGTCCTATTTTATTTCTATTAGAATCGGGGGGGTGGGGTGGGGTGGCTGGTTAGCTCAGCTAGTTAGACTGTGGTGTTGGTAATACCGAGGTCAAGGATTTGGATCACCTTACCAGCCAACCATCAAAAAAATAAAGGCGGAGGGGAAATCAGGGCAGTCTCCCCCCAACTCAATTCCTCCTTCTACATCGTCAGCAATTTCCTTTTGCTCTGCCCCCAGCCTCCTAGAAAGTAGCCTCCACAGAACAGGTAACAAAATGATTTTACCTGGAATTTATACATTCTCCTTTATCATGAAGGATCAAGTTCTGATTCTGGATTTTTTTCAGATAGACATATAGCATGAAACAGAGACAAAAGGAATAGTAGTCAACCAAACCAACCCAAGTGACTGAGACAAGAGGCACTGGAGAAGAAAAGAGACAGACACACAAAGACAAACAAATAGACATGGAAAGAAAAGAGACTAGCAGCGGCTGGCCGGTTAGCTCAGTTGGTTAGTGCGTGGTGTTATAACAAGGTCAAGGGTTTGGATCCCCACACTGGCCAGCCACCAAAAAACAACCGAAAAAGAGAGACTCGCAGGGAAAACAAAGGCATAAGCTGGGGAAGAGAGGCAGATAAAGAGAAATAAAGAGACAAAGCAAGAGCCGGAGAACTGGAGACAAAGGGAAAGAAACAGAAGAAAGGCAGATAAAGCAAGAAAGATAAGCTGAAGAGAGACAAATAGAAAAATAATAAGAGAGAAAATTAGAGATCAGAGAGCTCATGAGCAAACAAGGAGAGAGAAATAAATTGAGGTCTTTGAGACCCTTGCTAAGAGCGGAGCTCTCTTGCTCTCCAGATTATTCCAGACATGAAGTCGCTCTGCAAATGGGAAGATGGGGAATCCTTTCCCTCTTCCAACTCCCCCAATACCTCCTGCTCCAGGAGGTCCCAAGGGAGAGGTGGATGAAGCCTGAGGGGCCCAGAAAACTTTTAAAACTTCTAATCATTGGGCCGGCCCCGTGGCGCACTCAGGAGAGTGCAGCGCTTGGGAGCACAGCGGTGCTCCCGCGGCGGGAATGTCCAGTGCAGGAGCGCGGTGCGGGCGATACCACGCCAAGGGTTGCGATCCCCTTACCGGTCACAAAAAAAAAAAAAAAAAAACCTTCTAATCATTCTTATGGGACTGATTAACTCAACTTTTTTCAAACTTTGCTCCGGGGAACTTGTTTGGGGGCTAAAGTTTTTGTAGAAGTTCCTTTTTCTTTCCCTCTTTGTTTTTCCCCAAGAATGGAATATGGCCAGGCTGGATTCAGTGCATTTTCTATTCTTCCTCTTGCTTTTCAGCAGAGTAGTGAGTCAATACCATTGGACTAATGGGATTGATAATTCTCCATTCTTCTGGGTCTCTAAGATTTAGCCTTGTCATCATAATGACTACCAATTTTTAAATATCTGCCACAGTGAGTGTATGTAAGTTATTTTACTGTCATGAAACACCTCCTTTTTCTAACATTTCAAACAGCATTTTGGGGAACTGACCTTTCTCAATATGTGAGAGACTCAGTTATTCTTTCTTTACTATTCTCTTCTAGAACATTCTGTTTCAGCTGGGGAGAGACATGGCTACCCAGACAAAAGACTACACTTACCAGTCCCCTTTGTGGGTATGTCTGGACACATGACCAAGTTCTATCCAACTAGATGTGGACAGTAGTAAAGTAGTGTAAAAGTTTACAATTTCCACATCAAGCCCTAAAATGGAAATAATGACCCATCCTCTTCCTTTTATTTTTTTATTTTTATTTTTTATTTTTTGGTGGCTGGCCAGTAAGCTCTTCCTTTTTCCTACTTCCTCCACCTTGTTGATTGGAATGTGGTCACTGGTGCTGAGTCACCATGGATTATGCTTACTTATATCACATTTAGAACCCAGTGGATGGTTATCTGGTAAGAAATCAAAATTATGGGCCAGCCCATAGCTCACTTGGGAGAGTGTGGTGCTGACAACACCAAGGCCATGGGTTTGGATCCCTATATAGGGATGGCTGGTTAGCTCACTTGGGAGAGCGTGGTGCTGACAACACCAGGTCAAGGGTTAAGATCCCCTTACCAGTCATCTTTAAAAAAAAAAGAAAAGAAATAAAAATTATAAGTGTAAGGCAAAATTGTAAAAGACTTTGACAATGGACCAAAAATATCACTGCATATCTTCAGTAAGAAACAAGTACACCCTTGGCTATCTGATTCTATGGGGTTTTATTTCAAAGGTCCCCATGGGATTTTAATTTATGGAGATGACTGAGTGATAAAATGGAAAGGTCAATGTTGTTGAAAGATTTTTGTTACTTACATTTCACAAGGGGAGGGCCACACCATGCAGGGCCACAGGGCGCCAAGTTTGGTCAGGAGACAGGAGTGCGGGGAAAGTATGGCCCAAATCCTTTATTGGGTTTTCTGTGGGAAAGGGAAGGGAAACAGGTTAGCATTGGCTAGTTTGAATAATTCTTGCAGGCTCTGGGCTATTGAGGTGGCCTCTAGTTGTCTCACTCTGGGTCATTTAGGTCAGAAGGGAACATTGGCTATTATTGGGAAATAGAGATAAAGGATATAGTTCAGGGAACAGAGTCGGGATTGGTTGGAGGGTTTCTAACATATTTGCTATTTATTATTTATTTATTTATTGGTTTCGAACATATTTGAAGGAGAGCTTACCATGGTCAGGCCCATTTTAATGCACTTTATATTTTTTTTCACATTTTTTTTGGTGGGGGGAGGCTGGCCACTATGGGGATGTGAACCCTTGACATTGGTGCTACAAGGTGGCACTCTAACCAACTGAGCAAACTGGCCAGCCCTGTTATTTTCACATTTAATATCCATAATAATAACAGCTCACACTTCCATACTGCTTACTAGGTACTGTACTAATTTTAACTACATGTTTTAACTCTATTAATTTTCAAAATGTGAACATAGATACCATTTTTACTTTTTTATTATTTTTTTAAAGATGACCAGCAAGGGGATCTTTAACACTTGACTTGGTGTTGTCAGCACCACACTCTCCCAAGTGAGCCACGGGCTGGCTCCATTACTCTCATTTTTATAGCTGACAAAACGGAGGCAGATAATTTTAGCAAACTTCCCTAGGTCACAGAATATTCTTGATCCAGAGCCCATGAGAAATTTATGCATAAATATATATAGATTTGGTTGCCTGCAGAAGAAAACATTTTTTTTTTTTTTAAAGATGACCGGTAAGGGGATCTCCACCCTTGGATTGGTGTTGTCAGCACCATGCTCAGCCAGTGAGCCAACTGGCCATCCATATATAGGATCCGAACCTGTGTCCTTGTTGTTATCAGCACCGCACTCTCCCGCGGGAGCCACAGACCGCCCCATGAAGAAAACATTTTCATTGACAAGGAAGTCTGATCAATTTATTCAGTGGGACCTGGAATAAAGAACAGGAAGTCAGGAATCTGGGACTTGAGCTATAAGACAAGGTATTTGCATGGTGCGTTCAAAGGCTCTGATTGGCCCACTTTTTCCCCCCCTCTCCATTATAGGACTTTGGTGATCTAGGGAAAGGCAGGAGGGTTGAGCAGCACCGAGGAAGCTGAAGGTGAAGGGAAGGGTGAAGGAGGAGCTTAACAATGGAGGTAAGAGTCTCACAATTCCCCTTTCAGCCCTAAGAACAAGTCCTAAGAGGAGCTGTCTACACCAAACAATTTTTTTTTTTTAAACTTGGCTGTGTAAGTGCCTATACGACAGAGGATTTTAGTGACCAAAGGCCACTTGAAGAGACATTTGTGCACCATCGTTCACAGCAGCATTCACAGTAGCCAAAGGTGGAAGCAACCCAAGTATCCATCGAGGCATGAATGGAAAAACAACATGTGGTATATACATGCCACTGAATATTATTCAGCCTCAAAAAGCAGAAAATTTTATTTATTTATTTATTTTACTATTATTATTTTTTTTATAAAAAGGTGACCGGTAAGGGGATCTCAACCCTTGGCTTGGTGTTGTCAACACCACGCTCAGCTAGTGAGCAACCGGCCATCCCAATATGGGATCCGAACCCGTGGCCTTGGTGTTATCAGCACCGCACTCTACCGAGTGAGCCACGGGCCGGCCCAAAAAGGAGGAAATTTTAGGCTGGCTGGTTAGCTCAGTTGGTTAGAGTGTGGTGTTATAACACCAAGGTCAAGTGTTTGGATCCCCATACCAGCTAGTCACCAAAAAAAAAAAGGAAATTCTGACACATGCTACGACATGGATGAAACTTGAGGATATTATGCCAGGTAAAATAAGTCTGTCACAAAAGGACAACTATTGTATAATTCCACTCACATGAGGTACTAGAGCTGTCAAATTTATAGACAGAAAGAAGAATGGGGGTTGCCAGGGGGTATTGGGAACTGTTGTTTTAGATTTGTAAGATGAAATTTTCATGGATGGATGAATGGATTGTGACAGTTGCACAACAATGTGATTTAACACTACTGAACTGTACTAAAATGGTTAAGATGGTAAATGGAAAGAAGGAATAAATTTTAGTGTTTTGTAGCTTCGTAGGGTGACTGCAGCTAACAACAATTGATCGTACAATTTCAAATACCTAGGAGAGAGGATGTTGAATGTTCCCAACACAAACAAATGACAAATGATTAAGGTGATAGATATGCTAATTACTTTGATTTGATCACTGCATATTATATACATGTACCCAAATATCACATTGTGCCCCATATATATGCATGATTATTATGTGTCAATTAAAAATAAAATTAACAAAAATAAATGTTGTTAAATCCAAAAAAAAGATGATAAATTTTGTTATGTGTACTATACCACAACAAAAATTTTTAAAAATTTTTATTGAATCATAATTGATTATACATATTTTTAGGGTTCAACATTGACATGTTGATCAAATCAATATTACTAGCATGTATATTGTTACAAATCGTACTTCTTCTTTATGCTCCTTGTCCAATATCTCCCCCGCCCCTAATTACCCTAGATTTCTTCTCTCCTTCTGAAAGAATAATGGTTACTCTGTTGATTTGTTGCCTAGATGATCTGTTCAATGCTGAGAGGTATGATCAAGTCCCCCCACAACAACTAAATTTTAAAAAAGAAGAGAAAAAGAACAAAAAAAGGCAGATATAGAGGTAGGGACTGGATTACTGTGCACGAGCTCCAAAGACTGCAGGGATCTTAGTTTATTCATTTCTGTAATTTCCAGGATTTAGAAGCATACCTGGCATGTAGTAGTCGCCCATTCGATATTTGTTAAGTGAATGACTAAATGAATAAAAGAATGATAGTTGGCCCTGTCTTTAAGACCTCTGAAGCACTGTTGAATGGTTTTGAAGCAGGGAGAGGCTTAGAAAACATTTCTACTGTCCTTGTTTTACAGACAGGCATATGAGGTCTAGGCGAAGTCAACAGGCAGAACAGAAAACCCCAGCTATCCATATGCCCAGCTGGATTGAGAGGCAAGATACAATGACGAAAAATATTGGTGAAGAAAGAAGGGACCAGGGGAAAAACTAGGAATAAACTAATGTGAGAAGAATACGTGAATCATCCAAGAATTTCCTTCTGGACACGTGTTGGAGTGAGACCACATTCACTGAACACATGGCACTTAGGTGTTTTCTAAAGTCTTGGTCTATTGACCTGCGCTGCTTCCATCTCTGACTCCCCAACAGTTCGGCAGCACTTTGGGGACAGAATTCTGAGTCTTTAGTGTTATACAGTATAACTTCTGTCACTTAGGAAAACCCAACGATGCTCATTAAATGATTAAATCTATAAATGAGACTCGAAACAAGGAAGCCAGGGGAGATTGAGACCTGGATTTAACTCAAAATTAGAATAATAATATTCAAATAATAAGTTAACATTTACTAGACATTTAATATTGATCAATCGGTTTCTCTGTATGATTGATTGCATTTGACCTTCACATCAACCCTGAGGAGCTGTTGATACTTTTTCTGTCATTTACAGATGAGAAACCTGAAGGTTAGAGACTGACTGCAAAGCCTGCTCAATAGACCAAGTGACAACCCAGGCGGTGTAACTCCAGAACTTCAGTGCTTAGTCTCTACTTATATGGCCCTCCTGTTCTTCATTCTTACCCATCTTGCACCCCCCAGTGCCCAGATGATGCCTAACAGCCCATAAGCCCCCTAGACAAATGTTGACTGGGAAGAAGTGCCAGGATTCATGACTTTACGGATGTAAATTTCCCTTACAAAAGAGTAACTTCTTTTTTTTTTTTTTTTAAGATGACCAGTAAGGGGATCTCAACCCTTGGCTTGGTGTTGTCAGCACCACGCTCAGCCAGTGAGCCAACCGGCCATCCCTATATAGGATCTGAACCCGTGGCCTTGGTGTTATCAGCACCGCACTCTCCCGAGTGAGCCACGGGCCAGTCCCAAAAGAGTAACTTCTATTCTGTTTTCAGAGTTTCTTCTGTGTCTGCAGTTTCTCAAAATAATCAGCTAGCAAAATAATTCTCTTTCCAACTAGGCATATTTAGGGGTGTCACATTCCAGTCTCCTGCAGTCATATATCGGGGTGGCATATTTTGGTCTCCTACAAAGATATGACCAAAAAAAACACAAAAAATCAAGAAACTATTCATTTGATGAGACATTTGAATAAAAACCCAAAAGATTTTTTATTAAAAAAAAAATGAAATATTAAAATGAAATCTTAGGATAAAACAAAGAGCAGATTAAACACAGTTGAGGAGAAAATAATGCGCTAGAACAGAGCTGAAGAAATGATACATAAGGGCCGGCCCGTGGCTCACTGGGGAGAGCGTGGTGCTGACAACACCAAGTCAAGGGTTCAGATCCCCTTACCAGTCATCTTTAAAAAAAAAAAAAAAAAGAAATGATACGTAATACAATTTAAAGAGATAAACAGATAGCCGATAAGAAACAAAGGTTAAGAGATATGGTGGATGTGTGAGAGGGCCCTACGTACACCTACTCAAGGTACTATGAAGTAATATGTCATTTTTTCCTCAAGATTTAATGAAAGACATCAATATTCATAATCAAGAAGCCCAGTGAGTCCCAAGCAGAATAAAAAAAACCCCACACTTAGAACATACCGTAATAAAACTGTAGAGCACCAAAGATGAGAACAGAATCTTAAAATCAGCCAGAGAGAAATCAGTATCCACAGTCGCATTTAGACTGATGACTGACCTCTCAATAGCAACAATCAGGGGCTGGCCGGTTAGCTCACTTGGTTGGAGCCTGGTGCTGATAACACAAAGGTCAAGGGTTCAGATCCCCTGACTGTCCAGCTACTCCCCCCCTCCAAAATAGCAACAATTAGCCAGATAATTATATAAAAAAATAGTTTCCAAGTACAAAAAGTGGCTATCATCCAGCAATTTTACTTCTGGGTATATATCCAGAAAAATTAAAAGCAGGGTTTCAAGGAGATATTTGTACACTCATGTTCATGGTAGCATTATTCACATTAGCCGAAAGATGCAAGCAACCCAAACGTCCATCAATGGGTGGATGTATAAACAAAATGTGATATATATATATATACACACAATGGAATATTATTCATCCTTAAAAAGGAAGCATTCTGACACCTGTTATAACATGGATCAACCTTGAGGACTTTATTCTAAAAGAAATAAGACAGTCATAAAAAGACAAATGCTATTTAATTCTACTTACATGAGGTACCTAGAGAAGCCAAATTCATAGAGACAGAAAGTAGAATAGTAGTTGCCAGGAGCTGGGAGGAGAGGGGAATGGGGCATAGTTTGATGGGCACAGAATTTCAGTTTTGCAAAGCGAAAATGGTTAGAGCCTGGTCTTATAACACCAAGGTCAAGGGTTTGGATTCCCTTACCAAAAAAAAAAAAAAAAAAAAGTTCTAGAGATGAATGGTGTTTATAACTACACAATATGGATGTACTTAAAACTACTGAACCGTGGGACTACACTCAAAAATGGTTAAGATGGTGAATTTTATGTTCTGTGTATTTCACTGCAATTAATTTTGGGTTTTGCTTGGTGGCTGGCTACTGCGGGGATCCAAACACGTGACCAGCACCACGCTCTCCCAAGTGAGCTAATCAGCCAGCCCCTGCAATTAAAAATTTAACAACTCTGGGCCAGCCCATGGCTCACTCGGGAGAGTGCGGTGCTGATAACACCAAGGCCATGGATTTTTTTTTTTTTTTTTTTTTTTTTTTTTTTTTTTTTCCGTGACCGGCGCTCAGCCAGTGAGTGCACCGGTCATCCCCACATAGGATCCGAACCCGCGGCGGCGGGAGCGACGCCGCGCTGCCAGCGCAGCACGCTACCGAGTGCGCCACGGGCTCAGCCCAAGGCCATGGATTTGGATCCCATATAGGGATGGCCGGTTAGCTCACTGGGTGAGTGTGGTGCTGACAACACCAAGTCAAGGGTTAAGATCCCCTTACTGGTCATCTTTCAAAATAAAAAAATTAACAATTTAGCTGTCAATTTAAAACTGTATATGCAGTGAAATTCTTTTTCAATAATAATGTCAAGGTAAAGATACTTTCAGACAAAAACTGAGAAAATGGACTACCACGTGACCTTCATAAAAGAACTTGTAAAGTATTGCTTCTCAACCTGTGCTATGTCCTGGATTCACACAGGAAATGATGTTTCTGTTCCAGTGCAGTTACTCTAATTGGTCCAGGGTTGGGATTTCTTTGGTTTGCTTGTTTTTGGGTAGCTGGCCGGTAAGAGGATCTGAACCCTTGGATGTTGGTGTTATAACACTACGCTGTAGCCAACTGAGCCAACTGGCCAGACACTGGGGTTTGGACTTTAATAAAAGTCCTTCCAAGTGATTTGAATGTGTAGCTAAGATTAATGATGGGGGCACCAAGGACTTCATTAGGTTTAGGGTCAACTCTTCCACCATGAATACTTCACATATGGGGCTCTGAATTTCAAACTGCATCCCATAAGGAGATATCTAATTTTCTATTCTGCCACTTTTAATGGTTAATTTTGGGGGGATGAGAGGAGACAAAGTAATAGAAGAAGGATGCAAAGAAGGGGGTCTTTGGGGTGGGATGTAGCGGCTGCTTTAATGGGTATGTTCTGTTTGTGGTAATTAACTTAGCTGCACCCTGTAATTTGTCCTCTTTTACCTATTTATGGTACACTTGAATACAAATTAACTTTAAATGGGTCTGCACTAGTAATATTTCGAGGTGCTTAGAAGAAACAAACCAAGACTGATGAAGATGAAAAGAGGCCAGGAAAGGAGGATAAAAGAATCACAGTGGCTCCATTTTATGAATTTAATTAATTTGCTTCTAGCCCAAGAAACTGACCTTCCATTAGAATTCATTGCCTGACCAAAAAAACTCTTTACAGGGAATTTGTTATCACTAAAACAGCTATATGTATTTGGGTCTGTTAGTAAACACAAAAAAAAGAAACTCTTTGAGAAAATACGTGTTTCTAGAAACTATGAAATATCGATTCATAAGATGTTGGTATGAGACAATTTAAAATGGATTACTTTTTAGGTTTTAACCTTTAAGATTACTAAACAGTAAAAATCCTAATATATGTAATTAAAACTACTAAAAATAGGGAAACAATTCTGTATGCAAAATGTACAAGAAAATAAAGTGTGTTGTTAAAAAGGAGTAATGTTATCTAAATTCAAAGATTATTTCAAAAAGTAAATTTAAAAGT